>NW_028230438.1:8267206-8636373 GCF_043228905.1 Azolla caroliniana | reverse complement strand
AGCCCAGTAACAGTGGGTATGCCCCTTGTGCATTGAGCTGGAGGACTATTGCCGAAATGTGGAATGTGTGCCCTCCGATAGTCACTTCCAAATCCCGTTGTCGTGAAGATTTTCGACAATGGTATGAAAAACAAATAAAACTACAAAAAGATGGAGGTCATCAAGAGCTTTCAAATGTGTTTTACCACATAAAAAAATGGACATCTAAGTGACAAGTTATGTGGGAGTGAAGTATGAGAAAGAAGAAGAGAAAAATTAAACTGTGAGATATCCCACATAGACAGGAAATAAGGATCTCACCATATATAAGGTATATCAAAAGCTATTATCTTTGTGTCTATGTGTGGAGCATAGAGAGTTCAAGGTGACTTGAACTAAGCTATTGGATTAATGGGTGTGGCCTGGCTACTTGCAAAGGTTTTGCCCAACCAAACTGAACCGACAACGTAACCGGGACCCGGTGACCGAACGGTAACCGGCGACCGGATAGATATATAAATAAATAAATATATGTATACACATATATATATATACACAAGTAGTGCAAGTGTGGATTTGAACTTGGCACCTAGAAGTTGGAGTGGCTTACCACTAAGCCAAGAAATTTTCTTGAAATAATATTTTTATCATTGTAACTTTACATGTAAATTCTCATACATGAGAGCTAAAATGAGTGATGTGGTTATCATGCACCACATGTAATACATGAGCGCCAAATGGCAAACATGCATTTTATGCATGTCTTGAACCCTCAAATGCATGAGGGCATCTATAAAATAAGGGATGAAAAAGATCAAAAGGGGGATTTTTTAGAATGTAAAATTCTTATCAAAAGCTTTGTACTTTATATCAAAATTAATATTAAGAAGAAAATTCGTTATCCTTTTGATGATATACCTTGTTCTTCAAATCTAAAATCAAGTGTTCTATCTTATCTCAATCTCTCTCTTTCAATCTATCTTAAAACCTTTCTCACTA
This sequence comes from Azolla caroliniana, assembly GCF_043228905.1. Taxonomy (NCBI): domain Eukaryota; kingdom Viridiplantae; phylum Streptophyta; class Polypodiopsida; order Salviniales; family Salviniaceae; genus Azolla; species Azolla caroliniana. The sequence goes on along the minus strand of NW_028230438.1, from coordinate 8,635,395 downwards.
AAGCTAGCGCCAACTTCTAGTCCTTCCGATTTAGAACCCCGGCGGTTCCGCCTCACGATCCGCGCGTAGTGACAGATCTTCACGACACTGTATCAATCCGGTAGGTCTTCTGGAACTTGTGTCAGCCATCCGGAGCCAAAATGGGCACGGCTCCCAGTCCTGGATTCCCAGGGTATTGCAAGTTCGGAGGCTAATCACATTCACACCAGATCCTCCGTCTATAATCGTGCCGAGTAACTCTTGTCCCTTGACGATGGTTGTGATAGTCGGACTACTCGTGTCTACTATCGTCGGTCCTTCCTTCGGATTAGAAAAGAATGTTGGAGCCTGTGGCGTGTCGACCGTAGTCATTCCCGTCTTTAGTCCTTCTGTAAATCGAGGTACTAACTGCAATAGCCGACCTAATGGCAGTGTGATTTGGCATTCTTGCAATGCCTGCCATGTTGGGTTTTCCGCTTGGCTATTGCCAGTGGGCTCCTCTAGATTCTCCTGTTGTTGTTCCAGTTCTGCCACATTTCGCACATTTCCCTTCTTTACCCATTCAGTGGCCTGCTTCCGGATGGCTTCTTGGGTTTCCCACTCCGTTGCTTTTCATTTTGACCTCGTGGTCACTTGTTGTATGTCCGCAACTTCCGCTACCACCATGTTTACCGTTGGTCGCTTATCGTAGCTTTTCGCCGGACATTGGTTATTGTAGTGTCCCTCTTGTCGGCAATAATAGCAGTAAGCCTTCCGGGTGTTGCTGGATTCTGCTTTCGCTCCTGCACCCGTTTGAGATCCTATTGTAAGTGCTTGGCCTTGGTCCGGTTGGGTGCTTGGTATACCCTGTTCCGGCTCCCGTTGGTGATCCCCTTTCTTATTGAAATGCCGTTTTTTGCTGAAATGCTTTTTGTTCCGGTAATCTTGTCAGGGCCGGTCGTCATACTTGCCATAGTCCTCCCTTCATGGGTTGTAACCGGGGGAGTGATCCTGGTTGTATCGCTCATTTTGTTCCCCATTATAGTCCCGATATCTATCATATCTATCATACTGGTCGCGGTCATAAGCATCTCTTCGATCACTGTACCGAACATCTTGATCACTATATCGGACATCTTGTGTCGGTCGGTAATGCTCCTCTTATCGCCAGCGCTCTTCCTCTTCCTCCTAGTTGCTCCGTGGTTCAATTTGCCGAACCGGTGGTGATTGCCGATTCAACAAGTTATACTCGCACCGATCCATTGTGTGGTTTTTGTAATGGCAAAGCAGGCATTGAGAACGCATGGTGCACTCTAGCACCAAGTGCCCGGCATTTAGGCAAGTCATACATTGAATTGCTTGTCGAAATCGGAGGTCTTCATTGGTTGGTAACGTTCATTAGAGTGCTCCCATCGTCAGCCATGAGCTGGAGTTTTCCATTTCCCTTACTCGGTCTATGACCTGGTCGTCGGAGCTCATGCAGAAATCAATGACTGTGCACACCGTTTGTAGGGGTTCCCGGAGTGCTGTTAGGAATATCGCCTTAGTCTCTTCCTCCGGTGGTGCCCGACTGAGTTGGCTGTGCATTCTCTGGAATCGGATTACAAATTGTTGAATGTTCTCCGTGGGCTCCTGCCGGATGGTATAAAATAGGCCGATCATTTCCCGTTAATCCACCTCTTTGTGAAAAAAGTGTAAGAATTTAGTTTTCAAGGCCTCAAACGTCATGATGGTGTTGGGATCTTGTGTTAGGTGCCATCTAGTGGTGGGCCCTTCCAGGGTCATGCCGAACTCCGCCATCTTTGAGCATTCGGCTTCGGCCGCGGTTAAGCGTTGTCACACGTGGGCCTCTGCGTCTGGATCATCCCGATACTTGGGATATTGAAACGGCATATCGTCATCCGATGTTGGAGCGCGAGCTAGTGGTGTCAGAGGTCTTTCCTCCTCCTCTGTCAGAGGTCTCTCCTCCTCTTCTGTCGGAGGTTTTTCTTCCTCTATGGAGGGTCTTTCCCCCTCTGCTTCGAGTGTTGGGTTTTGCTCAGTCCTTGGCCGGTCTGTGGCTTCCAGCTTTGTCAATTCTGGTTCTGGTGTCGGTGAGGTATCTGATTCCTCGTCCGTCGGTCCGTCTGGGGTGTCGCGACTGCTGCGGTAATTGGAATGAGCGCTATATTTGCCGTCCGAGTCTGATTCAAAGGCCGAAAATGGTCCAGAATCGCCTTCTCCTACAGCTAATGCTTGCAGAAAGGATTCCGTTTCCTGAAGAATACTTAAGCTGCTTCCTTCGTCGGGGTGGAAATCTTGTTGCAAACGGAGTGACTCCTCGGTCACTCGTCGGATCACTTTGGAAAATGATTGATCCGAATGAATCTCTTCCGCCACCTGCTAGAAGGCCTCTCGCTTCCGCAGCCGCTCCGCGACTCTCCTTGCTCGATCCGTAACCAGTCCACTCGTTGTTCTAGTCATCCATTCCCACCAATGTTCGCTGCACTTATGTAGGAATCGTGGTCGCCAAAAACTGTGTTACTCCTTAGGGCCGGACAATAGCCTAACACAGGGTGTCTACAGAAGACACTTCACCAAAGGGTGTATGGTGAGGTAGAGTTAGACCGACGATTAATTAGACCTTAATTGGTTACTTAAGCAACATATCCTTAATCTTAATAAACGCGTAAGATAGAAAGTAATTAGCACAGAACGGTAATCAATACACCGAGATAAGACAATAAACACCGGGTCATTTTGAAACAGGTAATATGTCGCATTCTCTTTTTCATATCTTAGTGAGATGTTAAAAAATGCCTTATTTAAGCAGAATTTCGACAAGGCACGACGCATGTGTATGTGGTTTATGAAAACATAGCGAAAAAAAGAACTATCTAATATCACGTCAACAAAATCATCCGACGTATATTCTATCTACCATGTTTTTGTCCAAATCTTAGACAGGGGTCTATTTGTCAACACAAGTATAATAGTAACACGGGTCCTTGTGCATATTCTAAAAAGCATGCCCCATTGAATAAGTGACTTCTTCTAATTATGTGTGTATATTTAAATATAATACATCTTAAAGCAAATTGTGAACCTTGAAATTAAGAGATACTACTATGTCACGAGAAAATTTCCATTGACACGTGATACATGACACTGTCAATGTATAAATAAACTAGTCTACAATAACATTCCAATCATACGAGTAAATGATAGAGTATAAACTTATCTCCGATATACCCCAAATGATAAAGGAGAGTTTAGATAACATGTACACATACAAGTATACTTAATTTCTAAGTTCAATGATTGTTACACGAAAATTATAAGTAAGCTCAACTTATATATTACGTCAAAATTTAACAATTCATATTGTTCAAAATTTACAATAAGCCATAACCATTCAATCGAATAATAAGTCTGGTAAAGCTGTCTACTCAAGATTAGCTCTTTCATCAGGATTGTCCTCATTGGCTTCGTCAGTACGCTAAGTTGAATTGTTAGTATGTTTAGACTCTGAAATGTCTTCTAATTCAACAAGTTGCCCTGCGTCTTCATCTATAGTTCCACAAATTTTCTAAAAGTCATCTGGAACATCTAAGTTTTATTGATATGCTTTGCCCCAACTTCTTGGTCTTGATCAGGACAACCCCAGATACCTTGGATCCTCATTTTGATGACATTAACTTGCTCAAGGTCCTTCTCTAATGCAACAGAGTTCCTGATAATCTTTAAGGCGTATGTTTTAGTAGTACATGACAGTAGAATGACATTGCACAGGTAACATCAAACTGAAGAATAGAATATAACGTTAATCTAAATTGATGTAAGTTTTATATTATATACCTGTGTCAGAAAACTAATCTAAAATGAATTGAAAATTTGAAACAATAAAATTTGAAAAAATAAAAAATCTTGGATTTTTAATTGGAATCCAATGCGATGCACTAGATTTCAGTTGAAAATCCAAGTTTTTTTTTTTGTAATTCATAAAAAAAATTCCATTAAAAAATAAAAAATGGATTTTCAGCTAAAATACTTTGCACTACATTATGTTTTAGTATATATAGCTAGAATCTAATGCAATGCGTTGGATTAGAGTCGAAAATCCATTTTTCTTTTTTCTTTTTCCAATGTTATTTATTTATTTATTTTCCATATAAAATAATAATAAATGGCTTTTCAATTGAAATCCGATACACTACATCAAATCATAGTCTATACAGCTAGACATTGATGCATTGCATCAGATTTTAGTTGGCAATCCTCTTTCTTTTCAATTGTTTTTCATTTTTTCAAAAAATAAATAAAAATATATTAAAAAAGTGGATTTCCAACTGAAATCTAATGCACTACATCGAATTTCAATTAGGTTTTTCATAAAACAATGAGATAATAAAAAAATATTACATTTTCAACAAAATCTGAACCATTGAGTCGGATTTCAATTGCAAATTAATGTTTTATGAAAAAACATAAGAAAAATATTGGACTTTCAACGGAAATCCGATGCACTGCATCGGATTTCTGTTGAAACTCAATGATTTTGAACGGAAATCCGATGCAGTGCATCGGATTTCCATTGAAAATCCTGTTGAAAATGATGTGTTTTCAACGGGAATCCGATGCAGTGCATCGGATTCCTGTTGAAAACACATCATTTTAAATGGAGAAAATCACAATTTGTTTATTTTTAACACTTTTTTAGAGAAAAATATAAACAAATAAGAAAATTTGTAAACAAACAAGAAAAAGTGGACTTTCAATGGAAATCCGATGCAGTGCATCAGATTTCCGTTGAAAATCCATATTTTTCAATTCCTATATAGTTATTTATGATAAAAACAAAAACAATTCAAAACAAATACAAAACAAAATTCAAAATATCTGAAAAATTGGAAACAAATAAGACAAAATGGATTTTCAATAGAAATCCGATGTAGTGCATCGGATTTCAGTTGAAAACCCATTTTTTGCAATTTTTATTTATTTATTTATGGGAAAAAAAGAAAAAAAATTTAAAAAATGCAAAAAAATATTTTAAAATATGAAAATTTGGTAACAAATAGAAAAAAGTGGACTCTCAATAGAAATCTGATGCAATGCATCGGATTTCCTTTGAAAATTCATTTTTTCAATTTCTATATAGTTATTTATGAGAAAATAGACAAACAAAATACCAAAAAAATTCTAAAAACTATGAAAATTTGGAAAAAATTAAGAAAAAGTGGATTTTCTACGGAAATCTGATGCAGTGCATTGGATTTCCATTGAAAATCTATTTTTTCAATATTTATTTATTTTTTATAGAAAAAATTCAAAAAAATTTTAAAAAATTCAGAAAAAAAAGAAAATTTGGAAAAAAATACGTAAAAGTGGACTTTCAACCAAAATCCGATGCAGAGCATCGGATTTCCATTGAAAATCCATTTTTTCAATTTTTATTTATTTATTTATGGGAAAAATAAAAACAAATTCAAAAACAATTCAAAAAATAAGAAAATTTTCAAAAAAATAAGAGAAATTGGATTTTCAATTGAATCCAATGCACGGAATTGGATTTCCATTGAAATCTAATTTTTCAATTTTTATTTATTTATTTACGAGTAAAATAAAAAATGTTTATTTATTTATTTATGGGAAAATGTTTATTTTTTCAATTTGTATTTATTTATGTATTTTCGGGAAATCCATGCAATGTATCATATTTTAGTCTATGTAGCTAGAATTCAATTCAATGCATTAAAATGCAAGAGTATTTTTTTAATAGAAATTTTTAAAAAAATTCCAAGACTTACAGGAATCTGATGCATTATATCCAATTCTAGATGTATAGAGTAAAATTCGACATGTTGCGTCAAATCTAGATGGAATGAATCGGATTTCTGTACGACATCAAAGGCTTACTATGAGAATCTAAGAAAAATGGAAAACATCTTTAAGACATTTTTTAGATTCTAATGATTTTGGTAGAAAGCTTCTCTCACATAATCTAATCTTGTAAATGGAAAGTACATAATGAAATATCATAACCAAAAGGTGAGGAGGAAAGATGCATCAAGCACATCTACTCTTACATTGGATAATGTTTATATATTAGTGTATGACTTATCTTTGACCAAAACAAGTTATCTGTGACAGACCACAATGAAGATACTAAAAGAGGATCTAGAATGTGGCTTCAGACACAACACAAAGACAAACAAGAAGCATGACTCATAAACTCGATGAGGTTGGATTGCAATTGGATCAACACAATGCATTAGTTGCCATTGATGATGAGGATGAGACCTCATAAACTCATACTAGTTCATCTAATGGGTATGAAGATGATGACATAAACTTGAAAAATGATTGTCCTGGTACGTTAACTATAAATATTGTATTGCACATCAAGATTTGGATTCAGAATTTCTATAAATATTGGGGTTAGTCATTTTGGACATTCATTTGTAAGTTTGGCATGTCCATTATTTAGGCATTTTTTTGAACACCTAAATTTCCGTACATGTTAAAAATCAATATATTTTTGGGTCATTTTTAAAATTCCTTTACGCATGCGGCACCCCTTTTTGTGAATCACCCTAATTTGTGTCATTTTTTTATGGACATTTCTCAAAATGCGACATATTACCTGTTTCAAATGTCCCAGTGTTAATAGAGCTTTATTAATTATCCGTCGTCATTTACAATGTAACCGGGCCTTTTTATAGATCACCGGCTCTGCCTACAAAACAGTGCCAACCGGCACACTAATATGAAACAATCCGGATCCAGATCGGTTAACCGATTCCGGTTCGTCCGTTCACTTCTCAAAAATCTACTTAATTACTTAATATCCTAATAACAGCTTCTGATTATTCCTGCCCTTTCACATTCTGGACTGTCCTCCACTCCTTGCCAGCTGGCTAACACATGGCATGCCTGTGGGACAATACCTTGTATGTCGAATCCCACTATCCAGCCTTCAATCCTCGTCTAAAATGTCCAAAGTGCTCGGATTGAGGGGTTCTTGTTAGGAGATAGGTCCCTCCGGATGGGATGACCCGGTGAGAACCGGATGAGGAGTACCTAGCAACGGAAGACCGGGTGAGAACCGGATGACGAGTACCCGACAAGAGCCGGATGGTGAAGACCCGGTGAGAACCGGATGATGAGTGCCCGACAAGCGCCGGATGATGCAGGCCCGGTGAGGAGTCCTCACCGAATGAAGGGATATATTCGTAAATATGTTTCTGAGAGTCCATCGGGGCTATATTGCAAGCTGGCTAACAACAAATTCGTCATAGAAGGACCGACTCACCGGGTTGAATTAGAGGTTTGACAAATAGTAGAAACCGACCGAGCAGCCAACACCCTTGCCGACTTCGAATTAGCACATGGTCCATTGGTCGACACTGACTCGACTAAGATTGACGAGAGGAGACAGAGAAAAAAAACGTCATGTGTCCCACAAAATATTTTTCCAACAAGACCAACAAGACCTAAAAGGTCGTAAGGCACGATGGGCTGATCTCATCCAGGACTTTGATTTTTCCATACGATATCGTAAAGGTTCCATGAACACTGTTGCTGATGCACTAAGTCGCATCCGTGAAGTTAACATGCTTAGCTTCACTGAAATAACATCATATCTTTATGATCACCTTCACGGAAAGTATCCTAATGACAGTTATTGTGCAAAATATTGGGCAAGAGTTGAGTCTGGAATAGACACCACCACATCCTCGAAGGAATACTTCCACATTGCTCACGGTCTGCTCTACTGTAATGGGAAGGTTTGTGTTCCAGATTTACCCGAGGTCAAAAAGAGGATTCTTTTTGAATGCCATGATGCACCCTCAGCAGGGCACCCTGGAATACATCATACACTCGTTCTCATCTCCACTCAATTTTATTGGCCTACGATGCATCCTGACATACATAGTTATGTAACTAAATGTCACCAATGTCAGGTTAACAAAGCCGACCGACTTAAAGCCGCAAGACTTTTACATCCCTTGGACATTCCCAACAATAAGTGGGAAAGTATATCCATGGATTTTATTGTTAGCCTTCCTCGCACCCAAAAAGGCCATGATGCCATCTGGGTTGTGGTTGATAGACTAACTAAAATGACCAGATTTATTGCTACTAAAACCACGGTAAGAGCTTCTGAATTGGCTTACCAATTTGTTGACGAGTATTTCGTTTTTAGGGGTTACTGATGGATATTGTGAGTGATCGAGATCCAAAGTTTACCAGTGACTTCTGGATGCAAGTCTTCAAGAAGTTAGAAACTACATTGAGCATGAGTTCGACGGATCATTCTCAATCCGATGGATAGACAGAACGAGTAAATCAAATTATTGAGGACATGCTTCGAGCATATGTTGGTGCAAAACCAACAAAATGGGAACGTTATCTCCCAATTTTGGAGTTTGCTTATAACAGCTCCAAGCATATGTCAACGGGATATAGTCCTTTTATGTTGATGTATGGTTTTCAGCCACGAGCCCCGATTGATGTTAATATACATCATGATGATTTGCGAAGTACACAAAACTTTCTTCGGGATATGCAAGATATGTTGCATATTGCACGAGATAATATAAAAACTGCTCAAGATAGAACGCGTTTTTATGTCGATCATCATAGGCAACCTTGTGTATTCAACCCTGGACAGAAGGTGTTTTTACGTGTACCTCACAATTCTAAGACATTATCTAAGGGTAAGTGCGCTAAGTTAGCCCCATGGTTTTGTGGACCTTTTACAGTCCTCTAACGCATTGGGTCATCAGCCTATCGTCTCTCTCTTCCTGATGGTGTTGGAATTCATCCAGTCTTTCATGTGAGTCGTCTAAAAGAACTTCTAGGTTCTGGTGACAATACAGTTATAACTGAAACTCTGGTTACTTCTGAAGAATTTTCTTCTAAAACACATGTACTAGAAAGAATTCTCAATGTTAAAACAAAAAAATTACGTACTAAAGAAATCCGAGAATTTAAAATAAAATGGATGGATAAATCAATAAAAGATGCCACATGGGAACGCGAAAATACTCTTTGAACTAACTTCCCTAACTTTCCATTGCAAGAGTGCAATGTTTGAAAGACGGGGGGGAGTATGTTACGGGCATGACCATATAATATCCCGTGGTGAGAATTTACCGTAGTATTCTATACACGTGGATAAGTGTGAGGGTTAAACGAGAGTGTAAAGAAGCGGAGGATTACTTTTAATCCTCGGGATTGAGACAACACATTAGGCCAAGTGTGAACTTGCTTGGGGGCCTTGGGTATCGCTATAAATAAGAGGCCTAGCTACCCTCATTTGATCAGCTGGTTGACTACGTCGAGACTCTGTCTTGTGGTGGGTCAACTCTTGTAGCGAGCGTGCCAGCACCAGGTACGACTCGACACCACGACGGTGGTATGGGAAGCCGATCGAGGCTCAAGTCCGTCTCGATCCCTTCGCTCGGGGGTGGTCAGGTGGATCGACACCCTTCTTTGTCTCTCTCCTTTCTATCTATTTATCTATATTCTATCCTTATCTAATGCTTACATTAGTTCATGTCTCTAACATTAAGTAATCCCAATCGGCTAACTGAATCGACTAAAGCAATCAAACCGACAAAATTGGCACCCAGGAGATTCAGACGAGTTCAGAGGCCGATACAGTTCTATCAATCGGGCCTCGACTATGTCAACTACACGGACGTAGGCGAACCGAGTTCCTACGAGGAAGCCATAGCCGCGCCGGATGCTGACACATGGCTATTAGACATGCAATCCGAAATGGACTCGATCCATCAGAACAATGCATGGGAGTTGGTCGAACTGCAAATTGGAAGGAAGCCACTACCCTGCAAATGGGTATTCAGATACAAATATGTATGCGATACGAAGAAGCCCAAATACAAAGCTCGGCTCATCGAAAAGGGATTCAAACAAGAACATGGGGTTGACTACAACAAGATATTCTCACTAGTAGTCAAGATGACTACCCTTCCGCTCCTACTTGGGGTCGTGGCGACAGAAAACCTAGAGCTCGAGCAGATGGACTAAAGACAACATTCCTACACGGAGATATTGAAGAAGACATCTACATGTCTCAACGGACAAGGGAGGAAGGTCACCTCATATGTCGATTGAAGAAAAGCCTTTATGGCTTAAAACAAGCGTTGAGGATGTGGTACCAGAAGTTTGACTCCTAAATTATGGAGCTTCGCTATCACCGGTCCGACTTCGACCCATGCATGTACTCGGCAACTAGCTGACAAGTCCTAGATCTATCTAATCCTATATGTCGATGACATGTTGATTGCAGGGAGCAATCAAATCGAAATCAGAAACCTAAAGTGGAGCCTTCACGACAAGTTCTCGATGAAGGAACTCAGACAAGCCCAACACATACTAGGATGAGGATCGAGGAAAATAGGAAGACAAACACTCTCTGACTACATCCACAAAGTGTTGAAGCGCTTCAACATGGAGAACGCGAAGCCAATGCCAACACTGCTTCCGATGTCTACTCGACTATCGGATAAAGACTCTCCATCTACATATAAGGAGAGAGATCTCAACAGGAAGATACCCTATGCATCGGTGTTGTGAAAAAAATCCATCACTACATGCGGATCGTGAGGCGGAACCGCCAGCGTTCTGAACCGGAAGGACTCGAAGTTTGCACTAGCTTTAGCAAGAAAGGATTTGTTGAGCGGCAAGCTCAACCGGAGCCGGATCAGCTGAATAAGCCGGAGCCAGTAAGCGAGACGGATCGGGCGAAACGGATCGGTATGACGGTGAGCAACCGAACCGGCAAGCAGTGGAGGCCGGGTGCAATCTGTAACCGGCAGTCCAATCGGAAGCCTAGAATAGGATAGACTACTAGGTATCTATAGTCTTGTAGTAAGTGACAGATGCTCGTGTGAGCATTGAAGTACATGGTACTTCTGTCAGTCCCAAGAGGACTTGTATAAATAGTACTACTTAGCACAGTGTGGTTTTGCAGAGTCTTGATATAGTTTTTTTGAAATAGCGTTCTGCTCTCTCTGTCTCTCTCGCTCTCTCTCTCTCTCTCTCTCTCTCTCTCTCTCTCTCTGTTGTTCTCTGTTTTACGCTTCCGCAAACACTTACGTTTACATGGTATCAGAGTGCGAGGGTTGAGAACCTTTGCTGCAGACATTTACTCTTGAGAAGAAAACCCTAATAGGTCGAAAACAGACACAGTAGAAGACATGGATAGAGGCATGGCTACGTCGCTCCCGGTGGAAAAGCTCGACAGGAGCAACTACGCATCCTGGTCTTACAAGATGCACTAGTATCTGCTTGGACACGGGTACTGGAGTTATGTCGAAGGAGTGAATGATGCGGCGCCAAACTCGGCACACAAGGACTTCTCGGTATGGGAACAGGCGGCAAGCAGGGTGATGTATTGCTTCGCATCGAGTGTCGGCGATCAGCTGCTCAACCACATCCGTGACGCCAAGACACCGAAGGATGCTTGGGGGAACCTGAAAAAGGTTTTCGCCGCAAGCACCACTGCCCGGAAGCTGCAACTCAGACAGGAGTTGGGCAATGTTCGACAGAAGAACATGTCCGTGGCAGACTACACGGGCCGGATAAAGGAGATTTGCGACTCACTTGCCTCTATCAATGTTACCGTAGAGGAAGACGAGATGGTGCAGGTATGTCTCAGAGGCCGGCGTCCAAGTTCGGAGCGTTCCGGACTGCGGTGTGTACAAGGGAGAATACCCCCTCATTCTTCGACTTACAGTCGATGCTCCTTGTAGAGGAGAACCACGCCGGTGCATCTACCAGTGCATCCCCGGACAGCCGAATGTTATACATGGTGTCGTGATGTGGCATGTCTAGTGCGAGAAAAACTCAAAAATTGAGGATCCACACACATTTCACGAATACTTGTAAAAATGAAAATAAATAAACCTAGGTCACAATGGCATTGAGTGCATGTAGAGGGTTGCAAGTAGGATCTACAACACTAAAGCTACTACTAAGTGTTGTAGATGTTCTATATTTCTTTCTCATATTCAGTATTCCGTAGGAAACAAACGAACAAAACCGTGTACACAAAACCACGGTTTTAAGCCCATGGTTTCCTGCATGTCACAAAGCAAAACGGTGTGCACAAAAACCATGGCTCCAAGCCCATGGTTTTGTGCATGGACAAACCTATAAAACCCCTAGTACGGCTTGTGTAAGGGGGGGCTCAATATGATATGACCATCATCATCACCATCAATAATATAAGCTTCTATTTCTTCTTCTTCACATCTATCTTGTAATTATTTATCTACTTCTCAAAGTATACAATCTTCAATCTTCTCAAGTGTAATAGTTCTTCCTCCAATCTTACATTCACATCATCCTCTTCTCAATACCTTGACGGACATCCTCCTTGGTCCAAGACCCCGGTGGTCCCGCTCAAGCGAAGCACACTCGCACGCGCATCTTCGCGACATTTTTTGGTGAACCCGATGTGAAGAGCGGTAGGGGAGGATGAAGATGGACGAGGAATATCTAATGAAGGCAATGCCAAAGATGATGATGGAGTTTTCAAGAGAAGGGAAAACACGAGATGCGGCCCAACAAGCCGTCGAAAGCATGATCAAGCGAGTTGGGTTTTTCGATGGAGGCAAAGTCCAAATATTTCTAAAGGCCTACAATGCCGAAATGGATTCAAGAGGAGTGGAGGAAGCAATGAGGCTGGAGTACTTTTGTCGAGTGGTGGCCGAACCGATCTTCGAAGAGATTAAAGAGATTCAAAAAACTCACGATTCGTGGGTGTCCTTCAAAGAAGCTTTACGAGAGTCATATGGTTACGAAGAGCAAAAGGGACGAGGTCTGTATGAGTTTCACGAATGGGTGTCATCAAGAAAGACCCACCAAAGTGCTATGCATGCATTCGTTGAGTTTGAGTATCGCTTCGCTCAACTCTCGGACCGGGATCGAAGATTGGTGGGGGCGAATAAAGTTTTGATGTTTGTAAAGTCAATCGATCGGAATGAAAGGAAGGCCATTGGAATCCAACTCGAGGATGACAATGGTGAAAATGGCCTCACTGAGGATTGGGCCAAAGTGGAAAGGGTATGCCGACAACACGATAAGAGGGAGATGAGACTCTCATCGACAACAACACGACCCACAAGGGATATTCAAAGGAGAATGGGATGTGGCAATAAAAACCCACTGAAGGAAGAAAGCTCGAAGAGGGAAGCTTCGAAAGAACTCAACATAGAAGCCTTGATGAGAGAGACATTAATGAACTTAAAGGCACAAGTCGAGGTTGAAGAGAAGCTGAAAACAAAACCGAGGAAAATGGTGATCGACGAAGAGGAGACCTCCCGACAAATGCAGACTAATGGTGTGGCCAATACGAAGGCCCAGGTTTGGTATGACAGTACCATGGGAGAAGGTGTGAAACAAGCCACCTTCTCAACTTATGGAGGAACGACGGTCGAGAGAAGGGCCGAAGACTCGAGAGCGGGAAATGCTACTTTAAGAGTGGACGAGCATTTCAGAACACATGCTATGTCCAAAATATCGAGTAATGAAGGTGCAAGCATGAGGGAAGCTTGCGTGATCAAGGGATCTAAAGAGTGCGAGGTCGATGTGATTGAGGCGGTAGCCACAAGAAACGACATCAAGTCGCAGATGGCTAAGGAAGAGTTCACGGCGGATGACCGTGTTGAGACTTTCCCAACACTTGATCTAGAGACTTGGGCAGTTGCGTCCGAGAGCCAACATGAGACCCAAGAGACGGAAAGTGGTGGGGAAGAAAATATTGAAGACAATGCGAATAACAACATTGAGCGAAAGATGGCTACGGATGAGAAGACGGTGACCGATGGTGTCGAGGTTCTCCTTACATTTCTTCCTGAGACTTCGGCAGTTGTGCCCGAGTGTCAACGTGAGACCGGAGAGACGGAAGGTGACGACAAGAAATTGAAGGAACAAAGTGGCAATGAGGACGATGACCACAGACGAAGGGATCCCTCCACACCGGTTCCGAAGACTTCGGCAGTTGTGCCCGAGAGCCAACATCAGACCGGAGAGATGGAAGGTGGCAACGAGGAGATGAGGGTCGAAGCCGACGCATACAGAGGAACGGTTGCCAACAAGGAGGCCAAAAACAAAGCTACAATAGAGTTCGATGAAGAGCCAAAGAGTGGCAAGAAAGGAAGAACCGGAATACAATCCGGATGGAAGATGACTCGGTTGGTATTCCGACCCGAACGGAAGCCGACCCGGGCGAGAGTTGATCAACTAGGCCCGACCCAACTGAAAACCGGACGGAAACTAACCCGGACGAAAGTCGATCATCTAAGTCCGATTTGGCCGAATGTGAATCCGAACGAAGGCCGACCAAGCCAGAAGTTGATTGGTCGAGACCGATCCCGACAGAAGTTGAGCCGGCCTAGACAGAGGTCGAAGCAAACGAGCCGCGAAATCCAGTCGAGGCTGTTGAGCATAAGGAAAGGCAAGCATGAGACGAGAAAGGATGATAAAGGAAACTTAAGTGACCAAGGAGATGGCCGAGATGAAGGTGGCACATGCACGAGTCATGAAGCGTTATGCTCGGGAGGAGCACAGGGAGCCATGACAACTAGACATGGCAATAAAAAAGGTGAGCGAATGATATGGTGGATCGGATGGCAATGGCAGTTCGAAGTAGACGACAAAAAGACGGTGCGGACGTCGCACAAGAAAGGAGGAAATCAAACACGAACCACCTTTGACCCTTCCACATCACTCTTTTCTTCTTGGCACATACCGGAGGATGTGCGGTTTGGTGGGGGTGGATGTCGTGATGTGGCATGTCTAGTGCGAGAAAAACTCAAAAATTGAGGATCCACACACATTTCACGAATACTTGTAAAAATGAAAATAAATAAACCTAGGTCACAATGGCTTTGAGTGCATGTAGAGGGTTGCAAGTAGGATTTGAACCTTGCACCTCTAAGGTAAGAGGCAATTACCTTACCACTAAAGCTACTACGAAGGGCTTTAGATGTTCTATATTTCTTTCTCATATTCAGTATTCCGTAGGAAACAAACGAACAAAACTGTGTACACAAAACCACGGTTTTAAGCCCATGGTTTCCTGCAGGTCACAAAGCAAAACTGTGTGCACAGAAACCATGGCTCCAAGCCCATGGTTTTTGTGCACACCGTTTTGCTTTGTGACATGCAGGAAACCATGGGCTTAAAACCGTGGTTTTGTGTACACGGTTTTGTTCGTTTGTTTCCTACGGAATACTGAATATGAGAAAGAAATATAGAACATCTACAACACTTAGTAGTAGCTTTAGTGTTGTAGATCCTACTTGCAACCCTCTACATGCACTCAATGCCATTGTGACCTAGGTTTATTTATTTTCATTTTTACAAGTATTCGTGAAATGTGTGTGGATCCTCAATTTTTGAGTTTTTCTCGCACTAGACATGCCACATCACGACATCCACCCCCACCAAACTGCACATCCTCCGGTATGTGCCAAGAAGAAAAGAGTGATGTGGAAGGGTCAAAGGCGGTTGGTGTTTGACTTCCTCCTTTCTTGCGGCTCGTCCGCACCATCTTTTTGCCGTCTACTTCGAACTGTCGTTGCCATCCGATCCACCATATCATTCGCTCACCTGTTTTATTGTCATGTCTAGTTGTCATGGCTCCCTTTGCTCCTCCCGAGCATAACGCTTCATGCCTCGTGCATGTGCCACCTTCATCTCGGCCATCTCCTTGGTCACTTAACTTTTCTTTATCATCCTTTCTTGTCTCATGCTTGCCTTTCCTTATGCTCAACAGCCTCGACTGGATGTCGCGGCTTGTTTGCTTCGACCTCCGTCTAGGCCGGCTCAACTTCTGTCGGGATCGGTCTCGACCAATCAACTTCTGGCTTGGTCGGCCTTCGTTCGGATTCACATTCGGCCGAATCAGAATCAGATGATCGACTTTCGTCCGGGTTAGTTTCCGTCCGGTTTTCAGTTGGGTCGGGCCCGGTTGATCAACTCTCGTTCGGGTTGGCTTCCGTTCGGGTTGGAATACCAACGACTTCATCTTCCATCCAGATTGTATTCCAGTTCTTCCTTTCTTTCCGCTCTTTGGCTCTTCATCGAACTCTATTGTAGCTTTATTTTTGGCCTCCTTGTTGGCCATCGTTCCTCTGTATGTGCTGGCTTCGACCCTCATCTCCTCACTGCCACCTTCCATCTCTTGTTGAAGACAAGGCCGTGTCGATGCGGAAGATCAAGAAGCATTCGATTAGGGTTTCGAGTACCTGCGTATGACAGTTTCCAAGATCGTGCACAGAGAGAGAGAGAGAGAGAGAGAAGAGGCACAAAAGACTTTTTCTATTCCATAGAAAACAATAATACAACCAACCTTACAAAGAGGTTACAAGGTCACTATATATAGTGACTGACTTAGGGCAACTACCATTTATGCTAATTACACAAATGGCCCAAACTTGATCTATACAAAGGGATAGTGTGAATACGTCCATTATACACTTGTATTCGACATCTCTCCGGTCTTATGTTGGCTCTCGGGCACAACTACCGAAGTCTCCGGAACCGGTGTGGAGGGATCCCTTCGTTTGTGGTCATCGTCCTCATCGCCGTTTTGGTCCTTCGATTTCTTGCCGTCACCTTCCATCTCTCCGGTCTCACGTTGACACTCGAGCACAACTGCCGAAGTCTCAGGAACAATTGTGGGGAGAACGTCGACACCATCTGTCACCGTCTTCTCATCCGTAGCCATCTTTCGCTCAATGTTGTTATTCGCATTGTCTTCAATATTTTCTTCCCCACCACTTTCCGTCTCTTGGGTCTCATGTTGGCTCTCGAACGCAACTGCCCAAGTCTCTAGATCAAGTGTTAGGAAAGTCTCGACACGGTCATTCGTCGTGGACTCTTCCTTAGCCATCTGCGACTCGATGTCGTTCCTCGTGGCTACCGCCTCAATCACGTCGACCTCGCACTCTTTACATCCCTTGATCACGCAAGCTTCCCTCATGCTTGCACCTTCATTACTCGATATTTCGGACACATCATGTGTTCCGAAATGCTTGTCCACTCTTAAAGCAGCATTTCCCGCTCTCGAGTCTTTGGCCCTTCTCTCGACCGTCGTTCCTCCATAAGTCGAGAAGGTGGTTTGTTTCACACCTTCTCCCATGGTACTGTCATACCGAACCTGGGCCTTCGTATTGGCTGTACCATTAGTCTGCATTTGTCGAGAGGTCTCCTCTTCGTTGATCACCATTTTCCTCGGTTTTGTTTTCAGCTTCTCTTCAACCCCGACTTGTGCCTTTAAGTTCATTATTGCCTCTCTCATCAAGGCTTCTATGTTTAGTTCTTTCGAAGCTTCCCTCTTCGAGCTTTCTTCCTTCAGTGGGTTTTTATTGCCACATCCCATTGTCCTTTGAACATCCCTTGTGGGTCGTGTTGTTGTCGATGAGAGTCTCATCTCCCTCTTATCGTGTTGTCGGCATACCCTTTCCACTTTGGCCCAATCCTCAGTGAGGCCATTTTCACCATTGTCATCCTCGAGTTGGATTCCAATGGTCTTCCTTTCTTTCCGATCGATTGACTTTACAAACATCAGAACTTTATTCACCCCCACCAATCTTCGATCCCGGTCCGAGAGTTGAGCGAAGCGATACTCAAACTCAACGAATGCATGCATAGCACTCTGGTGGGTCTTTCTCGATGACACCCATTTGTGAAACTCATACAGACCTCGTCCCTTTTGCTCTTCGTAACCATATGATTCTCGTAAAGCTTCTTTGAAGGACACCCACGAATCGTGAGTTTTTTGAATCTCTTTAATCTCTTCGAAGATCGGTTCGGCCACCACTCGACAAAAGTACTCCAGCTTCATTGCTTCCTCCACTCCTCTTGAATCCATTTCGGCATTGTAGGCCTTTAGAAATTTTTGGACTTTGCCTCCATCAAAAACCCCGACTCGCTTCATCATGCTTTCAACAGCTTGTTGGGCCGCATGTCGTGTTTTCCCTTCTCTTGAAAACTCCATCATCATCTTTGACATTGCCTTCATTAGATATTCCTCGTCCAGCTTCATCCTCCCCTACCGCTCTTCACGTCGGGTTTGCCAAAATATGTCGCGAAGATGCGCGTGCGAGCGTGCTTCGCTTGAGCGGGACCACCGGGGTCTTGGACCAAGGAGGATGTTCGTCAAGGTATTGAGAAGAGGACGATGTGAATGTAAGATTGGAGGAAGACCTATTACACTTGAGAAGATTGAAGATTGTACACTTTCAGAAGTAGATAAATAATTACAAGATAGATGCGAAGAAGAAGAAATAGAAGCTTATATTATTGATGGTGATGATGATGGTCATATCATATTGAGCCCCCCCTTACACAAGCCGTACTAGGGGTTTTATAGGTTTGTCCATGCACAAAACCATGGGCTTGGAGCCATGGTTTCTGTGCACACAGTTTTGCTTTGTGACCTGCAGGAAACCATGGGCTTAAAACCGTGGTTTTGTGTACACGGTTTTGTTCGTTTGTTTCCTACGGAATATTGAATATGAGAAAGAAATATAGAACATCTAAAGCACTTTGTAGTAGCTTTAGTGGTAAGGTAATTGCCTCTTACCTTAGAGGTGCAAGGTTCAAATCCTACTTGCAACCCTCTACATGCACTCAATGCCATTGTGACCTAGGTTTATTTATTTTCATTTTTACAAGTATTCGTGAAATGTGTGTGGATCCTCATTTTTTGAGTTTTTCTCGCACTAGACATGCCACATCACGACAACGGGAATGGATCGACACTGTGGGCATGGTGGAAGAGGTGGGTCGGCACGCAATGGAGGCGGCCGGCAAGAGCAGGAACGGAGGCACTATGAGTGTGCCGACAGCAGTTCCGGAACTTCCACAAGCAGGGGGAGTCAAGGCGGTGCCGGAGGCCGGCAAGACAAATCCGCTACGGAATGCTGGTACTGTGGCAAAAAAGGCCACAGGGAAAGCGAGTGCTGGAGAAAGCGAGCCGATTCAGAGAAATCCAGATCCGGCAAGACCGGTAAGGATGGCCGGCAAAACTCGCACTACGCAAACAGATCAGGAGGATCCGGAACCGGAAAGGCCGGTAAGGGGCCAGCCTTGGTGATGAATCACAAGGCAAACTCAATGAAGAAGAACACTTCCAAAACGGAGGAAGTGTGGTATGTTGATTCCGGCGCGTCGAACCACATGACGAGCCACAAAGAGTGGTTTTCCTTTCTGGAGAAACCGGATCAGCTAGGAGTAGTCGAAACCGGAGACGACACTCCACACCCAATCGTGCACGTCGGAGAAGTCCCTCTAAGCCACGTCGGACAGAAAGGGAAGCTGATGAACGTATTACCCGTTCCGACGATCACGAAGAACCTGGTGTCCGTCGGTCAGATTGTCGACCAGGGGATGTAGGTGCGGTTTACACACCTCGGGTGCTTCATTGAGGATGAGGGCGAAGTCATTGCGCAAGGGCGCAGAGACGGGAGGATGTTTATCCTCAACACCAATGACATTGGCACCGCTCTGTTCGCGAAACGACAGAAGGTCGAGTCGGACATCGACCTATGGCACAAGCGGATAGGCCACGTCAACTACCGGAGGCTTCAAGACCTGCAAACGAAACAAGTCGTTTTCGGTTTGCCAAAGTTCAGCGGCCGGAGAGCTGAAATTTGTGAAGCCTGCCAACTTGGGAAGCAACATCGGCTTCCATTCCCCACCGAACGGAACCGGAGCCGTAACAAGCTCGATCTCATCCATTCGGATGTGTGGGGACCGGCACAAAGTGTAAGCCTTGGCGGGAGCCGGTACTTCGTCTCCTTCATCGACGACTATACTCGACATACTTGGATCTACCTCATTGAGCGGAAGAGCGAAGTCTTCGACTGTTTCCGGAGCCTCCAGAAGATGGTGGAACGAGAATCGGAGAGGAAGATCAAATGCCTTCGGTCGGATGGCGGAAAGGAATATTTTTCCGGCCAATTCACTAGTTATCTACAGCAGAAGGGAATTCGGCGAGAGTTCAGCTGCAGATACACACCAGAGCAAAACGGTGTGGCCGAAAGGAAGAACCGGACACTCGTCGAAGCAGCAAGGGCAATGCTGGAAAAAAAAGAGCATGCCCCGGTTCTACTGGGCGGAGGCGGTCCAGACGGCCGTCTACATACAAAACCGCATCAGTGAAAAGGTGTCAGCTCATGAGCTGTATTTCGGGCACAAGCCGAACTTAAGACACCTTCGGATATTCGGCAGCATAGCGTATGTGCATGTGCCGGATCAGAAGCGGAGAAAGCTGGATGCAAAATCGGACAAATGCATCCTAGTCGGCTATGCTCAAGAGCAAAAGGGGTATAAGTGCTATAACCCCCGGACGAAGTCCGAGTTAGCCGGGATGTCGAGTTCGACGAATCGGCATCCTGGTACTCCGTACCAACTCCGACTTCCGATCCCGACCCAATGCCGGAAGATCAGGCCAGTGAGCCTGAATCAGCCCTGGCAGAGGATGATGATGCAGGGACTCAAGATGAGAGTCCGGAATCGTTACGGTTGAATGGACCGAACGAGCGACTGAGTCGGTTGGACCAGTCGGATGAAGAGACGGCAAGTGGTGGAGACTCTGCCATGCTCTCCCCGCGCAAGGAACCGAGGAAATGGTTCACACGCAAAGAGAAAGGGAAAAGGAAGATGCCGGAATTCGAAACCGGCATCGATGAGTCGGATCGGTGCGTATCCGACTCCGGAAAGGAGAAAGGCAGATCTTTGGCAACGAAGACCGAACTGGCCAAGAAGGGCCTCAAATCAAGTGACGGTGCATTGCGCCGATCAACCCGCCAGAAGGATCCCGTCATGCGGTACAGGTACAATGAATACATGGCGCATCATTATGCGTACATGACTAAAGTGACAGAAGTGCGTGAGCCAGAGAGCTACGCAGAAGCGGCAAAGGACGCAAATTGGCGTGCCGCTATGGACGAAGAAATGCGGGCACTCGATGCCAACGAAACTTGGGACCTAGTTGATCCTCCCCATCACTGTAAACCGATCAGATGCAGGTGGGTGTACAAGGTCAAGTACAACGCCGACGGTTCTGTTCACCGGTACAAAGCCCGGCTAGTGGCGAAGGGATACGCGCAGACCCACGGAATCGACTACGACGAGACCTTCGCTCCTGTGGCGAAGATGACGACGGTTCGTGTAGTACTGGCGGTTGCTGCGGCAAGGGGGTGGCATCTTCACCAGATGGATGTGAAGAACGCCTTCCTTCAAGGAGAGCTTGAAGAAGAAGTCTTTATGACTTAGCCCCCCGGATTTCAATCGGAGATGAACAAGTCGGCGGTATGCCGAGTGAAGAAGTCACTTTACGGCTTGAAGCAAACCCCCCGAGCTTGGAACGTGAAGATCACGCACCGGTTGCGTAAGCTGGGGTTTGTTGTCTCTAAGTCGGACTCTTCGTTGTTCATCTGGCAAGGCTCTGACGGTCCGGTATGTATACTCTTGTATGTGGATGATTTAGTCATCACCGGACCGGGTCTTCCCGAAATCAACCGCGTCAAGTCCCAGTTGTCGGACGCATTCGAAATGAAGGACCTGGGGGACCTTCATTATTTTCTTGGGATCGAAGTGATCCGGACCCCCGACGGCATATTGCTCTCACAACGACATTACGTGTTGAATATGCTGTATAAGTTCGCCATGACGGATTGCCGACCTGTCTCCACACCCCTGGACCGGAACCAGAAGCTCCGTCCCAACTCCGGTCCGGCCTGCAATGAGAAACGATTCTGACAGGTTGTCGGAAGCCTGATCTACTTAACCATCACCCGACCCGACATCAGCTATCCGATCGGCATGGTAAGTCAGTTCATGCAGAAGCCGACCGTGGAGCACCTTCAATGTGCGCAACGAATATTACAGTATGTCAGCGACACTAAGGACTGGGGACTGCTATACCGGCGAGGTATACCCGAAGAGCTTGTCGGTTACACAGATGCTGATTGGGCCAGCGATGCGTCTGATCGCCGCTCCACTTCCGGATACATGTTCTCCATAGGTAGCGCGGCCATTGCGTGGAGCAGCAAGAAGCAGCCCACAGTGGCTTTGTCAAGCACTGAGGCTGAGTACCGGGCCGCTACCGTTGCCACTTGTGAAGCCATCTAGCTTCGGCGACTGCTGCGAGACTTGCGGATCGAGGTATCGACCCCGATCCCGATTTACTGCGATAACATGAGCAGCCTGCAGCTCGCCAGGAACCCTGTGTTCCATGCTCGCACAAAGCACATCGAGGTGCACTACCACTTCCTGCGTGAGCGGGTCCTGAGTGGTGAAGTTGACCTACGGTATGTTCATACGGATCGGCAAGTTGCCGACATCTTCACCAAGCCGCTCGGATCGGACAAGTTGCAGCACTTTACCGACATGCTTGGTATTCAGCATCTCGACGTGCCGCACTTGAGGGGGAGAAGCAAGGGCAAAGTCCCTATCGAAACGGGCAAAGGCAAAAAAACTGTTGAACCCGTCGGTAAGAGGAGAGCCGGAAGAAGAGGAGACAAGAAGATGAAGGAAGCCGAGTCGACGAAGGAAGTCGACACATCCGAATAGGTCGGAGCAAGCGGCTGTGAAGAAGAGTTGTGCACTCAGGAAGAGAAGTGCATGTTGTGGGGAGGTCATCACGACGGTACTGACCATGATGCAGAGTCGAATGAAGAATTCGATTTCGGTTCACCGGCTGAAGAAGCCGAGGGAAGCATGGAGAAGGCCAAGACTCGGAAGTGGTCCGATGTGGTGAGAGGCCTGAAGCCGGAAGTCGAATCGGAGTGTACCAATTCGGACAAGAGCTGGAACGAGTCGGAGACAGCTGACTCGGATCAATAGATGGATCCGGATGAGTCGGATCGACTGAAGACCAAGGGGACACGGACACAGCGGAAGTCCATGCCATCGTGGGAAAACCAACGGATCAGCAAGCGCCGGAGTCACAGCAACGTGACTGCTGAGATGGGCCTATTGAGTAGACATGCCGACCGAGAGGGTCGAGGCGCACAGAACCAAAGGGGTCGCGGCAAACGGGACCGGACCGGACGAGGAGCGCGAGCAAGGCAGAGTGACGCCAGGAGAAGTCGGTTGAAAGAACCGACTGCCACAGAGGTCGACACTACGACCCCACCTCAGGTTGAGCTTGAGGGGGAGTGTTGAGCGGCAAGCTCAACCGGAGCCGGTAAGCGAGACGGATCGGGCGAAACGGATCGGTATGACGGTGAGCAACCGAACCGGCAAGCAGTGGAGGCCGGGTGCAATCCGTAACCGGCAGTCCAATCGGAAGCCTAGAATAGGATAGACTACTAGGTATCTATAGTCTCGTAGTAAGTGTCAGATGCTCGTGTGAGCATTGAAGTACATGGTACTTCTGTCAGTCCCAAGAGGACTTGTATAAATAGTACTACTTAGCACAGTGTGGTTTTACAGAGTCTTGATATTTTTTTTTTGAAATAGCGTTCTACTCTCTCTGTCTCTCTCGCTCTCTCTCTCTCTGTGTTGTTCTCTGTTTTATGCTTCCGCAAACACTTACGTTTACAGGATTTAAGATAGATTGAAAGAGAGAGAGATTGAGATAAGATAGAACGCTTGACTTTAGATTGAGAAAGATTGAAATGGAGAGAGAGCTTAAGATTGAACTCTTGACTTTAGATTTGAAGAACAAGATATATCATCAATTGGATAACGAATTTATTATTATTATTAAATTCTTGATTAATACATCGCTCCCCTTTGATATTTTTCAACCACTCTTTTATAGATGCTCCCATGCATATGATGCATGTAAGGGTACAAGACATGCATACAATGCATGGAATGCATGTGATGCATGTTTGCCATTTGGTGCTCATGGATTACATGTGATGCATGACAACCATGTCACTCAATCAAGTAAAAGTATATGGATTACATGTGATGCATGATAGAAAAAACATTTTTAAGAAAATGACTTAGCTTAGTGGTAAGGCTATTGCCTCCTATCTTGGAGGTGCAATGTTCAAACCTTGCTTGCATCCCTTTGTATACAAACTTTTACTAGGTTTTTTAGTCTAGATATTTTGTTCATTTCACACCAAAATCGTCACGATCAACCTATCTGATCGATCCGTCTATCCGGTCCATCCGGTCCGCATCCGACATGGTGATCCAGTCTATCCGGTTCAGTTCCAATGTTGGTGTTGGTCCTAGTTCGATCGTCATCCCCGTCCGGTTTCGGTTCCATCGTCGTCCGTCCAGTTTCGGTTCTAGCTCCATCGTCGTCCGTCCGGTTTCGGTTGCAGCTCTGTTATCGTCCATCGCCATCCGGTTCCGGTTGCGGCTCCGTCACCGTCCGGTCACCCAAAACCATTACATGCAATTAAGCCACAATTTAGCCCAAGAACATTCTGTTCTCCACTCATAAATAGAAAGTAATAAGTTCTAGCTTTGCTTATATATTGTGGGATATCTTACAGTTTTGTTTTTCTCTTCTTCTTCTCAAACTTTACACTCAAACTTTACACTCACATAACTTGACACTAAGTTGTCCATTTCACATATAGTAAAATGCATTCGGAAGCTCTTGAAGACATCCATCTTTTCTTACCAAGATATAAAAAATATCTTCATTACTATTGTTTCATATTGTGTGTGAAGAACCACACTTGATTTTGTACATTCCATGCAATTTGCACACCGTTGCCGAAAATCTTCACGACATCCGCCCCCACCAAACCGCACATCCTCCGGTACGTTGTCGTTGTGTATTTCGTACACTACGTTGTCGTGAAGAATTTCGTCCAGAGGCGGAAACCGGGAAATATTGGCTACATTGGCGGGGTGCACCATGTGCACTCTCCCTCATATAATTGTATGAATAATAAGAGTCAAGTCGGGACGAAGAATCCCATGTAAATCAAGATTTATCCCACATTGTAACACATCCCTCTCCTTGTTCTATAAAAGGAAGGGATGGTCCCTTGTAGAGGGGTTGCCCATTTTGTGTCAGAGGGTATACCGTTAGATTTAGGGTTAGTTCTTCTACTTCTTCTTCCTCTTCTTCGCGGTGTGGGTGGACTGTGGAGGGTTGTTCTCGCTCGGTCTCCTATGCAAGACCCTGCTTTGCGTGACGAGCCCGAGAGCTCCCCGGACGGCGCCTTGGCTGCAGACTACTGTTGTAACCTACCCTAGCTTGGTCCGGCTCGAAGCCGGGGTTGTATTCTTTCCCTTGTAATACATACTTTTGCGTCTGTCTGTGTATACTCGTGTCTCTGTTGGTGTCGGGTGCTTCCCCTTTCCTGCGTTCCTGCACACAAGGGCGTGAGTCGGGTCGGTGTGTGTGTGCGTGAGTCGGTGTCAAGCGCGCGCTCCCTCTCTTTCTCCTTGTCTTTCTCTCTCTCGTTCGGTTGCTTCCGGTGTGCTCCTGGGGTGCCCCGAAAAGGGTGAAGCACGACTTCCTGCACTCCGTCACTCCCTAGTCCAGGACCCCCGTGGTCCCTCCTTTCTACACGCACGCACGTAACAACGCGACATATTTGGTGAACCCGACGTGAAAGGCGGCAAGGGAGGATGGAATCGGAAGACGACGACCTCGCGGTGATGGTGGCCGTAGTGGTGTTGGAGTCGGCACGAGTGGTGATGAGGCGAGAAGCAGCGCAACAAGCGGTTGAGCGAGTGGTCAAAAGAGTCGGCCGTTTCAACGGGGATGAAGTCCCATCTTACTTGGAAGCCTACAATGCGGAAATGGAGGAGCGAGACGTGGACGAAGCATTGAGGCTGGAGTTCTTCTGTTGGGTTGTCGTCGTCCGTACACACGCGGAAGTGAAGGAGCTCCGGCAAGCTCATAGTTCGTGGGAGGCCTTTGAAGAGGCGCTCCCTGCAGGCATATGGAGGACGGCGGAAGAGCCGGGGACGGCACGACTTCGACCAGTGGGTAGCATCGGCAAAGACCCACCGTGGCACAATGAAGGCGTTTTGGGAGTTCGAGCGATGGCTTGCTCGGCTCCGGGAACGGGAACAAGGTTTGGTGGGGGCGAACAAAGTCCTATTGTTCGTCAGGTCGATTGACCGAGCGGAACGGGAGGCCATCGGGATTGAGCTCGAAGATGATGACAGAGCAAATGGGCTTTCGGAGGACTGGTCGAAGGTTGGAAGGGTGTGCCAACGTCTAGACAATGAGCGAGCCGAAAAGGCTAAGAGGAAGGCGCGCGACGGCATGCCATCACAGCGGGAAGAGGCCGAACGGCAAAGAGAGTCGGCAAGGGTCGGCGTTGGGGCCAGGATTTTGGAGGCATACGCAGCTCTCGAGGCAATGCTCAAGGAAGAGGAAAGATCGAGGCCGCAAGCCGAGACTGAGGAGACGGACTTGCCCCACGCGATGACGGAAGGTCGGTACCACGGTACCACAAGAGAGGGTGCGGAACAAAACGCCCTCTCAACTTGCGGAGATAGAACGGCCAAGGACGAGGCCGAGATACCGATCGTGGGATCGGAACGTTGGAACCAGCGGTGTCAGGCGTGTCAGCCCGAAACCTCGGTCATTGGAGAAGCAAGCCCAGACGGGGCTTGCGCGATCGGTAAGGAGACGACCGCCGACCACGAAGAGCCGGTGGCTACGGACAAGGGCGTAAAACGGATGGGCGATTCTTTGCGTCTTCTCACACTTGCTCCCGAGACGACGATAGTCAGGCCCGAGTGCCCACGTAAGTCCCAAGAGGAGGAAGACGGCTGCGAGAGACCAAGAATCACCGGCGAGACGATACGGGGAAGGAGCGGACAAAAGCCCTCGAACCCGATTCCGGAGAACTCGGCATTCGGGCCCTTATGCCCAAGTGAGACTGCGGAGATGGATGACGGTATCAAGGAGTCCTGGCACGATGCCATCGAAGATGGATGGGAGAAGGCCCGCGAAAAGGTCGACGAAGAGACCAAGGGACAACCCGACCGGGGACCGAAACGTGTGACGCTCTGATACGGGTGGAGCATAATCCGGTCGTGGATTGTTCGATCGGGGCCGGATTCGGCATAAAGGTGCCGATACGGGAGAGGGTGTGGGGCGAGCCGCCCTATTTTACATGGGGAGAAAGACCGAGCGGGCGAAGGTCGGGAATTGGAAGGAGGGTGATCAGAGGTTCGGAACGAGTCTGGCAAGATCGGCATCGGAGCCGAAACTCCGGACATTGGAGAATCAAGCTCAGGCGGGGCTTGATTGATCACAGAGCAGATGCTATCCACCGACACCACTAAAAGGGGCGGTGGCCCGGACGAGTTGCCAAAAGACGTTGCGAAATCGGTTACGCCACATCCTATCCGGAGACTACGGCTGTTCGGTCAACGGGGCAACGTAAGACCGAAAGAGATGGAAGATGGAGGCGGGAACGCAACAAGGAGAGTGGCGACAAGTTACAGAGAAGTACGGGGATGAAGAGGAGAACAAAGACCGGTCCCATGAGATCTTCACACCAATCCGGCGGTCGGCCCGAGTACCAGCGTGAGTCCTATAGGAGAGGTCGGTGGCGACAGGAAAACGGGACCCGGCAATCCGGAGAATGACGAACGGACCCGGACGAGAACCGGGCGGAGTGGACTCCCAGATAACCATTGCGGGAGGGAGGAAGAGAGCAGGCCTATGAAGAGGCCGGGAACACGGTACGTCGGTACCACGGGAGAGGGTGTGGAGCAAGCCACCCTCTCGACTTGCAAAAGAAGGAAGACCCGGGATAAGGGTCAAGGATACGAGGAGCCCAAGGAGGATCCTTCACACTGGATCTAGAGACTTCGGCAGTCAGCAGCGCGGTCGGCGTAAGACCAAGATATTGACGGTGGTGGCGGGGGGACAAGGGCGGGCAAACCAAGGTCCCATGAAGATCCTCACACCGATCCAGCGGTCGGCCCGAGTGCCGGCGTGAGTCCTATAGGGAAGATAGGTGGCGGCAGGTGAACGTGATCGGACGACGGAAGTAGAGAAAGAAGGTATCAGGCCTGCAAGGCGGCTACGGACCATCTCAAACCTTCCGGCAAGGTGAGTGGGCGTAAGGAAGTCCGGTCCTACGGGATCCCCACACCAAACCAGAGACTCCGACTGGTCGGCCAACGTGGCAACATGAGACCGAGAGAGGTTGGTGGCGGCTACGCAGAAGACACGAGGAGAATCCGGGAGGGACTCCAACAAAGACACCCTGAATTTCGGCAAGCAACGAAACGAAGACCGGTCCTATGGGATCTTCACACCGTTCCGGAGACCACGGTTGTTCGACCGACGTGGCAACGTAAGACCGAGGGAGAAGGAAGGTGGCGGCAAGGGACGGGACCTGGCATCGACAAAGGTCGGTAAGACAGGACGAACGAAGTGTGGAGCCCTTACCGGCCGGTTACGGTAGCGGAAGGAGCCGGTAGGGCAAACCCGGGGAGGTGTGTCGGGCCGAAAAGGCACACCTGGGACGGAACAAGAGTCTCGCAAGTGGCCATCGTGGGCCGGATCGAAGCGTGACTATTGGACGGTGTTCGGCACGGGTGGTGCCGAACAAAGGAAGCAGAAGACGGCACAAGGGAGGTGCCGGGAACGAGGTGACGGGTGCCTAGTGGATTGCACAGGGTCGGAGTTAGGGGATGGCAAGAGAGGCCAGAGGAGGATCCTCCACACTTGCTTCGTAGATCTCGATAGCTCCGTCGAGGTAGCGAAGACTGACACGGCAAGCCCGGGGTGACAAGCTGGTGGGGGCGAGGGGACGACAGCAAGCGGAAAACTCAGGACCTGTTGCAGCAGCACGAAGACGGGAAGGGCCAAGCGAGCTACTACGGGGTGTTCCTCGGATGCGGAGGACACTGGTATGCGGGTGAGCGGCGGTGCACGATCTAGCCAAGAAAGGGGCCGACAAGGCGTGCAATGAATCGGAGTACGGCACAGGCAGTGCTAAACAACGGACGAGGGTATGCGGCACACGGAGGTGCCGGAGTGGAAAGGCGAGTGCGAAGATGGGTTGCGCAGTTCGGAGGTAGCGCGTAGAAGGCCAGAAAAAGATCCTCCACACCGTTCCGGAGACCATGGCGGTTCGAGCCGACGCAGCGACGTAAGACCATGGAGAAGGAAGGTGGCGGCGAGAGGACGAAGGCAACGCGAAGCAACATGGGAAGGCAATCAGGACAACACGAATGGTCGACGGAGGCCAAGCGGGCCACTATGGGCGTTCTTCAAGTGGAGGACATCGAGCATACGGCGGAGAACGGAGCGTGCATACGGCCGAACAAGGGCCAGCGGAAGTACGCGTACTACAGAGATCGCGGCGAAGGACCCATCGACGAGTCAAACGAGCCTACGGGGAGGTAAGCGCGAAGGTAGAACCGAAGCTGATGGTTCAAACCGGCAGCGAGCCGGGGTGCGGATTACGGAAGACCGGTTTCTCACCGGCCGAAATCTCTCACCCTTCACCAGATTTGGCACATAGTGGTGGACGTGTTGTTAGATGGGGGCGAATGTCGTGAAGAATTTCGTCCAGAGGCGGAAACCGGGAAATATTGGCTACATCGGCGGGGTGCACCATGTGCACTCTCCCTCATGTAATTGTGTGAATAATAAGAGTCAAGTCGGGACGAAGAATCCCATGTAAATCAGGATTTAACCCACATTGTAACGCATCCCTCTCCTTGTTCTATAAAAGGAAGGGATGGTCCCTTGTAGAGGGGTTGCCCATTTTTTGTTAGAGGGTATACCGTTAGATTTAGGGTTAGTTCTTCTACTTCTTCTTCCTCTTCTTCACGGTGTGGGTGGACTGTGGAGGGTTGTTCCCGCTCGGTCTCCTATGCAAGACCCCGCTCTGCGTGACGAGCCCGAGAGCTCCCCGGACGGCGCCTTGGCTGCAGACTACTGTTGTAACCTACCCTAGCTTGGTCCGGCTCGAAGCCGGGGTTGTATTCTTTCCCTTGTAATACATACTTTTGCGTCTGTCTGTGTATACTCGTGTCTCTGTTGGTGTTGGGTACTTCCCCTTTCCTGCGTTCCTGCACATAAGGGCGTGAGTCGAGTCGGTGTGTGCGTGTGTATGCATGAGTCGGTGTCAAGCACGCGCTCCCTCTCTGTCTCCCTCTCTTTCTCTCTCTCGTTCGGTTGCTTCTAGTGTGCTCCTGGGGTGCCCCGAAAAGGGTGAAGCACGACTTCCTGCGCTCTGTCACTCGCTAGTCCAGGACCCCCGTGGTCCCACCTTTCTACACACACGCGCGTAATAACGCGACAACATGAAAAGGGTAACCGGAAGGAATCGGATGAAAGAGGAATCGGCAAGGAGGAACCAGTAAGGAGGACCCGGTAAGGATAACCGGAAGGAATCGGATCAAGGAGGAATCGGCAAGGAGAAACCGGTAAGGAGGAACTGGTAAGGAGGACCCGGTGAGAACCGGATGAAGAAGGCCGGTGAGAGTTTCTCACCGGATGAAGAGACATATTTGTAAATAGAAGAAAGTATAAAAATATATATTACATGCATAGGGCAATATTCGAACCTTTTACCTCCATGTTAATAATGTGAAACCTTACCATTTCATTAGTATTAAAAAGTAGATGTCCCACATACAAATGTAAGTTCACCTAGGATAAACTTTAGTTGAAAGAAAAACGCATAAAAAAAAGAAAAAGTTACGCATGCACATCTAGCGTGCATGAACGCTATAGTCGATAATAATAATAATAATAACGCACAAGTTAGAAAAAGCATGATCACTTTAGATAAAGAATATAGTCTATCTATAGAAAAAGTATGGATTGTTAAGACTCTCTTATCACTATATAAGGATGAGGAGCACAATGTAATAGGGGTTGATTATTTTTGGAGGATTGACCAATTAATAAAATATATTCGTGGGATTCACGACATAATCTATACTTGTGGGATTCACAAGTTCTTTTTAATCTCTTTCTTTCAATCTAAATACATATTCTTATCTAAATATTGATTAATCGAATACAATACACTCGTGAGATTCACGAAATTTCTATATCTCTTTCTTATAATCTATTCATAACTAAACTTGTCTCAAATTCTTTTTCTCCTAGTCCAAAACCTCAGTGGTTCCCACCCGACTCACGCAACGATCTGGCGCCGAAAGGCACGACAATGTGCCAAGAAGAGAGAGTGTGAGATTTCAGCTACGGTGATTAATCAAATTCCTCCATGTGCTCGTTCACATAACTCAAGTCTGTCGGTTCAATCCTACTACCTTCATCGTCGAGGTGATCGAGGTCAGAATTCTCGTCTTGTCTTTTCTTGAAAATCTTTACTCTTTTTCCCGCAATGGGTATGGACAACCTTGATCCATCTAGCTCCACAAGGTGGTATGTGGCATTGTCATTGGCACTAGTCACCACATACGGTCTGAACCATCTTCTTGCGAACTTTCTTGTTGTCCTGAGTTGACTGTCAAGGCTGCTATCGTAGACCAATACCCAATCTCCTTCTTCGATCTTCTTGGGACGTAGTTGATGTGTCCTCTTGAACCGAATCTTGTTCTTCACTCGGGCTACCTCCATTATCATTCACGCATTTTCTAAATCTTCAGGCCTTCTTTCAAGCTGCCTTATCCGTGCCGCTAATAATTCTTCTCGGCTCATCTCATTCTCCCATGGTATCACCACCCATGAGGTGATCATCCTTTCGATGGGCATTACCAGCTTCTGTCCATACATAAGCTTTGTCGGCATATACCCTGTCATTGAATTGTGTGTAGTTCTGTCGGCCCACAAGGCATAGGGCCAGTTCCCAACTCGACCGTTGCATGCTCGTACGATGGCTTTGACAATTGGTCCATGCCCTCGCTCGATCTTCCCATTCGCTTCTGTATTGTAGGTAGTCGTGAGGGAGAGCTTCACGCCTAGTCGTTCGAAGAGCTCGGTTGCTTCGCGTGCATCCAACTCCCCTCGGTAGGCGACTATCTTTCCCACACATCCGTTTCGGCAAACCACCTCTTCGAGTAGAAATTTGCAAACAGCTGACGTCGTCTTATTTGTCAAGGCCCGTCCTTCCACTTGATTTGTTAAGTCTTCTCTTGCCAGAACTAAGTATTTCATTTGTCCCACTCCCATTGGCATTGAGACCAGATCCACCATCCATTTGAAGTGTATGGTGAGCGGGTATGTTGGCTGCAACTCATCACGATGACATATGTTCAAATGTACTTGGCAAGTTTCACATGTGGACACGAAATGGAGTACATCTTTGTACATACTTGGCCACCAGTACTTCTCCTTCAACTTTTCGAACGTCGCCAATGTTCCTCTATGACCTGCCCAAGGACTCTCGTGGAATTCAGTCATCAGCGTCACGTGCTCTTCTTTCTTCACCACCACTCGACATGGCATTCCTGTCCTTCTTTCTGGGTGTCGCCAGAGGAATCCTCCCATTAGGAAGTATTGGTAAGCTTTCTTCCGAATTCGTAGAGCCTCCTCCTTCGACAACGAAGCATCCACCGTTATTGTTCTTAAGGATCTGCCGATCAGTAACCACTCTCCTTCGTACTCGTCCTCGTTGAAGGCATGGAATGTTAGCGTGCTTCCGAAACCATGTCAATTTCGTTCTCAAATCTTGCCCTCGACAACATGTCAGCCATGGCGTTCTTCTTCCCTGCAATGTGGGGGATCTCTGGGTTTAAAGACTTGATATAGGTGATCCACCTTAGCATTGCTAGCTCTGGTGTCGCACATCCTGAGATCATCCTGAGGATTGGGAGACAATCTATCTCAATTATCACTTCTAACCCGATTAGGTAGTCTTTGTCCACCTTCACTGCAAACACAATACCCCAAAGTTCTCACTTGACTTGGACGTATCTTTGTTGTCGTTCGCTGAGAACCTTTGCTCCAAACCGGATGGCATACCGCACATTATCTTCTCCTTCTTGGTTAATGACCCACCCGATTCCGGTTGGGCTCGTATCTATAGTCACATAAATTGGCTTTCCTTCGGTATAGTCGGCCTTCCTTAGTGCTGGAGCTCCAAGAAGTAGTTTCTTCAATCTTCGCATTGCGTTTGTATGCTCGTCTCGCTATTCGAACTTCATTCTTTTCTTTAGCAATCCATATAATGGCTTGGCGACATGAGCGTAGTGCGGATTCCAGATATGATAAAACGTGCATGCTCCGAGGAATCTTCGAACCTCCGTTTGGTTTACGCATTCTTCTTTCATGTCCTGGATCGCGTTCACCTTGGATGGCAAAGGCTTCCGGTTGTATGCTCCACATAAGTGACCTACCACCAACATCTCTGGTTGCCTAAATGCGGATTTTTCTCCTGAAAATGTCAAATTTGCATCTTCGAGCCTTTGGAGCACCTTTTCGCAATCTTTCATATGATCCACAACGAACTTTCTACACTCCTCCTTATCTTTCGATTCATCCTTCTTCTCATCCAAATACCCTTTTATCGGAATATCATCCAAGAATGGCATCGTGATGCCCGCGATACAATCCTTCAAGACCTTGTTCATGGCATTCACTATATGAGCCACCGAGATCGTTGCACCTTGAGGTAAGGTACACATCCGCACAAGCCCAATCGGAGTCCTCATAGTTGTAATGTCAAGACTGTCGACCGCCAACTAGAATTGATTGTATCGAGAGTAGAGATCGCCAATGGAGGAGATAGACCGACCCGCAAACGCTTCGGCAAATTCATCCAAACTCGGACCGATTCCAGCATTCCGAATTGTCACCTTGTTGACGGGCTGAAGATCTTGGATGAATTGCAATGATCCATTCTTCTTCAACACCGTGAACCACCTATTTGAATAAGGAGCATTCGATGAAGACATGACCTATTGCCTTTGGATCCCTTAAGCTTGGATCATTAGTGACTTCCTTCATCTTTTGCTAGCTATGTTTTGGTAGCGGAACTGTAACTGGCTTGATCTTTCTATCCACCGTTTTATATTTTGTGTTGACTTCAGCTTCCTCCATCAAGATGTGTCGATGGTATTCATCGATGATAGCGTACATGTTGACGAAGTTAACCGAAATCACATGTTGATTGTGAAGATAACTCAAGTCCACAACTTCCTCGATTTCGCCGATGGTGTCGTTAAATGAGGCTTCTTCCATAATATGAGTCACGAATTCTTCTTCTTCTATTATGTTTTCTTCTTTCAGCATCTTCTCAAGGTCTTGTATCTGACGCTTGACCTTTTTGTTGGGTAGTACTAGTTTACATGCGCCACTAGGTGTGACACATGTTGCTTCTCCTTGCAATCCAAGCGCTCTACTTTCTTGTGGGGACTTGTGATTGCTCAGACTATTTGTGCCCCATGCTTCAATAGTCCACTCTAAAAATCCGAAACATCTTCTCTGAGACAATCCCAATTCCTTTCATGGTTGGCACGTACAATCAAGAATTGTACGGCCTTCTTCCCATCAAGACTCCCTACTCGAGCAAATGTTGCACCACTGTTGAACACTTTGGTTTCCATCCGTGATGATGTTATGTATGGTTGCCCAAGAATGATGGGATGGGATGTCGAGTCTTGAACAAAAAAATGTTGATCTATCTTGAGATCACCAATCGTGATGGGGATGTTAGGACATGCCCCATACAAGTCTTCGGTAGCTTTCATAGCAGCACGGATCTTCCACCCATGATTTGTATTTATGGGCTGAAAAAGAATACGTGTGCGGAAGCATATGCGAAACACAGAGTACACAGTTCGGAGAACGACAATTTGGTAAAACACAAAAAATGTAGAGATGGAGAGGGAGAGGGAGAGAGAGAGAGAGAGAGCAGACAACTCAATTCTATTTCAAAATAATGACGCTCTGTACATGCTTTGTGCTCAGTGAGCACATTTTGTACAAGCCCTAACAGTTGGGCTAACACAAGTACTGACAATACTTGACTACTCATAAATGAGCCGACTACACATACTCCCAAAATTATTCCTTACGAGGAATAACTTCCTAACGGCCTCTCGGTTTACGCACCGCTACAACCTATTGTGCGCACGGTTCTACGCACCCAATTTACGCACCGAATGTTGAGCTTGTCTCTCAACACTCCCCTTCAAGCTCAACTTGAGTTTCCTTCCGCTCTTCCGGATCTATGCTCTAGTTCATTCTAGCTTCACGCCTCCCTCGCGCTCCCCGACCCGTTCGATTCCGCGCCCTTCGACCCTTCCGATCGGCTTGTCTGCTCATTCGACCCTTCTCAGCTCCCTTACTGTCACGGTGTTGGCACGTCCTTCGTTGCCCTTTTCTCCGCTAGGCCCTCAGTCGATTCGTAATAACCGAATCGAACATTTCGATTGAATCGAACATTTCTGATTCAATTCCTCTTTCATCCAAATTGGTTGTCTCCAATTCGTCTTCAGTCTTCAGGACTTTGACAACTTCCGACCACGTCTTCGTCTTGGCCTTATCTCCCCCTAATTCGGCTGTCTTTGACTCTTTCCTACGATTACGGCCCTTGCTTCTTTCTTCGGCTTCTTCAGCCGGTTCAAAATCGAATGCTTCGTTCGATTCCTCATCACGGTCACTTCCGCCATGATCAACACCTCCGCTCCTTTCACGCTCTTGTTCTTGTTCTTCCTTTGTCCCCCTCAAGTTCAGTGTGCCAAGGTGACATGGCCCTAGCTCACCCGAGAAATGTCGTAACTTGTCGAGACCAAGAGGGTTGGTGAAGATGTCGGCAACATGCCGATCCGTCGTAACATACACGAGTTCGACTTCACCTGAAAGGACCTGCTCACGGACAAAATGGTATCAGAACCAAGAGAAAAGATAGAGTGGCGGAAGAATGATGGAAAGAGATCACAAGAAGAGAAGAATGAAGTGATAAGGTTCCAACAAATCGTCGGAAGCCTTATATATTTGACAATCACCCAACCCAACATCAGTTATCTGGTCGGAGTGATCAGCCAATTCATGCAGAAGCCAACCGTGGAACACCTTCAATGCACACATCGGATATTGCGATATGTGAGCGGCACAAAGGACCGGGGACTGTTATACCGGCATGGTATAACCGAAGAGCTAGCCGACTACACCGATGCCGACTGGGCCGGCGATGCATCGGATCGCGGATCCACCTCCGACTATCTGTTTTCCCTTGGTAGCGCAGTTGTTGCATGGAGCAGCAAAAAGCAGCCAACAGTGGCCCTTTCAAGCACTAAGGCTGAATACCAAGGCGCTACCGTTGCCACCTGTGAAACCATTTGGCTTTGGCGACTGCTACAAGACCTGCGGATCGAGGTGCCGACCCCGACCCTGATCTAATGTGACAACATAAGCAGCACGCAGCTCACCAAGAACCCCATATTCCATGCTTGCACAAAGCACATAGAAGTGCACTACCACTTCGTGCATGAGCGTGTGCTGAGTGGTGAAGTCAAACTTCGGTATGTTCATACGAATCGGCAAGTTGTCGACATTTTCACCAAACCGCTCGGATCGGACAAGTTGTAGCACTTCACCGAAATGCTTGGTGTTTAGCATCTCAACGTGCCACACTTGAGGGGGAGAACAAGCAAAGACACCGGAACGGGCAAAAGCAAAGAAACTGCCGATTACGCCGGTGAGGGAAGTGTCGAATACAAGTGTATAATGGACGTATTCACACTATCCCTTTGTATAGATCAAGTTTGGGCCATTTGTGTAATTAGCATAAATGGTAGTTGCCCTAAGTCGGTCACTATATATAGTGACCTTGTAACCTCTTTGTAAGGGTGGTTGTATTATTGTTTTCTATGGAATAGAAAGAGTCTTTTGTGCCTCCTCTCTCTCTCTCTCTCTCTCTCTCTCTCTGTCGCACAAGATCTTAGAGACTGTCATACGCAGGTATTCAACACGAATCGAATGCTATCAGATCTTCCGCATCGACGGCCTTGTCTTCAACATTTGGTATCAGAGCCTGCACAGTATTCGGTCCTTCAACCCGCTGTCGGCCGTCGTCTCAGCCTGCACAGCATTCGGTTTCTTGCGTCATTCGAAGAAGAGAGAAGAAGAAGAAAAACGAGGCTTGCATCTCATCGCGTTAGATCATCTTCGCTTGGAGTAAGCCAGCCGGTTGTACTCTGTTCCTTGTGATCGTAACCGCTTGAGGTGAAATCCCCTTGTGCAACATTGACACGATCGTGCTCCACTCGGTTAAACGGCATCCGAAGAGGTCATCAAACGCTGCTTGCCGCTCATTGTAACCACTCGGTGCAGATCGGTCTCAAGACAACAACCCAAATTCGTGCTTCATCCGGCTGATCGACATTCGGGAGGATCAGTTGGATCCGTCTCTCTCGTCGCTGCAGTCACCCGAAGCAGAATCGGTCCAGACAATCGGTTTCAATAATCGGTATTTGGCATATATATTCGGAAGCGAACCGGGCTCACTCCGACTCGGCAACATTCGGGAAGACCAGTCGGTTCTGTCCCTCAAGTTACCGGAATCAATTCGAGCAAGTTCAACAATACATATATCCGAAGCCGAACCGACTCGGGTTCAAATCTGACTAGAACGATATCGGGTGAGCCAACCGGCTGCACTCCAACAAGGTTCCTAGTCAACTCCGAACCGAGCTTCGTCAACCGAAACCAAATTTGATGGCATCAACATCCGGCTCGTCAGAAATGAGTCTACGAAAGTTCGATGGATCGAACTTCAACTTCTGGAAGGAGCAAATGCAGGACTATCTCATAGTCAAGGGGCAAATCGATCCCATCGAAAATGAAGAACCTCCAGAAGGATACAAACCAATTGAGTGGCAGAAGCTGGACAGAATCGTCCGCGCCACGATTCGGATGCACCTATCGGAATCGGTATACTTTACGGTGCAATCGTGTACGACAGCATTCGAACTGTGGAAAACACTGTCGGACACTTACGAAAAGAAGGTCCCTGCAACAAAGATGTTTCTGATCCGGCGCCTCTACAACTTGCGGATGAAAGAATCAGATTCGGTTCAAGCACATCTCAATGAGTACGAAAGCATAAGCTCCCAAATCTCATCTCAGGGGACGGCAATCGAGGATGAACTCAGAGCAATGATACTCATGAGCAGCCTTCCCTCATCATGGGAAACTTTCGTCACAACCGTGTGCAACGCGTCAACCACGGCTGTTAAATACTCCGAAGTCACGAGCGCAATCCTGACCGAAGCAGCTCGGAGAAAGTCTTTCGCCAAAGACTCAACAGACGACGCTTATGTAGTACAAGGTTCGACAGACCGATCAAACATACGAGGAAGAGATTCCTCACGGCAGCCGAACAATCAGCGAAGACGGAGCCAGTCACGGGATAATCGAATCTGCAACTATTGCAAGAAACCCGGACACATCAAAGCCGACTGCCGCGCACTCAAGAACAAGAACGACAAGTCTCAGAAATCAGACAAGAAGAGTGGCCGGCATGAGGAGATCAATTACGTCAGCTTCTCAGCTAATGTGCTACCAAACGACCCGAATATACTATCAATCGAAAATCCAGTCGGATCAGAAGTTCTGCTCACGACTGAAGAATCGAGCACATGGCTCTTAGATTCAGGCGCGTCATTTCACGTGACTCCTCATCGATCCCAATTTCGGCAATATACGATCCGTCACTCCGACTCAGTTCGAGTCGGCAACTCGCAACACTGTGACATCATTGGAATCGGCACAGTAGAGCTCAACCTTGCAGGTGGCTCTACACTTGTACTTCACAATGTCCGACATGTACCCGAGCTCTCAAGGCCATTGATCTCAGTCGGACAACTAGATGAAGACGGCATTCGTGCCGGTTTTTCTTCGGGAGGGTGGACACTCCACAGGGGGAACCTCCTGCTTGCTAGAGGACCCAAGATACACTCACTGTATCCGTTGCACGTTACGCTCAGAGAGGGTAACCTGTTTTTGGTGGATATTCCTGTGTCATCACTATGGCACAGAAGATTAGGACACCTCAGCAAGGCCGGCATTACGCACCTATCTAGAGCCGGATACATCCCTAAACTCTCCTTCTCGGACCATCAATTCTGCGAACATTGCCAGTATGGCAAACAAGCAGCCGCATCACACCCGACATCAGCACCAAGAGAAACGAGACCTCTCGATTTAGTCCACTCGGACGTCTGTGGCCCAATGCCGCATCAGTCTCTCGGCGGTGCCTCTTACTTCGTCAGTTTTATTGACGATTCGACTCGAAAGGTGTGGGCTTATCCAATTCGCACCAAAGATCGTGTCTTCTTGATCTTCTCCGATTGGCTCGCTATGGTAGAAAATCAAACTGACCGAAAACTGAAATGCTTTCGGACCGACAATGGGGGAGAGTTCAAATCAGAAGAATTCGTCAAATTCTGCCGACAACGCGGCATCCGACGTGAATTTACGGCACCACACAGTCCGGAGCAAAACGGGATTGCAGAACGCATGAATCGGACAATCCAAGAACGGATAGTTTCCATGCTCCAACACTCCGGACTGTCGGATGGCTTCTGGGCAGAGGCTCTACTCACGGCAGTACACATAATCAATATGTCGCCAAGCAGACCTCTAGGACTTCAAATTCCTCAGGAACTATGGATCGGCAGTAAGCCGAATTACGACAAACTGAGGATCTTCGGATGCGAGGCGTACGCCCTTATTCCGAAAGATGATCGCCGAAAACTTGCACCTCGGTCCAGGAAATGCATTTTCCTTGGATATGGATCCGACGGCGAAATGGGATACCCACTCTGGGACCCCGAACGCAGACAAATCGTTCGAAGTTCGGACGTTGTGTTCAACAAGTCGGCTATGAATCCATCAGTCGAAAAACTGATCGAAGTCCGAAGGGTAACATTTTCCGATGTGCCGACCCTTCAAGAAGGCCCCGCTCTTAACACACGGTCAGCTTCACGGGTAGCTGAACCTTACACCACCGACTCGAACAACTCCGACTCGGCACAACAGAATAATTCGCTTTCGGACCATCCGACCTCGATACCCGATGCGACCAGTCCAATCATACCTCGACGATCCGAGAGACTGTCGCAACCTCCGGAGAGGTATTCTCCTGGAATTTTCTTCACCGACGCCGGCGAACCGACGTCTTACGAAGAAGCATCGACATCTGTCGATTCAGCCACCTGGCATCTGGCGATGGAGTCGGAAATGCACTCCATTCGGGCAAACAAGACCTGGGATCTAGTCGAACTACCTAAGAATCGACGTGCTCTTCCTTGCAAGTGGGTTTATCGACTAAAAGAGACGTCTGATTCGACCACCCCAAAGTACAAGGCCAGATTAGTTGCGAAGGGCTTCCGACAAGAATATGGCGTCGACTTCGACGAGATTTTTTCACCAGTGGTGAAAATGACAACCCTTCGTTTTCTACTCGGCGTAGTGGCAGCCGACAACTTGGAGCTGATTCAGCTAGATGTCAAAACAGCCTTCCTCCATGGTGATCTTGAAGAGGAAATTTATATGGAACAGCCAAAAGGCTTCGTGGCAACTGGCCAAGAACATCTAGTTTGCCGACTCAGGAAGAGTCTATACGGCCTCAAACAGGCACCGCGACAATGGTACAAGAAGTTCGACGACTTCATCCAATCGATCGGCTTCTCAAAAAGCGATGAGGACCATTGTCTTTTTACCAACACAGCTCAAGATGGATCACCCATCTTCCTCATCATTTACGTGGACGACATGCTAATTTCTGGACGCCACGCGGGCGAACTTACCGATCTGATTCGGCAATTGCGGTTGAAGTTTGCCATGAAGGACCTCGGTCCGGCACGACACATACTTGGCATGAAGATTAGTCGGCATCGCGATAAACGACATCTTTTTTTGTCTCAGACCGACTATATCGGACGTGTCTTGGAACGCTTCAACATGCAATCAGCCAAATCTGCTTCAACCCCGCTCCCCATGAATCTTCGGCTCTCTCAGCGAGACTGCCCGACATCCGGTCCGGAGGGGGAAGATATGAAGTCGGTACCGTATGCACCGGCAGTCGGCTCCCTTATGTACCTGATGGTCGCGACACGGCCTGATATTTCTCATGTCGTAGGAGTCGTTAGCAGATTTATGCACAATCCTGGCCGATCGCATTGGAACGCAGTCAAGCATGTGTTCAAATATCTGGCCGGCACAAAAGACCACGGCATTCTTTTCGGTCCGAACTCAACCTCAGGCGTAGTCGGTTACACCGACTCGGACTTCGCCGGCTGTATAGACAGTCGGAAATCAACAACCGGATACTGCTTCAAATTCGGCAATGGAGCAATTTCGTGGAAGTCGAAACTTCAGGAGTGCACAACGACCTCAACAACCGAAGCAGAATATGTAGCTGCGTCCGACGCTGCAAAAGAAGCTTTGTGGCTCGGCCGGCTGGCGCATACGTTTCGGCAAGTCGACCATGACTCGGCTCCAGTTGTCTATAGCGACAGTCAAGGTGTTGTTGCCTTGTCGAGAAATCCGGTTCACCACAACGCCTCCAAACATATCGACGTTCGATATCACTTCGTTCGGGACTGCG
This sequence comes from Azolla caroliniana, assembly GCF_043228905.1. Taxonomy (NCBI): domain Eukaryota; kingdom Viridiplantae; phylum Streptophyta; class Polypodiopsida; order Salviniales; family Salviniaceae; genus Azolla; species Azolla caroliniana. Next base: position 8,593,963 of record NW_028230438.1, on the reverse strand, counting down.
TCATTTCAGGGAAAATCGGTCTAGAGAAAATATCCACAACCGACAATGTCGCAGATGGAATGACCAAGTGTCTTTCGGCAGACCGCTTTCGGTCCCTTCGGCATCAGATGGGCGTAACAACAAACCAGTCCGGTTAGAGCCGGACACAGCGCAGGATGGTTTCAGACAACCGACATCAGTTCCTTAATGATCGGCTTCAACTCTTCCGACCCGACCAGTTCGGTCTTCTGCCTTCGGACCCTGCCGACTCGAACAAAACTGATATGTCCGAGAACCTAGGTTTATACCTGTAATCTTAGATAACCCATGTATACGCCCATTACGGGGGAGTGTCGAATACAAGTGTATAATGGACGTATTCACACTATCCCTTTGTATAGATCAAGTTTGGGCCATTTGTGTAATTAGCATAAATGGTAGTTGCCCTAAGTCGGTCACTATATATAGTGACCTTGTAACCTCTTTGTAAGGGTGGTTGTATTATTGTTTTCTATGGAATAGAAAGAGTCTTTTGTGCCTCCTCTCTCTCTCTCTCTCTCTCTCTGTCGCACAAGATCTTAGAGACTGTCATACGCAGGTATTCAACACGAATCGAATGCTATCAGATCTTCCGCATCGACGGCCTTGTCTTCAACAGGAAGAACCGACAAAGGGAGAGACAAGAAGAAGAAAGGAGCCGAGTCGACAAAGGAAGTTGACACATCCGAACAAGTCGGAACAAGCAGTAGTGGCAACAGAGTCAAGAAGGACAGATCCGACCGGAAGAAGAAGGCCAAGACCCAGACATGGTCCGATGTGGTGAAGGGCCTGGAACCGGAAGACGAATCGGGAGCGACTAATTCGGACAACAACTAGAACGAATCGGAAACAGTTGATTCGGTTAAACAAACGGATTCAGAAGAACCAGATCAATTCAAGGCCAAGAGGACGAGAAGGCAGCGAAAGTCGAGGCCAACACGAAGGAATCGGCGAATCGGCAAGCGCCAAAGTCACAGCAGCGAGGGAGCTAAATTGGGCCTATTGTGCAGACAAGCCAACCGAGGAGATCGAGGTGCGCAAAATCAGAAGGGTCGCGGCAAACGGGACCGAACCGGACGAGGAGCACGAGCGACGCGGAGTGACGCCAGAAGGAGCCGGGTGGACGGACAGGCTGCCATGGAGACTAACACTACGATTAGACCTCAAGTTGAGCTTGAGGGGGAGTGTTGAGCAACAAGATCAACCGGATCCGGATCGGCATCCGGAAGGATGAGCCGGATCGGTGTGCCAATGAGCAAGTGAGTCGATGAGTTGGGGAGCCGGTTAGCCGGATCCAGCAGTAACCGGAAGCCTAGTAGCAGCCTAGACTACTAGGTAGTTAATGTCTTGTAGTTAGTGTCAGACGCTCGTGTGAGCATTGAAGTACACCATACTTCTGTCAATCCTCTTAGGACTTGTATAAATAGTGTTGTTGAGCACGTAGTATGTACAGAGAATTTTACAGAGAACTATTATTGTTTTGATAATAGATTTAAGTTGTTCTGCTCTTTCTCTGTCTCTCTTGCATATTAATCTCTCTCTCTCTCTGTTGCTATCCGGTTGAGCCAGTTGTCTAACGCTTCCGCACCTTTGTTTTTACATGCGGCAATCGTCTTCTTCGTTAAGGCCTGGCCCTCCACTTGGTTCGCCATGTGTTCTCTTGCGAGCACCATGTACCTCATCTGCCCCACCCCCCATCAACATCGTCACCAGGTTGACCATCCATTTAAAGTGAATGGTTGGCGGGTAGGTCAGGTGCATCTCGTGCCAGTACCAAACTCTGGAATGCACTTGACAACTCTCGCATGTCCTTACGAAATGGTGCACGCCCTTGTACATTTCTAGTCACCAATACCTTTCCTTCAATTTTTCAAATGTGGCCCACGTTCCCTGGTGTTCGGTCTAGGGACTCTCGTGGAACTCTGACAAGAGCACCGATTGTTCATCCTTCTTCATCACCACCCAGAGCAGTGTGTCATCCACCTCTTCTTCGGATACCGCCAGATCTTCCTGTGTCGTAGGAAAAACCGGTAAGACTTCTTCCTGATCCGACTTGCTTCTTCCTTCGTCCAGGTCGCATCCAGCACCATTGTGCTCAGGAACCTCCCGATTTGCAGCCACTCCTCATCGTAGTCATTCTCATTGAACTCGTTAAGGGCTGGAGTGCTTCGTCCATTTGCCGACATTCGATCTAACTCGAAGAAGTCTACGCCGACTTCTTCGTCTTCCGACACCATGCAGTCCTCGTTGTCAAACCGTGCTCTCAAAAGCATATCGGCCATGGCGTTGTCTTTTCTGGAGATGTGCCATATCAACGGATTCAAGGACTTGATGTACGCGATACACCTAAACATCGCCAAGTCAGGAGTCACGCATCCAAAAACCATACCGAGAATGCGGACCGAAATGTGCAAAGTATAACCGGATGGTCGGATCTAGTGGATGACAACACCATACTCGCGGAAGTGATGTGTGACAACCACGAGGTGTTCGTGGATGAAAAGAGAAAAAGAATGGAAGGGCAAGACAACCCATCGAAAAGACATGAAACAAGGAGCGCGAAAAAGAAAGACGATGCAGAAACGAGTCAAGATTTACAAACGGAGGAAGGAGACTCAAACCGGAAAGGGGAGTCGAGCAAACGAGTCGAAGAAACGGTACGGCCCATGAAGGTTGGTGTCGAAGACCCCGCTTGGAAGACAAGAACTATGCCTACCTATAAGCTAAGGTCGAAAATAGAGCAGACGACAGATCTAAAGAAGATTCTCAAGGAATGTGTTCTTGATAGCCACGTGACCTTGTCCTTGAGGGAATTGCTTGGAATTATGAAGAAGGAGTTCCATGATATGATCATGGACCTTGTGAAGAGAAAAAGGCAACAGTCGGACGAGGAAGAAGAGAAACCATTAAAAGTAAAAACAAATGCCATAATGATGGCAAGGGACGAAGTCGATGAAGATATGATGGAAAGCCACTATACTCGACCTCATTGGGCACAAGCGACAACAGAGACGCCGGTGAAGATCGGGGAGAAGAAAGAGACCATGGTAGCCTTGATCGACCATGGCTCAGAGATCAACCTCATGGCGACCGAGTTCTACAAAACGGGAGATGACCAATTAACACAAACCATGGATGGAAGATTCGAGCGGCAACAAAGACCACAAAGGACTTGTACGGAGCTTGTCCCAATGTTAAAGTCACGATTGGGGATGTGGAGATGGATCAACACTTCTTCGTGCAAGAATCGGCTTCGCATCCTGTCATCTTAGGACAACCGTATATCACATCATCCTGGATGGAGACTAAGGTGTTCGACAATGGAGCAGGCTTCATGTGAATCAAGAGTCTTGATAGTCAAAGATTTGTTCAATTCCTAACGGTGCGAGCTAATCATGAAAGAAATCGAGATAGCCTTCGAGGCAAATCCTCAGATTTTTAGAGCGGACTATTGAAGAATGGGGCACAAATAGTCTGAGCAATCACAAGTCCCCACAAGAAAGTAGAGCGTGTGGATTACAAGGAGAAGTAACATGTGTCACACCTAGTGGCGCATGTAAACTAGTACTACTCAACAAGAAGGACAAGTGTCGGATACAAGACTTCAAGAAGATGTTGAAAGAAGAGAACATAATAGAAGAAGAAGAATTCGTGACTCATATTATGGAACAAGCCTCATTTAAGGAAACCATCGGCGAAATCAAGGAAGTCGTGAACTTGAGCTATCTTCACGATCAACACGTGATTTCAGTTAACTCCGTCAACATGTACGCTATCATCAATGAATACCATCGACGCATCTTGATGGAGGAAGCTCAAGTCAACACAAAATATAAAACGGTGGATAGGAAGATCAAGCTAGTTGCGGTTCCGCTACCGGAAGATAGATGGCAAAAGATGAAGGAAGTCGCTAATGATCCAAGCTTAAGGGATCCAAAGGCAGTAGCTCATGTCTTCACCGAAGAGACGAAAGGAAACCTACAAGTTGGAAGGGAGGATTTCCTCCTCCCTGAAGAGGAGTGAATGTTCCGCAGAATGCTTGAAAGACCTGGGAAGGCTTTCACATTTTTCCCTCAATAGATCGGATGTGCCAACCCAAAGATTATAGAGCCGATGGTGATATTTACGGTGCCTCATGTACCTTGGAACCTCAAGCCAATACCGGTTCCGAGAGCACACCTACCGAAGCTAATCGAGCTCTTAAAGGAGAAGGTGAAAACGGGGATTTTGGAACCATCGAATGCTCCTTATTCAAATAGGTGGTTCACGGTGCCGAAGAAGAGTGGATCATTGCAATTCATCCAAGATCTTCAACACGTCAACAAGGTGACAATTCAGAATGTTGGAATCGGTCCGACTGTGGATGAATTTGCCGAAGCATTTGCGGGCCGGTCCATCTACTCCATTGGCGATCTCTACTTTGGATACGATCAATTCCAATTGGTGATCGACAGTCGTGACATTACAACCATGAGGACTTTGATCGGGCTTGTGCGGATGTGTACCTTACCTCAAGGTGCAACGAACTCAGTGGCTCATATAGTGAATGCTATGAACAAGGTCTTCAAGGATTGCATCTCGGGCATCACGATGCCATTCTTGGATGATATTCGGATAAAAGGATGTTCGGATGAAGAGAAGGATGAATCGAAAGATAAGGAAGGGTGTAGAACGTTCGTTGTGGATCATATGAAAGATTGCGAGAAAGTGCTCCAAAGGCTCGAAGATGCAAATTTGACATTTTCAGAAGAAAAATCCACATTCGGGCAACCAGAGATCTTGGTGGTAGGTCACTTGTGTGGAGCATACGGCCGGAAGCCTTCGCCATCCAAGGTGAACGCGATCCAGGACATGAAAGAAGAATGCGTAACCCAAATGGAGGTTCGAAGGTTCCTTGGAGCATGCGTGTTTTATCATATCTAGATTCCGCACTACGCTCATGTTGTCGAGCCATTATATGGATTGTTAAAGAAAAGAATGAAGTTCGAATGGCGAGACAAGCATACAAACGCGATGCAAAGATTGAAGAAACTACTTCTTGAAGCTCCAACACTAAGAAAGGCCAACTATAGTGAAGGGAAGCCGATTTATGTGACTGTAGATACGAGCCCAACCGGAAACATATGGGTCATCAACCAAGAAGGAGAAGATAATGTGAGGTATGTCATCCGGTTCGGAGCAAAGGTTCTCAACGAACAACAACAAATATACGCCGAAGTCAAGTGGAAACTTTGGGGTATTGTGTCTGCAGTGAAGATGGACAAAGACTACCTGATCGGGTTGGAAGTGATAATTGAGACAGATTGTCTCCCAATCCTCGGGATGATCTCAGGATGTGCGAGACCAGATCTAGCAATGCTAAGGTGGATCGCCGATATCAAGTCTTTAAACCCAGAGATCCACCACATTGCAGGAAAGAAGAACGCCATGGCTGACATGATGTCGAGGGCGAGATTTGAGAATGAAAGTGACATGGTTTCGGAAGATGAAGACGTCACCCTTGACTTCTTCAAGATGGATCTACTATTGGTGGAAGAGAAGGGCACGCTAACATTCCACGCCTTCAACGAGGACGAGTACGAAGGAGAGTGGTTACTGATCGGCAGATCCTTAAGAACAATGATGGTGGATGCTTCGTTGTCGAAGGAGGAGGCTCTACGAGTTTGGAAGAAAGCTTACCAATACTTCCTAATGGGAGGATTCCTCTGGCGACACCCAGAAAGAAGGACAGGAATGCCATGTCGAGTGGTGGTGAAGAAAGAAGAGCACGTGACGCTAATGACTGAATTCCACGAGAGTCCTTGGGCAGGTCATAGAGGAACATGGGCGACGTTCGAAAAGTTGAAGGAGAAGTACTGGTGACCAAGTATGTACAAAGATGTACTCCATTTCGTGTCCACATGCGAAACTTGCCAAGTACATTTGAGCATACATCATCGTGATGAGTTGCATCCGACATACCCACTCACCATACACTTCAAATGGATGGTGGATCTGGTCTCAATGCCAATGGGAGTGGGACAAATGAAGTACTTAGTTCTGGCAAGAGAAGACTTAACAAATCAAGTGGAAGGACGGGCCTTGACAAATAAGATGACGTCAGCTGTTTGCAAATTTCTACTCGAAGAGGTTGTTTGCCGATACGGATGTGTGGGAAAGATAGTGGCCTACCGAGGGGAGTTGGATGCACACGAAGCAACGGAGCTCTTCGAACGACTAGGCGTGAAGCTCTCCCTTATGACTACCTACAATACAGAAGCAAATGGGAAGATCTAGCGAGGGCATGGACCAATCGTCAAAGCCATCGTACGAGCATGCAACGGTCGAGTCGGGAACTGGCCACGACTATTGCCCTATGCCTTGTGGGCCGACAGAACTACACACAGTTCAGTGAAATGGTATATGCCAACAGAGATTATGTATGGACAGAAACCGGTAATGCCCATCGAAAGGACGATCACCTCATGGGTCGCGATACTATGGGAGAACGAGATGAGCCAAGAAGAATTATTAGCAGCATGGATAAGGCAGCTTGAAAGAAGACCTGAAGATTTAGAAAAAGCGTGAAAGATGATGGAGGCATCCCGAGTGAAGAACAAGATTCGGTTCAACAAGACACATCAACTGTGTCCCAAGAAGATCGAAGAAGGAGATTGGGTATTGGTCTACGACAACAGCCTTGACAATCAACACAGGACAACAAGAAAGTTTGCAAGAAGATGGTTCAGACCATATGTGGTGACAAGTCCCAACGACAATGCCACATACCACCTTGCGGAGCTAGACGGATCAAGGTTGGCCATACCTATTGCGGGAAAAAGAGTAAAGATTTTCAAGAAAAGACAAGATGAGGATCTTGACCTCGAACCTACATACTTGAGTTATGTGAACGAGGACATGGAGAATTTGATTGATCACCGTAGCTAAAATCTCACACTCTCTCTTCGTGGCACGTACCAGAGGACGTGTGGTTTGGTGGGGGTGGATGTCGTGAAGATTTTCGACAATGGTGTGAAAATTGCGAGGAACATACAAAATCGAGTGTGGTTCTTCACACACAATATGAAACAATAATAGTGAAGATACTATTTTATATTAGTTTAATATCTTGGTACAAAAAGATGGATATCTTCAAGAGCTTCTGAATGCATTTTACTACATGTGAAACGGACAATTTAGTGTTATGTTATGTGAGTGTGAAGTTTGAGAAGAAGAAGAGGAAAACAAAACGGTGAGATATCCCACATAGATATGACACCATCAAGATTCAAGAGTATATAAGTAGGGCCATATCTCTTTATATTTTATCTATGTGTTACAAGCACAAAAAGGTTGGGTTGTATAACTTGAATGAATGGATGTGGCCAAGTTGCTCAAAATGGTTTTGGAGAACCGGACCTGAACGGACGGCAACGGAACCAGAACCGGAATGCAGATCGAACCGGTCGGGACCAGACAGACGGATCGGTCAGGTCAGTTGAATAGGTTGATCGCGACGGACAGTGTCTTGAAGATTTTTCAGTGTGAAACAAACAAAATTGTCTAACAGTTCCATCGGTTCATTGGAGGTCAACTGAAGATGTAATATGCAATTAAACATTTGTAAATACAAGATGAAAGCCTAGTAAAATTTTGTATTTATAGGGGGTGTAAGTAAAAATTTGAACCTTGCACCTCCTACATAAGAGCCACATGACTTACCACTAAGCTAAGTCATGACTTTAAAATTATATTTTTATCATTGTAGTTTTCATATGTAAAATCTCATACATGAGAGCTTGGATAAGTGACATGGCAAACATGCATCGCATGCATTTCATGCGTTACATGCATGTCTTGCACCCTCCCATGCATCATATGCATGGGGGGATCTGTAAAAGAATGGAGGTCAAGCAAGATGGGACTAATGAAGAAATTGGGAAGAAACGAATAATAATAAATCAAATTATCCTAATGGTGATGTATCTTGTCTCTCAAATCTAAAGTTAAGCGTTTAATCTTTATCTCAATCTCTCTCTCTCCATACCAATCTCTCTCAATCTATCTTAAATACTTTCTCGCTAAAGCTAGTACAAACTTCGAATCCTTCTGGTCCAGAACCCCAGCGGTTCCACCTCACGATCCGCACATAGTGACGGATTTTCACGACACCGTCCAATGTGGATACTAGGGCGAATGCGGCCACTATGAGGCAGAGTGTAAAAAAATGTATGGTTTGTCGACTCAGGTGCATCCAATCACATGAGTCTCATGAATATTGGTTTTGAGAACTACGAAAGCCCGAACGACCCGGTTATGTGGAAATAGGGGATGACACAATTCACCCCATTAAGCATGTCAATAATGTCCCTTCGGAGAAGAGGGCAACCAAACCTACATCAAGAACGTCTTGCATGTTCCAACGATAATGAAGACTTTGGTCTCGATTGACTAGATTGTTGATCAGGGCATGCAAGTTCGCTTCAATGACAAAGGGTGCTTAATCGAAAAGGAAGGCTGAATTATTGCTCGCGGATGAAGAGTAGGCCGAATGTTCATCCTCAATTCTCACGAAATGAAATCGGCAATGTTTGCCAAGGGCCATAACGTCGATGCCGACATAGAGCTATGACACAAAAGAATTGGCCTCGTTAATCTCCAGAAGCTCAAAGGAATGCAATCGAAAGGAGTCATCATCAAACTCCCGACCTTTACCGAGAAGGAGATTATAAGTGCATGCGAAGCCTGCCAATATGGCAAACAACATCGTCAACTATTCCCAAAAGAGAGGAATGTGAGCAAAGGAATCCTGGATGTAATACATTCAGATATATGGGGACCAACCCAAACGACAACATTTGGTGGTTGTTGGTACTATGTGATATTCATTGATGACTTCTCAAGGCATACCTAGATATTCCCTGTACATATTACGTGCTCGACAACACTATTTATACAAGTCCTAAGAGGACTGACGGAATTATGGTGTACTTCAATGCTCACACGAGCGTCTGATATTAACTACCTAGTAGTCTAGGTTGCTACTAGGCTTCCGGTTATTGCTGGATCCAGCTAACCGGCTCCCCAGCTCACCGGCTCACTTGCTCACCGATCCAGCTCTCCTTTCGGATGCCAATCCAGATCCGATTGAGCTTGCCACTCAACACTCCCCCTCAAGCTCAACTTGAGGTCGGATCGTAGTGTCAGTCTCCATGGCAGCCGGTCCTTCTACCCCGCTCCTTTTGGCATCACTCCGCCTCGCTCACGCTCCTCATCCGGTCCGGTCCCGTTTGTTGCGACCCTTCTGATTCTGCGCACCTCGACCTCCTCGGTCGGCTTGTCTGCTCAACATGCCCAATTTAGGTCCCTCGCTTTTGTGACTTCGACGCTTGCCGATTCGCCGATTCCTTCGTGTTAGCGTCGACTTTCGCTGCCTTCTCGTCCTCTTGGCCTTGAATTGATCTGGTTCTTCCGAATCGGCTGTTTCTGATTCGTTCCAGCTCTTGTCCGAATCGGTCGCTCCCGATTCGTCTTCTAGTTCCAGGCCCTTCACCACATCGAACCATGTCCAGGTCTTGGCCTTCTTCTTCCGGTCGCCTCTGTCCTTCTTGACTCTGCCGCCACTGTCGACTTGTTCGAATGTGTCAACTTCCTTTGTCGACTCGGCTTCTTTCTTCTTCTTGTCTCTCCCTTTGTAGGTTCTTCCCTCACCGGCGCAATTGGCAGTTTCTTTGCCTTTGCCCGTTCCGATGTCTTTTCCCATTCTCCCCCTCAAGTGTGGCATGTCAAGATGTTGAACACCAAGCATTTCGGTGAAGTGCAGCAACTTGTCCGATCCGAGCGGTTTGGTGAAGATGTCGGCAACTTGCCAATCCGTATGAACATACCGAAGTTTGACTTCACCGCTCAGGACACGCTCATGCATGAAGTGGTAGTGCACTTCTATGTGCTTTGTGCGAGCATGGAATACAAGGCTCTTGGCAAGCTGCATGCTGCTTATGTTGTCACATTAGATCAGGATCGGGGTCGGCACCTCGATCCGCAAGTCTTGTAGCAATCGCCGAAGCCAAATGGCTTCACAACAGGCAACAGTAGCGCCTCGGTATTCAGGCTCAGTGCTCGGAAGGGCCACTGTTGGCTGCTTTTTGCTGCTCCACGCAACAGCCACGCTACCAAGGGAAAACATATAGCCGGAGGTGGATCGGGATCCGATGCATCACCGGCCCAGTCGGCATCGGTGTAGCCGAGTAGCTCTTCGGTTATAGCATGCCGGTATAACAGTCCCCGGTCCTTCGTGCCGCTCACATATCGCAATATCCAATGCGTGCACTGAAGGTGTTCCACGGTTGGCTTCTACATGAATTGGCTGATCACTCCAACTGGATAACTGATGTCGGGTCGGGTGATTGTCAAATATATAAGGCTTCCAACAATTTGTCGGAACTGTTTCTCATCGCAGGTCGGTCTAGTGTTGGGACGGAGCTTCTGGTTCTGGTCCAGGGGTGTGGAGATCGGTCGGCATTCCGTCATGCCGAATTCATATAGCATATTCAACACATAGTGTCTTTGAGAGAGCAATATGCCGTCGGGGGTTCGGATCACCTTGATCCCAAGGAAATAGTGAAGGTCCCCCAGGTCCTTCATCTCAAATGCTTCCGACAGTTGGGACTTGACTCGGCTGATTTCATCGAGTCCGGGTCCGGTGATGACTAGATCATCAACATACAACAGGATGCAAACCGGACCGTCCGGACCTTGCCAGATGAACAACGAAGAGTCAGACTTGGAGGCGGCAAACCCCATCTTACTCAACCGGTGCATGATCTTCGCATTCCAAGCTCGGGGGCTTGCTTCAGGCCATAAAGTGACTTCTTCAACCGGCATACCGCCGACTTGTTCATCTCCCACTGGAAACCAGGGGGGTTGGGTCAAAAAGACCTCTTCTTCAAGATTGCCTTGTAGAAATGCATTCTTCACGTCCATTTGGTGAAGATGTCACCCCCTTGCCGCAGCAACCGCCAGCACCACATGAATCGTCGTCATCTTCGCTACCGGAGCGAAGGTCTCATCGTAATCGATTCTGTGGGTCTGCATGTATCCCTTCGCCACTAACCGAGCCTTGTACCGATTAACCAAACCGTTGACATTGTACTTTATCTTGTACACCCACTTACATCAGATCGGTTTATAGTGTCGGGGAGGGTCAATTAGGTCCCATGTGTCGTTGGCATCAAGTGCCCGCATTTCTTCCTCCATAGCAGCACGTCAATTTGCGTCCTTTGCCGCTTCTGCATAGCTCTTCGGCTCATGCACTTCCGCCACCTTGGTCATGTACGCATAATGATGCGCCATATACTCATTGTACCCGTACCGCGTAACAGGGTTCTTCACGCAGGAAGACCGGCGTAACTTGGTATTACCCGGTTTGGGGCCCTTCTTGGCCAAGTCGGACTTCGTTCCCAAATATTTGCCTTCATCCTTTCCGGAGTCGAATTCGCTCCGATCCGACTCAACCTTGCCAGTTTCGTATCTCGACATCTTCTTCTTCCCCTTCTCATTGTGCGTGAACCATCTCCTCGGTTCCTTGCGTGGGGGAAACATGACAGAGTTTCCACTACTCACCAGTTCATCTTCCAATTGGTCTGTCTGACCCAGTCGCTCGTTTCGCCCACTCAACCGAAATGATTCCAGACTCACATCTAGAGTCTCGAACTCTTCATCTTCTAACTGGACCGGTTCAGGCTCACTAGCCCCATCCTCCGGTATCGGGTCGGGGTCGGAAGTCGGAGCCGGTAAGGCATACCATGATGTCGTCTCATCAAATTCAACATCCCGGCTAACTCAGACCTGCTTCATCCGAGGGTTATAACACTTATACCCCTTTTGCTCATGCGAGTAACTAACCAAGAAAAATTTCTCCGACTTTGCATCCAACTTCCTCCGCTTCACATCCGGCACATGCACATATGCAATGCTATCGAATATCCAAAGGTGTCTCAAATTCGGCTTACGCCCGAAATACAACTCATGCGCGGACACCTTGTCACCGATCCAATTTTGGATGTAGACGGTCGTCTGGACCGCCTCAGCCCAGTAAAAATGGGGCATGCTCTTCTCCTCCAGCATTGCCCTTGCCACGTTGACAATCGACCGGTTCTTCCTTTCAACCACACCGTTTTGCTCCGGTGTGTACCTACAGTTGAATTCTCTCCGAATTCCATTCTGCTGCAGATAACTCTTGAATTGCCCGGAAAGTCTTCTTTCTCGCCATCCGACCGCAAGCACTTGATCTTCCTCTCTATTTCCCGTTCAACCAGACTTTGCAGGTTTTGGAAACACTCGAAGAGTTCACTCTTCCGCTCAATGAGGTAGATCCATGTGTGCCGGCTATAGTCGTCAATGAAGGAGACGAAGTATCGACTCCCGCCAAGACTAACGTTTTGTGCTGGTCCCCATACATCTGAATGGATTAGATCGAGCTTGTTGCGGCTCCGGTTTCATTCGGTGGGGAATGGAAGCCGGTGTTGCTTCCTGAGTTGGCAGGCTTCACATATTTGGGCCTTCCGGCCACTAAACTTCAGCAAACCGCATTTAACTTGTTTCGTTTGCAAGTCTTGAAGCCTCCGGTAATTGACGTGGCCGATCCGCTTGTGCCAGAGATCGATGTCTGATTCAATCTTCTGTCCTTTGGCGAACAAAGAGGTGCGGACGTCATTGGTGTCGAGGATGAACATCCTCCCGTCTCCACGCCCTTGCGCAATAATCTGACCCTCTTCCTCAATGAAGCATCCAAGGTGTGTTAATCGGCTAATTACTAACTACTACCGATACAGAAGAGTGAACGTCGCTACTCAACGTTCTAACAAGGAATTGTGTTTTACGAACGGAATTATACTATATTAATCGGTAATTACCGTGATCGTTACTTAGTTATAAATTAGGAAGCTTGCTCTTAACAACATAGACAATAGGAAGAACACAGAATCCGTACAGGATATTCCTAACTTAAACTTATATTACTAAATAAAACGACCTTTCTTACAATGCCTTCGGTTCCCTTTTATAGGTATACCGAAGGTCTTTTCTCATCAAGAACTATTCCTACTTACTATCAAGAATTACAAAATTATCTAACTAACTTAGTTCTCTTCGTTTACTGCTGAGTCATTGATCCGAACAGTCGATCCGAACCGACTCCGTTTTCAATGCTTTCCCACTTGTTCGGTAAAACTGACTGTCTGGGTCCGGGTAACAAGGTGCGTAAACCGCACCTGCATCCCCTGGTCAACAACCTGACCGATTAACACCAGGTTCTTCGTGATAGTCAGAACATGTAATATGTTCATCAGCTTCCCCCTCTGTCCAACATGTCTCAAAGGGACTTCTCCGACATGCACGATTGGGTGAGGAGTGTCATATCCGGTTTCGACGACTCCCGGTTGTTCCGGTTTCTCCAAGAAAGAGAACCACTCTTTGTGGCTCATCATGTGATTCGATGCACCGGAATCAACGTACCACACTTCCTCCGATTTGGAAGTGGTCTTCTTCATCGAGTTAGCCTCGTGTTTCATCACCAAGGCTGACCCTTTACTGGCTTTTCCAGTTTTGGATCCTCTCGATCCTTTTGCGTAGTGCGAGTATTGTCGGTTCTCTCTACCGGCCTTGCCAGATCCGGATCTGTCCGAATCGGCGCACTTCTTCCAGCACTTGCTTTCTCTGTGGCCCTTTTTACCACAGTACCAGCATTCCGTGTCGGCCTTTGCTTGACGGCCTCCAGTGCCGCCTTGACTCCCCCTACTTGTGGAGGGTCTGGAACTGTTGTCGACATGTTCTCTGTGCCTTTGGTCCTGATCTTGTCAGCCGCTACCATTGCGAGCTGACCCGCCTCGTCCAACACACCCACGGGGCCGATTTACCTTCGTGTACAGCATCCGGCTGTCGGTGGGTGCACTTGTTGATGCACCGGCGTGATTCTCCTCTACAAGGAGCATCGACTGTAAGTCGAAAAATGACGGCGTATTCTCTCTTGTACATATTGTCGTTCGAAACGCTCCGAACTTAGATGCTAGGCCCCGAAGATAGATCTGCACCATCTCATCTTCCTCTACAGTGATGTTGATAGAGGCAAGTGAGTCACAGATTTCTTTGATTCGGGCTGTGTAATCAGCTACCGACATGTCCTTCTGTCGGACATTGCTCAACTCCTATCGGAGTTGCAGCTTCCGGGCCGTAGTGCTTGCCGCGAAAACCTTCTTCAGGTTTCCCCAAGCTTCTTTTGGCGTCCCGGCATCTCTGACATGCCTCAACAGCTGGTCTCCGACACTAGACGCAAAGCAGTACATTACTCTGCTTGTCGCTTGTTCCCACACTGGGCAGTCCTTGTGTGCCGCATCAGGTGTTGTGTCATTAGCTCCGTTGACATAGCTCCAATAACCATGCCCAAGCAAGTACTGGTGCATCATGTATGACCAAGATGCGTAGTTGGATCTATCGAGCTTCTCCACCGGGAGCGAGCAATCATTCCTCTGTCCATCACTTCTCTTCTTGTTCTTACCGGATCTTAGGGTTTTGTCTTCAAATTCTAATGTCGGTTGTAGAGGTTCTCAACCCTCGCACTCTGATACCATGTAAAAACGAAGGTGGGGAAGCGTTAGACAACCGGCTCAGCCGGATAGCAACACAGAGAGAGAGAGAGAGAGAGAGAGAGAGAGAGAGAGAGAGAGAGAGATTAATACGCAGGAGAGATAGAGAAAGAGCAGAACAACTTAAATCTATTATCAAAACAATAATAGTTCTCTATAAAATTCTTTGTACATACTACATGCTCAACAACATTATTTATACAAGTCCTAAGAGGACTGACAGAAGTACAATGTACTTCAATGCTCACACGAGCATCTGACACTAACTACAATACATTAACTACCTAGTACTCTAGGCTGCTACTAGGCTTCCGGTTACTACTGGATCCACCTAACCGGTGTCGTAGTGTATTTCGTACACTACGTGAAAAAGTAAAAAATAATATAACCGATTTAATTACATATAAATAAATAAAATAATATATCAAGATATTTATCACGTGCATAGGGCAAGATTAGAACCCTGTACCTCCACGTAGCCAAACCTAAACTTTACCATTATGCTACCTTATCTTTAGTGTTCTACAAATAGATTTAATAACTATAAGTGCTTTATTTGCACCTACCTTTATTAAAAGGTAAATCGTGCATTTTTAGAGTGCGTGAATATTTTATAGAAAAACGCAAGCAACTAAAAAGTGACTCATGCACATCTAGCGTGCATGAGCACTATATTTAGCAAATAAAAGCAAGGATTAGAAAAGCATCACATGCACATTTAGTGTGCATGAACATATTAGAAAAAAAGCATGTAGCTATGCTTAGTCTCTCCCATCACTACATAAGGATGGGGAGCACAATGTAATAGGTGTGAAAAATATTTGGGAAATTGGATATATTTCCTAAAACACCAACAATCAATAAAATATACTCGTGGGATTCACGAAGTTTAAGATAATCTATCTCTTTCAATCTAAATTCATATTCTTACATAAATATTGATTAATGTAATACTTGTGGGATTCACAAGGTTTGATCTCTTTTCTCAATCTACTCTAATCTATTCTAAATTATTTCAATTTATTACTACGATTTAGATAAACTAAAACAATTATACTTGTGGGATTCACAAGTTTCTATATCTCTTTCTTATAATCTATTCATATTCATAACTAGATTAGCCTCAAATTCTTCCTCCTCCTAGTCCAAAACCTCGGCGGTTCCCACCCGACTCACGCAACGATCCGGAGCCGAAAGGCACGACACAGTTGGTGAACCCGACGTGAAGGCGGGTGGCAAGGAGATGGAGAATCAACAAGAGGCAATGAGCATAACGATGATGATGATGTTCGAGCGGATGCTACAAGAACAACGAGCGATGTCGGAGATGAAGGCGGCAGTAGAGCGGCTTCTGCGACGAAACGGGGAATTCAACGGTAAGGGTGTGTCACGCTACCTACGTGAATATAAGGCGGAGATGATGCAATATCGGATACCGGAAGGATTGCAAGTGATATCCTTTAGTCGGGTGGCCTCGGACGAACTACAAGAGAGAATCCACAAGATACAACAACAAAACTCGACATGGGAGTCCTTTGAAGAAGCTTTACGGGAGGCATATGACTATGAGAGATGGACGGGACGAGATCGACGAGAATTCGACGAATGGGTGGCGTCGGAGAAGACTCACCGAAGTGCAACGCAAGCGTTCCTAGAGTTCGAGCATCGTTTTGCTCGACTCTCGGAGCGGGAACGAAGATTGGTGGGAGGAGATAAAGTCTTAATGTTCGTAAGATCGATCGATCGGAAAGAAAGGATGGACATTGGGATCGAACTCGAAGATGATGACGGTGCGAACGGCCTTACCGAGGATTGGGCTAAAGTCGAAAGGGTATGCCGAAGACATGATGAAAGGAAGCTGAGAATCTCGTCAACAACGACATGGCCCATGAAGGATGGTCGATTGAGGAAAAACGATGAAGCCAATATGAAGGCCGAAATACAACATGATGGTACCACGGGAGAAAGAGTGGAACAAGACACCCACTCGTCTTGTGAAAGAACGATGGCGAAGGATAAGGCCGATAATTCAAGTGTAGAAGGAAATTTCGGGATACAAGTGCTCGAGACATCGGGTCAAAAAGGGGTAAGCATAATAGATGTTTGCATAATTGATGCAGATAAAGAGTGTGAAGCGGATGTGATTAAGGAGGTAGCCACAAAAGACGAAATCGAATCGGAGGTGGCTATGGACGAATCAATGGCAGATTGCCATATCGAGACTTCCCCACCACTAATTCCAGAGACTCCGGCGGTTGCGATCGAAAGGCAACGTGAGACCGAAGAGACGGAAGGTGGCGGAGAGAAAACGAATGTCGAAGCCGACGAATACGATGAAGAGATAGCCGAGAAGAATGCTAAGGGTGAAACTACGAAAGAAGGTAATACCGAGGATTCATGCCAACAATATCTAGAGACTCCGGCGGTTGCGTTCGAAAGGCAACGTGAGACCGAAGAGACGGAAGGTGGTGGAGAGAAAACAAAGGTCGAAGCCGATTCATACGACGGAGAGATAGCCGAGAAGGAGGCTATGGTTGAAATGACAGAGGATGATAATACCGAGGATTCCTACCCACTAATCCTAGAGACTTCGGCGGTTGTGTCTGAGAAGCAACGTGAGACCGGAGAGATGGGAGGTGGCGGCAAGAAAGGTAAAGTCAGAAGCCAGTTAGGATGGAAGGTGATCCGGACGGGATTCCGATCCGAAAGAAAGCCGAACCGGGTAAAAGAGGATTCGACCGAAAGTCGACCCGAAAGAAAGCCGAACCGAAAGGAAGAGAATTCGGCCGAAAGACGACACAAACGAAAGCCGAACCGGGCGAATGAGGATTCAGCCGTAGGACGACCCGAAAGAAAGCCGACCCGAAAAGGGGTCGACTCGATCAAAACCGATCGACCGAGTCTGACTTGGCCGAACGCGAATATGGATGGAAGCCGACCTAGCCGAAAGCCAATCGGACGAGACCGATCCGGAAAGAAGCTAATCCGACTCAACCGGAGGTTGGACCGGTCGAGACTGGTGAAAACGAGGAAAAGAAAGCCAACCGAAACCAAAACCGATAGATCGAAACCGGGCCGGAAGGAGACCAACTCAATCGAAACCGAACAACCGATTCCGATTCGGCCGAATACGAATCCGATCGGAAGCCGATCAAACCGAAAGTCGATCGGACGAGAGCGATCCGGAAAAAAGTCAAGGTTGATGAAGACAAGAAAGAGGCCAGTAAAAGACACTACCACGAATGACAAGGGCCAAGAATATGACGAGAGAGAACAAAGAATATGGTGGATCGGATGGCGACAATGGTTCGGGTGGGAAGAATGGGTCTACTCAAAATGGAGAGACAAAGTTGACATAGCGGGACAAACGGAGGATGAAGGGGAGACAACGAGCATCGGCAACTTCGGCACATACCGGAGGATGTGCGGGTTCGGAGGGGGCGAGTGTCGTAGTGTATTTCGTACACTACGTGAAAAAGTAAAAAATAATATAACCGATTTAATTACATATAAATAAATAAAATAATATATCAAGATATTTATCACGTGCATAGGGCAAGATTAGAACCCTGTACCTCCACGTAGCCAAACCTAAACTTTACCATTATGCTACCTTATCTTTAGTGTTCTACAAATAGATTTAATAACTATAAGTGCTTTATTTGCACCTACCTTTATTAAAAGGTAAATCGTGCATTTTTAGAGTGCGTGAATATTTTATAGAAAAACGCAAGCAACTAAAAAGTGACTCATGCACATCTAGCGTGCATGAGCACTATATTTAGCAAATAAAAGCAAGGATTAGAAAAGCATCACATGCACATTTAGTGTGCATGAACATATTAGAAAAAAAGCATGTAGCTATGCTTAGTCTCTCCCATCACTACATAAGGATGGGGAGCACAATGTAATAGGTGTGAAAAATATTTGGGAAATTGGATATATTTCCTAAAACACCAACAATCAATAAAATATACTCGTGGGATTCACGAAGTTTAAGATAATCTATCTCTTTCAATCTAAATTCATATTCTTACATAAATATTGATTAATGTAATACTTGTGGGATTCACAAGGTTTGATCTCTTTTCTCAATCTACTCTAATCTATTCTAAATTATTTCAATTTATTACTACGATTTAGATAAACTAAAACAATTATACTTGTGGGATTCACAAGTTTCTATATCTCTTTCTTATAATCTATTCATATTCATAACTAGATTAGCCTCAAATTCTTCCTCCTCCTAGTCCAAAACCTCGGCGGTTCCCACCCGACTCACGCAACGATCCGGAGCTGAAAGGCACGACACCGGCTCCCCAACTCATCGGCTCACTTGCTCACCGGCTCACCGATCCGGCTCAGGCTTATTCAACCGATCTGGATCCGATTGAGCTTGCCGCTCAACAAATGTCATATTCAAAGAGTCGACATCTTGGTACACAGTCGACCCAGCTCCATCCAATCCAATCGACACTAAACCTATTTACATTTTTTGCCTTTTTCTGGATACTTATCCATACTCCATCCGATTCTCAAATCGGTACCATCCAATCTGGCAGACACCTCTATCCGGAATTCGACTCATCCGAGGGGACCTAAATCTCAACACCGACAACTCACAAACTATGCAAGGAACTTTCACTATGACGACCATGGCATAAGGCACATTCAATGTCGGCATCAAGCCCGACTAACACCCCCACTTCAGAAAATGCATGGTTTGTTGACTCTGGAGCATCTAATCACTTGACGTTTGATGACGATCTAATGTTGAAACTGGGGACGACACAATTCAACCCGTTCAACATGTTGGAAATGTCCCATTTGAGAACGACGACAAACAAACCTACATCAAGAATGTCTTGCATGTCCCAAGTCCCGACCATCAAGAAAAATCTAGTCTCGGTCGGCCAGATGGTAGACCAAGGCATGCAAGTACGATTCAATCACAAAGGGTGCTTCATTGAAAAAGACGGTTGACTCGTTGCTCAAGGTTGAATGTTCATCCTCAATTTGAATGAGGTGAAGTCGGCCATATTCACGAAAGGCCCCAAAGTTGACACTGACTTGCTCTTTACTATCTATCATCTATTTCCTTGTTTTATGCTTACATTAGAAATAACCTCTAACACAAGACTACTAAGATTACTAGGATTGCTAGATGAATTTGGAGAATCCATACCAACTTTAACACTTACTTGAGTAACTTGTTGTTACGGGCATGACCATCTAATATCTCGTGGTCAAAATTTACTGTAGTATTCTATACACGTGGATAAGTGTGAGGGTTAAACGAGAGTGTAAAGAAGGGGAGGATTACTTTTAATCCTCAAGATTGAGACAACCCATTAGGCCAAGTGTGAACTTGCCTGGGGGCCTTGGGTATTGCTATAAATAAGAGGCCTAGCTACCCTCATTTCATCATCTTGTTGACTACGTCGAGACTTTGTCTTGTGGTGGGTCAACTCTTGTAGCGAGTACGCTAGCACCAGGTATGACTCGACGCCACAGCAGTGGTATGGGACGCCGATCGAGGCTCGAGTCCGTCTCGATCCCTTCGCTCGGGGGTGGTCAGGTGGATCGACACCCTTCTTTCTCTCTCTCCTTTCTAGATCTATCTATTCATCTATATTCTATCCTTATATAATGCTTACATTAGTCTATGTCTCTTACAGTTGGTATCAGAGCTCATTTTCTAATGTTTCTTTTGTTGTGTTTTGTGTTCTTGATTGATGGTGATGGATCGATGTGCGGTCGGCCTTGATCCAAACAACGATCAACAAAAGAACTTCGGTAATCTTTCTTGTTTTTTCTATTCTTTCTTCTCCCAAGTTAATCATGTGTATGGTTAATATGTAATTTTTTTTATAGATTCAATGATGTTGTAGTGGTAATTAATTGGTTATATAAAACATTTACATATGTGCACGAGGTCAATACCTCATTTGACGTATATTGAATATGTGATGAGCGTCTTATGCGCACGAGGTTAATACCTCAATTGTGTATTACGTTCACAAACATATGTTACGTTTGCGTATGAGGTCAATACCTCGATTCGTTGTAAATGATATGTGTTTAGTCTCATATGCATAAGAGGTCAATACCTCAATTGCGTATTACGATTAACCCTTATTTTTGGATGTCTCTTGTGCGTAGAGGTATATGCCTCAATTACCTATCTCGATTACGTCATTTTTTGCTATGAAATATAACGATTTGTTTTATATAGGCATATGTGGTCACGTGTATACGTAGTTGATCGTATATATGTGATAATATACATATGTGTATTTAAGTTATTACATGATTTTAAATCGAATGTTTTCCTTTTCGGGGAAAGGATCTTGGTGGCCGTCCTCACATTTTTGTGAGAATAGCGTTGTCACCATCCCTTTTTCAACAATTTTTTATTGTTGAAATCCCCATTGGTGACTTCGATATTTCGTTACGTAAAGAAACGCCAATAACCATAATGATGTTGAGTACGTAGGGCTTGACCCACTTCATGTGAGGTCACTCCTATGACACACGTATCCAACATCCTTCCCTCATTACATGGATACGATGCCACCATGAGATCATTCTTACGAGAGGCATTCGTAATGATGTAACCATGTGATGGGCCACGTGGGCCTACTACGAAAAGAGGGCTCATTTGGCTTGACCATTAGGTTGCACTTTGGCGTATGCCATCGTAATTACGAGAATTGAGGTTAGGTAACGTACCAACATAGTTGTAGTAAATGAGGGCAAAATAAGGACTCTTGACATATATGTTTCTTTTAATAAAACATATATGGGCACATGCCTTGCATATCTCTTATACGCATGAAACATTAAACATTCAAGAAGAGCAACCTACTTGGTTGGCTCAAGTGTTTAATGCATTTGTTCTCGAGGTCTCCAGTTCAAATATAACCAAGACCATACAACATCGTTGATACATATATGACTATAACACATGTTTAGACTTAAGGTCTAAGTGCACTTCGGGGTCCTCGTAATAGGACTTAAAGAGCCGAAACCACATATGTGGGCACAGAAACATAGTTTATTGTTAACATTTTTTTCGTGTATAAACTATTCATGACGCGAACATACATGGTTGAGCCTCGGGGAGCCACCATGAAAAAAATCGATATAGAGATCAGATAAAGACATTTATTTGTCACCCCCATGTTTTTTAAAACACCTTTGTGTTACCATAGTAACCTGATCTTGAACCTCATCTCATACGTCTAGAGGGGTATTGACATGAGATAATGATATCAATTAATGTTCGCCCATGATATGTTTACATCACGACATGATGTTATGACTATCTCTTTGACCTTATCCTATTTCTTTTCCAGAAATAATCATTTAATGGCTCAAAATAACGACCCGATGTCATCTGCTCAAGCGGAAGGAACTCAAGGGAATCCTCCTGGACAAATGTCCATTGAGATGTATTTTTCGCAAATAACCCAATACCTTAGTTTCACCGCTCAACAAATGACCGAACTTTGGTAATCTCAAAGTGCTCTCAAGGCACGTGTCATTAGTTTACAACGTAAGACTAATAGACCTGATGAGTGACAGGGTGAGCCATCGTTTATCGTTAAGCCATTTACGAGAGAAAAAAAGGAAAGAACCGAAGAAGCAATCTGCACGTGGTTGGGCCGATGGGAGTCTCATTTTGAGCTCTATCCCATGCCAAATAGTACGAAGATTGCATATGTCGGCCGAGAACTAGGGGGTAAGGCTGCCGCCTGGTGGCGTGGGCTCCGTACTTTGGGGAAATTGCCTGATACCTGGACAGATTTTGTCATAGTTTTCAAGGGCCAATTTCTGCAACCTCCCTCTAGAACCGAGGCAGCACAAGCTTTAATGAGCCTCTCTAGTCAGAAATTTTCCTTTGTAGAAGACTATGTCCACCATGCTAGAACCCAAATCCAAAAATCAGGTCTAGAAGGGGACAACTGGTTAATAGCTTGTTTTGTCAATGGCATCCCCAATTCGGACTATCATTGGATAGTGCACGATAAGGATCCAAAATCCTTCGAAGAGGCCGTTGAAATAGTTCTTCACTATCAACGCACTTCGAAGAAGGACCACAACAAACCCAACGAAGCGCCCGGGACTAAGCAGTCGCAATTCGTTGGGAAACGCAAGACACCCAACGAATTCATGGATTGCAATTGTAAGCGACAACATCCTTTTTTGCGTATTCTGCAAAAAGAAGGGTCATACAAAAGAACAATGTTGAAAGCTCCAACGAAAAGAGCACGACAACAAAGCTAAAGCTGCAGACCATAAAGGTCAGATTCCTAATGTCCTTCAGGTCTATACACATCATTTAAGTAATTGTCAATGTTTTTTCCCTCACTATGTATTGGGTCCCAATGATTTACTGTGTGCAAACGGGTATATCAATGGATCTCCCGTACAAATTTTATTTGATTCAGGAAGCTCACACAACTTTGTCAATGATCATTTGGTTCAGATATGGGGAATCCAACCCACCGTAAGTTATCACACCTACACGGTGCACTTGGCTAATGGAAGAGTACAATACATCAACGGGGTGATTCATTCATTAGGAATTTCTATTGATACTTATATAGAGGAAGTAGAGTTCAATGTAATGAATATTTGTACCACCGATGTAATATTGGGTTATCCCTGGTTTTATAATAAAAACTCTTCTTTATTTATTGATTGGGTTCATCATTCAATTACATTTGTACTAAACGACTGTACTCATTTTATTCAATGTGTCAAAAAACAATCCCTCTCGATTGTTTCCTCGTGTCCATCAATATCCAAGTTGTCTTGTTCTACTCTATTCTATTGTGTACTTGATCCGGACATTCACATTTACAATGTCGATAATGTCTCAGTTCAATTAACATATTTTGAACAACAACTTGATGAAATCTTAAATGATTTTCGTGATGTTTTTCCGAGTGAACTACCAGATGGTTTACCTCCTAAACGTAATATAGACCATCGTATAGATATTGTACCAGGTGTTGCACCAATAAGTATACCTCCTTATCACTTAAGTCGATTCGAAGAGGATTAGGTATCTAAGCAACTCAAGGACTATTTACGAATGGGTTATATACGTTATAGTAAATCTCCATGGGGTGCACCAGTTCTCTTGGTTAAAAAGAAAGAGGGCACATGGCGTATGTGTATTAATTACCGACACTTGAATAAAGTGACGATCAAGAATTCGTATCCACTGCCCCGGGCTGACGATCTAATTGACCGTCTCTAGGGAGCTCAGTATTTTACGAAACTTGATCTCCGTACTAGCTACCATCAAATTCGTATAATTGAGGACGATGTTCCTAAAACAACATTTCGTACGCGTTATGGCTATTATGAGTTTTTGGTTATGCCTTTTGGTTTGAACAATGCTCTGGCTACATTTCAACAAGAAATGAATGACATTTTCCGAGAACAACTTGGAAAATTTGTCGTTATTTTCTTGGATGATATTTTAGTTTATAGTCGTACATTACAAGAACATGCTAAACATGTCCACTTTGTTTTACAAACATTGCATGACAAACAGTTTTACGGGAAGATCTCAAAATGTGAGTTCTTCAAGAAATTAATTACTTATCTTGGACATCTCATAACCGAACGAGGAGTTGAAATTGATCCTTCTCGCATCGAGAAAATCAAGCTTTGGCCCACTCTTCGGAACATTCGAGAAGTTCGATCATTCCTTGGTTTTGTCAGGTTCTTGCGAAAATCCCTTCGTAATTACTCCCAATTGACGACGTCGTTTACTGGTCTTCTAAAAGGTCAAACGCGTAAGTCTACAAAACCTATTGTGTGGAATGCTACACTAGACCTCGCCTTTAAGGAACTCAAGGACCCGGTTTGCAAGGCTCCTTCACTTCTTTTACCCGACCCTTCAAAACCTTTTGAGGTTGAAACCGATGCAAGTGATTATGCTATAGGTGTTGTCTTATATCAAGATGGTAAACCAATAGCATTCAAGAGTAAGAAACTTGATTCTGCTCAATGTCGGTATACCGTTCAAGAAAAGGAATTATTTGCAGTTATACATGCGCTTAAAACATGGCGCCATTATCTTTATGGAAATCGCTTTGTGGTAACTATGGACCACGAGTCCTTGAAATATTTTTGTGACCAACAAGACCTGAAAGGTCGTAAGGCACGATGGGGTGATCTCATCCAGGACTTTGATTTTTCCATACGATATCGTAGAGGTTCCATGAACACTGTCGCTGATGCACTAAGTCGCATCCGTGAAGTTAACATGCTTAGCTTCATTGAAATATCATCAGATCTTTATAATCACCTTCGAGGGAAGTATCCTAATGATAGTTATTTCGCAAAATACTGGGCAAGAGTTGAGTCTGGAACAGACACCACCACATCCTCGAAGGAATACTTCCACATTGCTCACGGTCTGCTCTACCGTAATGGGAAGGTTTGTGTTCCAGATTTACCCGAGGTCAAAAAGAGGATTCTTTTTTAATGCCATGATGCACCCTCATCATGGCACCCTGGAATACATCGTACACTCGTTCTAATCTCCACTCAATTCTATTGGCCTAAGATGCGCCCTAACATACATAGTTATGTGACTAAATGTCACCAATGTCAGGTTAACAAAGCCGAGCAACTTAAAGCCGCATGACTTTTACATCCCTTGGACATTCCCAATAATAAGTGGGAAAGTATATCCATGGATTTTATTGTTAGCCTTCCACGCACCCAAAAAGGCCATGATGCCATCTGGGTTGTGGTTGGTCGATTAACTAAAATGGCCAGATTTATTGCCACTAAAACCACGGTAAGAGCTCCTGAATTGGCTTACCAATTCGTTGACGAGTTATTTCGTTTTTATGGGTTACCGATGGATATCGTGAGTGATCGACATCCAAAATTTACTAGTGCCTTTTGGACGCAAGTCTTTAAGAAGTTAGAAACTACGTTGAGCATGAGCTCCACGGATCATCCTCAATCCGATGGACAGACAGAGCGAGTAAATCAAATTATTGAGGACATGCTTCGAGCATACGTTAGTGCAAAACCAACAAAATGGGAACGTTGTCGCGTTATTACGCGCGTGCGTGGAAAACAAGGCGGGACCACTGGGGTCTTGGACCGAGGAATAGGTGAGAAAAGGGGAGGAAAGAGAGAGACGCTCACACACGTATAGACAAAGAAGCGCACGGGAACGCGGCCCAACAACACAGGAGACACGAGTTGAGAACACTAGCATATGTAAATAAAATATGTATGTTTGCAGACGACTCGAACGGTTACAGCCGATCAGGTCGGCGAGATGGATGCTGACGCCTGATCACCCACGCACACAGGGGAGCAAGATGGAGATTCTGCCGGAAGCACACTGGCGTTCCACGGAGCAGAATCAGTCTCCTGAGAACCTGCGCAAAAGAAAACTATGGAGAACGACAGAGAAGAAGAGCTCGGTCCCAGTCCGACAGCACTTCGTCCCCTCTAGCGCGCGATACATTCTCTCCCCGTCTCCCTCTCTTTTATAGCTCAAGGAGGGAGGCCGTTTCACCCGTTTACATCACATTAATTCTCTCTATAGAATATTGCTACCTAGGATTCGACTTTTGTGCCTACCTATCTACTATACAACAAGGGGCGTGTCCACCTGTAAGGGCCGGTTCACACACGCTATACACGGTTTGCGCCTGGGGACGGTTTTCTTCACGACATCCGCCCCCACCTAACCGCGCATCCACCGGTATGCGCCAAAATTGGGTTCCTACTGGAGAAAACCGGTCCTTGCTTTTATTCCTCGTTTACCGGTTCGTCCTCCACCTCGGGCTGCTTGTCGTTGCTATCCATGCCTCCTAGCTCTGGCTCGCCGTCGTGTCGTTTCTTGAACGCTTTGATCCTCTTCCCCCCTACCGGTATCGCCATTCTCGTACCGTCGAGCTCCGCGAGATGGTACGTCCCATTGTCGTTGGCGCCTGTTACTACGTAAGGCCCAAACCACCTCCTCGCAAACTTCCGCGTGGCCCTGTGCTTATTGTCGAGGTTGTTGTCGTAGACTAGCACCCAATCGCCTTCCTCGATCTTCCTTGGCCGGAGCCGGTGTGTTCGGTCGAACCGGGCTTTGTTCCTTATCCTCGCTACCCGAAGTTTCTCTGCGGCTCGCTCTACGACCTCCGGCCTCCGCTCGAGCTGTCGAATCCGTGCCGCCAATAGTTCCTCCCGGCTCATCTCATCCCTCCAGTCCACCGTGGCCCACGAGGAGATCGTTCGCTCTGTTGGCATGATCGGCTTCTGTCCGAACATAAGCTCTGCCGGCATGAACCCGGTTACCGAACTGTGCGTAGTCCGGTCCGCCCACAAGGCATAAGGTAGCAGTCGTGGCCAGTTCCCGACTTGGCCTCCGCACGCCCGTACTAGCGCTTTGACAATCGGCCCATGTCCGCGCTCTACCTTTCCGTTCACCTCCGGATTGTACGCTGTGGTGAGCGAAAGTTTGACTCCCAGCCGGTCGAACAGCTCTTTGGCCTCTTCTGCCTCCAACTCACCACGGTCAGCCACAATCTTTCCTACACACCCGTATCGACATACCACGTCCTCAATAAAAAACCGGAACACGGCTGCAGTCGTCTTGTTCTGCAGGGCTCGGCCTTCAACCTGGTTCGTTAGATCCTCCCGAGCCAGCACCAGATACCGCATCTATCCTACCCCCATTGGCATCGTCACCAAATCCACCATCCACTTGAAGTGGACGGTCGGAGGGTAGGTCGGGTGAAGCTCGTCTCAATGTCGGATCATGGAGTGCACCTGACAGCTTTCGCAAGTCTTCACGAACCGATGCACGTCCCGGTACAGTCCCGGCCACCAGTACTTCCCCTTTAGCTTTTCGAACGTGGCCCACGTTCCACGGTGTCCAGCCCAAGGACTATCATGGTATGCCGCCAGCAAATCCTCCTGTTCCTCCTTCTTCGCCACCACTCGGAGCGGGATGTCGTTCCTCTTCTTCTGGTGCTTCCATATGTACCCGTCCTAGAGAAAGAATCGGTACGCTTTCTTTCGAATCCGGTTAGCCTCATCCTTTGTCCATGCCACGTCCGGCGCCATTGTTTTCAGGAACCCACCGATCTGCAGCCACTCCCCGTTGTACTTGCTCTCGTCGAAATCGTTAAGTGTTGGAGTGCATTCCCTGCCGGTTGTTACGTAAGCCGCCTCGAAGAAGTCCACGCCGACTTCCTCGTCCTCCGAAACCATGCCGCCCTCATTTGCGAACCTCGCCCTTGAAAGCATGTCGGCCATGGCATTGCCTTTCCCGGAAATGTGTCGTATTTCCGGATTCAAGGACTTGATCTACTATATCCACCTGAGCATTGCCAGGTCCGACGTCGCGCATCCAGAAACCATGCCAAGAATTGGCAGGCAGTCTGTCTCAATAATTACCTCTGTCCCGATCAGGTAGTCTTTATCGGCCTTTACCGCTGAAACGATACCCCAGAGCTCGCGTTTAACCTGGGCATATCCTTGTTGTCGCTCGTTGAGGACCTTCGCGCCGAACCGGGTCGGGAAACGCATGTCGTCCTCGTCCTCTTGGTTGACGACCCATCTGATCCCGGTCGGACTCGTGTCTACCGTTACGTAAATTGGAGTGTCCTTTCCGTAGACAGCCTTTCGGAGCGCCGGAGCTGCAGCAAGTGCTTCCTTCATCTTTCGGACAGACTCTGTATGCTCGTCTCTCCACTCGAATTTTCGCCCCTTTTTCAGCAACCCGTATAACGGCTCCGCGACGTGGGCGTAATGCGGGATCCAAATGTGGTAGAACGCGCATGCTCCCAAGAACCTCCGAACCTCTGTGACCGAGCTACAGTCGTGCTTCATCGCGGAGATGGCTTCTACCTTAGCCGGAGACGGTTTCCGCCCGTACGACCCGCATAGGTGTCCGACGACCATGATCTCTGATTGCCCGAAGGCCGATTTTCCCCCGGAGAAGGTGAGCCTCGCGCCCTCTAACCTCTGCAGCACCTTCTCGCAGTCATTGATGTGCATCGCCACGAATTTCCGGCACCCGTCCGGTCCGATCGTCTCGTCCTTTTCCTCCACCGGGCATCCCTTGATCGGGACGTCGTCCAAAAACGGCTCGGTGATGTCCGGGATACAATCCCTCAGCACCTTGTTCATTGCGTTCACCATGTGAGCCACCGAGTTCGTCCCTCCTTGCGGTAGGGTACACATCCGTACTAGGCCGAGAGGAGTTCGCATTGTCGTGATGTCTCTGCTCTCTACGGCTAGCTGGAACTGATCGTACCCCGAGTAGAGATCACCGACCGAGTAAATCGACCTTCCGGCGAAGGCCTCCGTGAACTCGTCTATTGTCGGTCCGATTCCTACGTTTCGAATGGTCACCTTGTTGACCGGCTGTAGGTCTTGAATAAAGCGCAGCGTGCCGTCCTTCTTCGGCACGGTAAACCACCGATTCGAGTATGGGGCACTCGACGGTTCGAGGATGCCCATCTCAACCTTCTGCTTTAACAGCTCCATCAACTTCGGGATGTGAGCTCTGGGTACTGGAATCGGTTTGAGACTCCACGGCACATGCGGTACCGTGAATATCACCATCGGTTCTACGACTGTCGGGTCTACGCACCCGATCTCCTCCGGTGAGAATGCGAAAGCCTTCCCGTGCCTTCCGAGCATTCCCCGAAACCGGTCCTCTTCCACCAGCAGTAGGAAGCCGCCCCCACCGATTTTGAGCTCACGTAGCGTTATGTCGGTGAACGTGTGTCCTATGCGGGCCAGATTTTGTAAACTCGGGTCCGACGCAACCCCCTTTATTCGCAACTCGCTGCCCTCCGGCAAGGGAGCCGCGACTGGCCTCACCTTCCGGTCCACAATCTTGTACCTCATGTCCACCCGGGCCGTCTGATCCGACTCGAGCCCTCTACTGAAGTCCGCGATGACTTCGTACATCCTTTCCGAACATACCGGAATCGTCCGGTCCTCTTTAAGGACTCCTCCGACTACCTCTCGCAGCTCCCCCAAGGTATCGTCGAAAGAGACCGCCTCCACGGCTCCGTTGATTTCCTCTCCAGGGCCGAGGATACCACATGCCCGAAGTCGCTCCTCCGCCCTTTTCTTCTTCCGGCCAACGACGTCGACTATCGTACACCCTCCGTTGTCGGAGAACCAAAATTTCCTACTTATAGTACAGGTCTTCTTCGCTATCATACACTTGTGGGGTTTTCCCGGAGTGTCCATACTATCGCGGCCCCACACCTTGATAGCCCTCTCTAAAAATCCTCTCGGCTTTCGCCCCCGAGGGTCTCGCGGTTCCGCTCATTGTTCGGTCTCACCGTCAGGAACTGGACCAAGTGACGCCCATCTTGGCTCTTGACCCTTGCATAGGCCGAGCCATTATCCAGCACCTTGGTCTCCATCCGTGCTGTCGTGATGTACGGTTCTCCTAGTATAACCGAATGTGAGGACGTCTCCTACACGAAGAAGTGCTGGTCAATCTCGACATCGCCGATCTTTACTCGTACATTCGGGCAGGCTCCATGCAGTTCTTCGGTGGCACGCGTCGCCGCCCGTATTTTCCACCCGTGCTTCATGTTGGTCGGCCATTTCCCCTTCTTGTAGAAGTCCATGGACATCAAATTGATTTCTGAACCGTGGTCCACCAACGCCACCACCGGTTCATGAACATCTCCGATCTTCATGGGGGTCTCCGTGGTCGCTCTGGCCCAGTGCGGCCTCAAATAGTGGCTCTCCGCCAACTCTCTTCCCGTGCCATGTCCTCTATGTGCATCATCCGCACCTCCACCGGCTTCTCCGGTTCTGTCTCCGTCAACAGCCTCTTCCTCTTCACCAAGTCTACGATGGAGTCGTGGAACTCCTTCGTGGCGATCCCGAGCACTTCCCTCAGCGACAGTTCCACCTTGCTATCGAGGATTCGTTCTTCCAGGACCTTTCGCAGGTCCGTGGATCTTTCGATTTCTGTGCCCAGCCGGTACCCGCCCCTCTTGGGATTATCCTGGGCGCCGGTTACACTGGCCTCATTCCGCCTTTGCCCGAATCGAGTTTCATATCGTTGCGAGGGCCCAGCCCCTCCAGTTTTCCCTACCCACTTGTCCTCCACCAGAGCCTTGTAGTTTTGACAAGCGGCTTCGACGAAGCTCGTCTTTTCTTCCACCGGGTCACTCCACCCGATTACCTCCCGGACCCGTTTTTCCACGCGGTTCGCCTCTTCTTTCCTTAGTCGTGCGCCGGCGAGGCCTTCTAGCATCGTCGGCCAGAACCCGGCTTGGTTCGTCTTCGGGGCCTCGCCACCTCCGACCCGAATACCAGTTGACGCCGAGTAGTGGACGGTCTCCGCGTGACGAGTCGTCGCCTCCTCCATCAGCCTTTTCATACATCCTCGCCCGACGTTTAGGTCTAGGGCCCTTCGGGTCTCGTTGGCGTGCACCCGACCGTTCCACAAGTACACCACGTTGCTTCTCATCGCCTCGGCGAAGTCCCCGCAGTCCTTCCGGATGTGGCCAACCGCGTCACACCACATGCACCTATTTCCAGCCAGAGGTCATCGATCACGGCCCTGTTCGCTACCGTCCCTCCGTGCTTGGGCGATCTGGAGATCCTTTACCATCTGCGTTAGTTCCTCCAGAGTTGCTCCCCTGGACGAGCCCTTGACCATGCCGGTCGAAGCCGATCCGGTCTTGAGCTAATCTCGGGTCTCTTCCCTTCACGTTGGTGGTGTTGGCTCGAGCTTCCTTGCTGCGACAGAGCCCGCCCCTGTCGATCCTTTGTCAACCCATTCCCGCCGTTTGTCAAAATGGCCACAAACCCTTTTCACCACAGCCCAATCGGTCGTCAGCCCGTCATCAGTCTCCAATAGGAGGCCTACCTGCTCCCGATCCCGCTCGTCAACTGACTTAACAAACAATAGGACATGGCTTGTGTCCAAAACGGTTCGGTCAAGCATCGAGAGGCGCGCGAAGCGTTCCTCAAACTCCCGGAGGAGCACCGACGCGTTCCTTCCTTTGTTGGGGGTCTCCACCCACTCCATGAAGTCCCGCTTCGAAAGTCGAAGCGCATCTTCAAGCCCGTATTTTTCGATGAGCCGACCTTCGAACTCCTCCCAGGTCCGGCTCTCGGCCCGTACCTCGAGCACCTCCGTATGGATGCCCAGCATTGCCACTCGAGGGAATCCGGTCTCTTCCGGAATGTCCCTCATTACCATCTCAGCCCGGTAGGACGCCAAGTAGCTCGTGGCATCCTTCCCACTAAACCGGCCGATCGTACCGACAACCGCCTCGATAGCCCTATCAAGGGCGTCGGTGCCTTCGCGCGCACTCACTATATGGTCCACAGCCGAAGCCATGGCTTCTACGAGGTCCGACCCCCTCATCTTCTACTCCTCTGCCGCCTATTCACATCGGGTTCACCAAAAGATGTCGCGTTATTACGCGCGTGCGTGGAGAACAAGGCGGGACCACTGGGGTCTTGGACCGAGGAATAGGTGAGAAAAGGGGAGGAAAGAGAGAGACGCTCACACACGTATAGACAAAGAAGCGCACGGGAACGCGGCCCAACAACACAGGAGACACGAGTTGAGAACACTA
This sequence comes from Azolla caroliniana, assembly GCF_043228905.1. Classification (NCBI taxonomy): domain Eukaryota; kingdom Viridiplantae; phylum Streptophyta; class Polypodiopsida; order Salviniales; family Salviniaceae; genus Azolla; species Azolla caroliniana. The sequence goes on along the minus strand of NW_028230438.1, from coordinate 8,561,706 downwards.
GCGTATGTAAATAAAATATGTATGTTTGCAGACGACTCGAACGGTTACAGCCGATCAGGTCGGCGAGATGGATGCCGACGCCTGATCACCCACGCACACAGGGGAGCAAGATGGAGATTCTGTCGGAAGCACACGGGCGTTCCACGGAGCAGAATCAGCCTCCTGAGAACCTGCGCAAAAGAAAACTATGGAGAACGACAAAGAAGAAGAGCTCGGTCCCAGTCCGACAGCACTTCGTCCCCTCTAGCGCACAATACATTCTCTCCCCGTCTCCCTCTCTTTTATAGCTCAAGGAGGGAGGCCGTTTCACCCGTTTACATCACATTAATTCTCTCTATAGAATATTGCTACCTAGGATTCGACTTTTGTGCCTACCTATCTACTATACAACAAGGGGCGTGTCCACCTGTAAGGGCCGGTTCACACACGCTATACACGGTTTGCGCCTGGGGACAGTTTTCTTCACGACAACGTTATCTCCCAATTTTGGAGTTTGCTTATAATAGCTCCAAGCATACGTCGACGGGATATAGTCCTTTTATGTTGATGTATGGTTTTCAACCACGAGCCCCGATTGATGTTAATATACATCATGATGAGTTGCGAAGTACACAAAACTTTCTTCAGGATATGCAAGATATGTTGCATATTGCACAAGATAATATAAAAACAGCTCAAGATAGAGCGCGTTTTTATGTCAATCATCATAGGCAACCTTGTGTATTCAACCCTGGACATAAGGTATTTTTACGTGTACCTCACAATTCTAAGACATTGTCTACAAGTAAGTGCGCTAAGTTAGCCCCACGGTTTTGTGGACCTTTTACAGTCCTCAAACGTATTGGGTCATCAGCCTATCGTCTCGCTCTTCCCGATGGTGTTGGAATTCATCCAGTCTTTCATGTGAGTCGTTTAAAAGAACTTCTAGGTTCTAGCGACAATACAATCACAACTGAAACTCTGGTTACTTCTGAAGATGTATCTTCTAAACCACATGTACTAGAAAGAATTCTCGATGTTAAAACAAAAAAATTACGTACTAAAGAAATCCAAGAATTTAAAATAAAATGGATGGATAAATCAATAAAAGATGCCACATGGGAACGCGAAAGTACTCTCAGAACTAACTTCCCTAACTTTCCATTGCAAGAGTGCAATGTTTTAAAGAGGGGGAGTATGTTATGGGCATGACCATCTAATATCCCGTGGTCAAAATTTACCGTAGTATTCTATACATGTGGATAAGTGTGAGGGTTAAACGAGAGTGTAAAGAAGGGGAGGATTACTTTTAATCCTCAAGATTGAGACAACCCATTAGGCCAAGTGTGAACTTGCATGGGGGCCTTGGGTATCGCTATAAATAAGAGGCCTAGCTACCCTCATTTCATCATCTTGTTGACTACGTCGAGACTTTGTCTTGTGGTGGGTCAACTCTTGTAGCAAGCGCGCCAGCACTAGGTACGACTCGATGCCACGGCAGTGGTATGGGACGCCGATCGAGGCTCGAGTCCATCTCGATCCCTTCGCTCAGGGGTGATCGGGTGGATCGGCACCCTTCTTTCTCTCTCTCCTTTCTAGATCTATCTATTCATCTATATTCTATCCTTATCTAATGCTTACATTAGTCTATGTCTCTTACACTTGTTCTCTAGGTCAATGAGGACAATTGATCATATTATGTGTCATCGACCACCACAATATAGAAATGAATTGTTTGCTTGACATTGTTGCTTTTTAGCTTCAATGCTCTATTATATCAATCTCCATTGGAGTGGAAGCATCTTTTATAAAACAATTTAGGTTCTTGAAGGGGTCTTGAAGGTGGGACTACTAGCGCAGATGCATAAGTTTTCATGGTCCTTAAGCAAAGAATTTATTGACATTCAAAACATCGCTCAAATAGTGTCAACTATCACATTGTATTGCTTGACTAGTGATTGTGGCCTCTATCAGTGAATTTGGATCTTCATCGAAAGTGAGAAGTAAATCCGTTGCATCATTACGTAGCCCATGATGGAACCCCAAGGAATATCAAATGCAATGAGGCAAATAATTATTGCATAAGCTAAGGCAGGGCAATCTCCTTGCCTCAAGCTTCAGATATTGTTTATTATTGTTCTTACACTATCCATTACCCCAACACTTACTTTGAATTCCTTGATAAAATAATTAAAGAATCATACTTACTAGTAGTGTTCCCACCAACCCAACTCGAGGAACATTCAGTGGTTATCTATTGGGATGCATATAAATGACAAGGCACACCTGGTTTATAAATCCTCGAAATGGAGATTGAGTACAATCAAATTTTTGTAGTAGGTTCATGATTGGTTCCTTTGTGTGGTTTAGGAAACTCAATTTTGTTGACATAAAAGATAATAAAGTTGTTTCAAATTGGGAAATGTGTTTTGATTGGGCATTATATTGTTATGTTACCTCAACGATGTCATTGTAAATCCCTCAGCAATCTTGGTTTGTCTTGTTTTAATGCCACAAATTTGGTTGATAAACAATCAAATTTAGATAGAACACACATGTATGTACTCTTGCGTGTTGATAAACTCCATTACGACAATGAAGCTTGAAAAAATCTTGAAAAAGAAAGAGGTATGTTATTTTGTATAAATGGTCATGACAATATGAGGTTGTTGAGATAGTGTTGAAATAAGACAAAAGGTCATATAATTAGACAATAAGTTAATTAAGAAGGTGAATGTTTACGAGCCAGAGAAGTTATCATTCAATTCTCGAGTCATAAAAGGGTGAATGTTTACTTTCCCATCAAGCAAAAACCAATTAGAAGGTTCAAAAGAGATTAACACAATAAAATTTGATTCGCTTAATGGTAAGCCAATCCATGACCATGACGTACCTAGTTTGAATCTTACGTTGTACTTGCAAAAAGTGATCATATATAGTGGAACCTCATAATCAATAATTTGAAGATCAAAATGATCAAATGAAATGTGGTGGTCCTCTATATCCCTATCAAGAAAACATAGATAATATTTATCAAATGCAATGGCCCATTACAACCAATAAACTATCAAATAAGTGCAAGCTTATGAGATTAGATGTTTATTGACGTGGCATAAATTTAGTCCACAACAATGGATGTAAAAAACACGCGTTGTCTTTTTTAAAAGAAAACAAACCATTCTTGATGGAAAATGTTGAAATGGATATAGGACAAGATTGCAAATTGTCCCACGTTGATCATAGGTTCCTAGCACTATTGCAAGGACTTTCGATTCCTAGCCTTGACTCTCTCCTAAAACACGGGGGAATCTCATGATAAACCAAAATGTGGTGTATGCATCAAAAGAGATTCAAAGAAAGTCTATTTACATGCTTGTTTAAGAGCTTGGGATTCATTCAATTTGTTTTATTTGCGAGGGTTAGACTAAGCTTCAGTGGGACCTAAAGGATAACTACTCTTTACATTTATATTAATGTTTGTCCTTGTTCCAAGTACCTAAGTTTTGAACCAATTTTTAGTTAATGTTACTTTAACAATCCCACTACCTTCAGGTAATAAAGCATAAACTTCACCGCAAGATCTATACGTTTATTCATGTGATTATTAGAGACATTTACCCTAAGGCCCTTATTTTTCCGAAATTCGTAGAAAACCCTCATTTTTCAAAACTCTCAAGTGGTCTATCTTTTTCCATAAATAATAATGTACTAATTACAAAAGTCGGATTACATATGATGGAATATAATATCCTATCAGTTCACCACAAAATCAATCAAGGTTCCCATAACATCCCTAATCTCTAGGTACATCCTTATGAACCTATAGAGTCCCATGTGAAAAAGGCTAATGCAAATGACTCTCTCTCTCTCTCTCTCTCTCTCTCTCTCTCTCTCTCTCTCTCTCTCTCTATGTAAAAGCACACAATTATATTAATTGTATGTAAAATCCATTTTTGACAACTTCTTAGTCTACGCTGACTACCTATCCTATGTTGGGAGATAGACATCCTATAAAGTCATTAGAAAACCTGAATATGCACTTGAGGAAATGATCCCCACATTCTCTAACATCTCGAAATTCCACATAATAATGCCTTTCAATTTCTTCATATTGTTTTTCACCCAATGTTTACCATCAAACATGAAAGCATTACGCATATTCCAATTGTGCTGCATACTCCAATATCATGATATATATATATATATATATATATATATATATATATATCTCCTTATATATACATATACATATGTATATATTGTTGTCTGTAAGTGTGAGATAATCAAAAGTCTTCATTTTTCGGTTTTTTTTTGCTAAGATGCTTGATTTGGTATTGAGGTTGCCTCCAAAATTGATCGATGTAAGTGGAGGGAGATAAAGCGGTGTGAATTGCATTGTTGATCGACATACGCAACAACAAGAAAGCAACATATTACAAGCAGCTACAACAGGAAAAAAAACATCCCCATATAAATCCCCAGATAAGGTTTTTTTTCCCGCACTCTCGACACACTAATTTCCCACACGATATTTCTTCATGGGTCTAGATTGGCCTCTCTGCGGATGATAAAAAAAATCTATCTATCTATCTCTTTGGTCATATTTGTAAAAAAACAAAAAAAGTAGGGAAAATTTATCACTTGAGTAACAATCGGTTCGGACAGCACCGCGAAACCGCGGCTTAACGGTTTAAATGGTTCGGTTCAGGTTCAAGTTTTTTTAAACGGTTCGGTTTGGTTTTAATAGCTAGAAACCTCGATTTAAACGGTTTATTATTATTATTATTATTTTAAAATAAAAAAAATTGCTTTTAAACAATCTTTTCATTTTGAAGCCTTTGTCACATTTTAGGAAAATCTTTAAAATTTTGAAAATTTAAAGTTTAAAATAATAAAATTTAAAATTGAAAACCAAAACCGAACCATGAAATCGCGGTTTTAACGGTTTGGAAATTTTTTAACGGTTCGGTTTAGCGGTTTCGTGGTTCGGTAGTTTCAAGAAATGGTAGACGGATCGGTTTCAAACCGGTTCGGTTTTGACACTCTCAAGCCGAACCGAACCGTTGCCGATTATTACACTTTTGAGTCTCTTTTTTACTGTTCTTTATTTTTTAAATTTTTTTTGTAGAAGCATTTTGGAAGAAGAAGAAGAAGAAGGAAAGGGAGAAGAAAGAAGCAGAGAGAGAGAGAGGAGGGTGGGACACGTGGCGCGAATCGGGCGGTTGAGATCGGACGGTGGAGATCTTCAATCGGGGGAAGAAAGGCAATTTAGTTACCGATAATTATTATACTGTTTCTTTTTACTTCTTCTTCTTCTTCTGTTCTTCTGCTCTGTTCCGCCATAGCCAAGAAAAACAGACGCAGAAACCCTAAAAAGCACAGAGAGAAATTAGAAAGGAAAGCAGAACGGTGGAGATCTTCAATCAGGGGAAGAAAGGCAATTTTGTTCTTCTGCTCTGTTCCGCCATAGCCAAGAAAAACAGAAGCAGAAACCCTAAAAAGCACAGAGAGAAATCAGAAAGAGAAGCAGAATACCCTCCCCCTCCCCTCCCTTTTCTTTACCCTAACTTTCTTCCTCCTTCCCCCTTCCTATCCTACAAACAAAACACGAAGAAAAAAAAGAAAAAAACTCTTGACTTTTTTTGTTTTGTTTGTGTTTTTTTAGTTTCTTCCCTTCTTTTTCTCCTCCCTCCTCGGGAAACAAGGAAGCAAAGAAAACAAAAAAAAAACTCTCATTAGGTGTAGATCCTGCCCTTCCTCCCCCCCCTTTCTTTTTGTTTCACTTGATATCACAACAGGAAAACCCTAATTCCATCTCTGCGAGCAGGAAAACCCTACCTTTGATTACCGCATGAAAGCTACTTACACCCGTAGATTGCATCAAGAATCACTCGATTCCATCTCAGTGGAAACAGAAACGAACCCTAGAATTCCATCTCTGCAAGTCAGCCGTTCCAATCCTTGCATGCACTGATTGAAGGGATTTCTGCTTTCTGGACGAGAAGAGGCAAAAGAAGAAGAAGAAGAAGAAGAAGAAGAAAGCAAGAGGGCGAACAAGAAGAAGAGGTAGAGAGATTTTTTCCGTCTTTCTTGGGCTGTTTTAAGAAATTATTATTCTTGGCCCCTCTTGTGCTTCATTTCAGGAAACTGTTCTTTTGATCCCTATATCCTTCTTGCGTTTTTTTAAAGAGAAATTGGGCTTCTGATCCTGTGCTTGTTGGATTCTTTCAAGAAAATTGTGTTTTGGATCCCATTATATAATCAAACTTGTTTGGTTCACTCTGTTCAATCTCTCGAAAAGTCGTAATGTAAGCATTTATGGAGGCTCGAATTTTGGTTTGATTTAAGTTCGGTTTGGCCTTTAGGATTTGGGTTAGATCAGTCCCTTCATGTTTTGATTTTTGCTTTAGCTCTTTTCAGATTTTGGTTCAGTCATTCAAACTTTGTTCTGTTTAGCCCCATTGTTTTTGGTTTTCTTTGACCTTTAATTATCTCCTTGAAATAGCATGGTCTCACTTCGGAAGGGTCTCGATTCCTCTATTAAGCTTTTTTCGCTTTTTCTTTCTTGCTGTTAACTGTCTTGGACACCTTCAAAGCCACACGTTTTGCCCGGCCATTCCTGCCTTGTCTTTAGCCTCTTAGTTAAGTCTTTGCTTTAGTTTCTTTTGCCCACGATTTTTCTTCTATTGCATTTTGCGTCGGGCCCTTTGTACATGTGCATTCTTGGTGCATGTGGAGTTCACTAAGTACAGTTAATCTCTGTTTCTGTCACTCTATTATTTGTGCATATCTCTTGTCTGTATTTTTTCTGTGAGTAAAGTGCTTCCCCCTTTTTTTCTTCTTGCTTTCCTACACACTGTTCTGTGAACATTTTTTCTCAATCTGGCTATAATCGCCTCGCCAATGTTCAGTTGAAAGCAAAATATTATTGCAAGGGCATAGGGAATTCAGAAACCGTATGTGTATCTATTAGGATTTGAGTTAGGGATCTGGTTCCAGATGGTCATTTGACATCCCATAATGGTATACAATTATGGTGGAGAGAAGTGAACCTTCTTTCATCCCAGAATGGCTGAAAGGAACTGGGGGAGGTGGCTCAGCCACACAAACTTTTCAAGGTATTTCTCGAAGTTCCCATAACAGTCGTCAACAAATTTAGTGTTGATTTAAGCTGTCACTATGGCGATTGAATGTTATTTGCTTCTAATTTTGTAGATGATGGTGGGTTTTCTCGAACAAAAACTTCTTTAGGTGGGAATAGTTCAGATTTTACTTGGAATTCAGCTACTTCTGACAAGATATTCTCTCCATCTACTCGGAGAAGTGCTCTTGAACGAACACTACCTGAGAAAGATCACTTGGGCAATCAGTTCTCTCAGTATAATTTGCATCGGAGCTCCTCGGCACGAAACCACGACATTGAAAGGAATACCCCAGCACCTCGGAATACTGACCAAGAATATGATCTGGATCATTGGAGTGATAAGGATAGGAGAAAAGAATGGCTTCTTGGCATGGCTGCCGAGGAAAAGGATAAAGATAGAGATTATGGCCTGTTACCTACCAGATTGTCTCTTAAACTTGATTCTGAAAGGAAGCTGAGAAGGTCTCAGTCTCAGTCTCCCAGACTATCCGAACAACAAGGCATTCGGAAACTAACTGAAATGGTACCCTCTTTGCCTTGTGTGAATGAGAGCCTATCTACAAGTAGGCATAAAGCAGTCTTTGATCGCAATTTCCCTACTCTTGGTTCGGATGAAAAGCAAAATAGCTTCCCTCCAATTTCTTTGAATGGAAACTGCTCTGTTGCTAGTCCACGTGCTATGGTGGGGAGTCCACGGCCTCTCTGGCAAGGGTCTGCTAGGCCAGACTTGAATCGGGCATCATCACCTGGATTGATGGGTGGTTTTCCTGTTACTGTAGCAGTCTCATCATCTATGAATTTGAGTGGCATTGATGTTCGGAGTTCTCTTCTTGCAGAAGTACCCAATTCTAGAGGAATTGATGCCCGGGGGTCACTTCTTTCAGAAGTACCCAATTCTAGAGGAATCGATGCTCGGAGTTCTGTGCTTGCAGAAGTGCCCAATTGTAGAGGAACTGATGGCTGGAGCTCTCTTCTTGCCGAAGGACACATCCCCAATGGTAATATACAGGCACCCACTGTTACTGTGAGTGTTGCATCTACTGCAAACTCTAGCCAGGTTGCAAATTCTGTTGGGGGAGTTCCAATAGGAACCATAGCTCCCCTAAACATGGCAGAAGCTCTTGCTCAGAATCCACCACGTGTACGGACACCCCCCCAAGTGAGCATTCTAAGCTTGATGATTTTGGCTACTTCATTATCATTTATTCCTCTGAATTTCTGATGAACTTGCATTTTACATAATAGGTATCACTTGAAAGCCAGAGATTGGAGGAGCTTGCGCTCAAGCAATCTCGTCAACTGATTCCAATGACGCCATCCTTGCCGAAAACCATGGTATGTTTTAAGACCTTAAGGATGTTCATTAATGACTGGAAAAAATCACACACACAGTTTTGGACATTTCTAATCATATATTTCAAAGATGATCTGTCAAAACCTTTTTAGTTGCCTTATGGAGCATTATTGTTGATCTCTTGAAATGAAAGACCTTACCTAATTATACCACTCCTGGTTCTGACATACACATCCTACTTTTTTCGGTCTTCTTATCAGTGACTCACAAAATCTCTGATGTTAAAGAATGGACCTCTATAATATATATAGATAAGTATTTCTAAAGATATTAAAGAAATATCATCTATAATAGGGTTGTGGACCAGCACAAAAGAAAAATTACACAAGTGTAAAAGGATGAATAATAATATCTGCCTAAAACTTACATAGGCTTGCCAATTGACAACCAATGGATTGCCAAATACTAGGTGCAAAATACCAACCTGGACACAAACATTTATATAGTGGCTGATATTGTATATGAGAGTGGGGACTTGTTTGCATTTTAAACTTTTCTACTTGCTATGGTTACAACGATACTCTTTCTAGCAGTCCATTTGTCTTTCCTCTTGATTATGCTGGAGTATCCACACTATATGTGATATTCACATCCACGACATGAGATATCTCATGTTAATTAATCCATGAACTAAGCACTTGAATTCGTTCTCTCAAGGATGATCGTACAATAGGTTAGTGCACGGATCCTGATTTGGTGTAAGATGTCCTGACTTTGGGAAGATTGATCATTGTGCACTTATTGCTAGTGATGCTGTAGCAGTAAGTTTAGATTTCGATGGGGCTTTGGTAGGATATGCTGAAGTTGCTTTTAGGTTTTGTGTTTTGTGTTGATCCACTTCCTAATTTAGGATTATCCATTTTGGAAGTTGTTTGTGAGTTCGATGAGCTATTTGGTAAGCCACCTCCAATTCCTATGGTGGAGGTCACAAGCTGCCTATATTAGATAAAAAACCATTCTCGCTAGGTTGTTTTCATAGGGAAATGCCTACCTATCTAGATAATTGCTTTCTATAAGTTAGCATAATCAAGGCTACGAAGAAGATTAATTTTCGGTTTGCATGACTTTAAGCTAATAAAGCAGCTATCAAAGCTATGCTTGCCAATTGAGTAGGTGATTCCGGATCAGGTACAACAGGTTAGTGCACGGATCCTGATTTGGTGTAAAATGTCCTTACTTTGGGAAGATAGATCATTGTGCACTTATTGCTAGTGATGCAGTAGCAGTAAATTTAGATTTCGATGGGGCTTTGGTAGGATATGCTGAAGTTGCTTTTAGGTTTTGTGTTTTGTGTTGATCCACTTCCTAATTTAGGATTATCCATTTTGGAAGTTGTTTGTGAGTTCGATGAGCTATTTGGTAAGCCACCTCCAATTCCTATGGTGGAGGTCACAAGCTGCCTATATTAGATAAAAAACCATTCTCGCTAGGTTGTTTTCATAGGGAAATGCCTACCTATCTAGATAATTGCTTTCTATAAGTTAGCATAATCAAGGCTACGAAGAAGATTAATTTTCGGTTTGCGTGGCTTTAAGCTAATAAAGCAGCTATCAAAGCTATGCTTGTTTGTCAATTGAGTAGGTGATTCCGGATCAGGTACAACAGGTTAGTGCACGGATCCTGATTTGGTGTAAAATGTCCTTACTTTGGGAAGATAGATCATTGTGCACTTATTGCTAGTGATGCAGTAGCAGTAAATTTAGATTTCGATGGGGCTTTTGGTAGGATATGCCGACGTTGCTTTTAGGTTTTGTGTTTTGTGTTGATCCACTTCCTAATTTAGGATTATCCATTTTGGAAGTTGTTTGTGAGTTCGATGAGCTATTTGGTAAGCCACCTCCAATTCCTATGATGGAGGTCACAGGCCGCCTATATTAGATAAAAAACCATTCTCGCTAGGTTGTTTTCATAGGGAAATGCCTACCTATCTAGATAATTGCTTTCTATAAGTTAGCATAATCAAGGCTACGAAGAAGATTAATTTTCGGTTTGCATGGCTTTAAGCTAATAAAGCAGCTATCAAAGCTATGCTTGTCAATTGAGTAGGTGATTCCGGATCAGCCCTTGCGATTATTGGGAGTGGATATGATCATTCTGGTTCTTATTTTTGAAACCACCATGACTCTTATCATGTTCTGTATCCCAATGGCCTTGTTGAGAATAGGTTTACTTGTTGAGAAAGGTGTCTTGCAATAGGAAAAGAAGATATTTGAGAATGAACATTCCTAATTCAGGAGACAATTGCTGATAAAGATGCATGCATTGGAAAAGGGATGTTTAAAGGTGTACCAAGTATGGACATCTGAAAAAATACCTTCAGGGGAAACCTATATAACCTCATAAGTTTCTTTAAACCTATATAACCTCACAAGGCTTCTCAAACTTTGAGCTACGAATATTAAAATGTATTTATATAATAATATTTTTCAAGTAATGTATGAAGTTATGGTCTTACCCTTCTTGGGTTTGATATTATATATGCAAAGGTTGCACTTGCAGCGTTTTGTGTTTGTTTGTCTTTCTATTTTGTTATGCTGATCATTTCTTGTATTCGTTCCCTCATGCACTCATTCAGTTTCAGGCGTATGTTGAATGGTCTAGTCATAAAAAAGAGAGAACGCAGTGTTTGTCTGGTTTTGTTTGTGCATGCATTAGAGTATGTTCCTTCCAGTTTTTAGGTGTCCTCTTTTCTCTTTCTGTATGGGAATTGTGATGCACAATGCAATCCATATACGATGTGTTATGACTTCCATTGTGAATGTCGCTCCCAAATTTAATATACTTGGGTCTTATTTCACCAGCCTTTTGGTAATAATTGTTAAAGAATGACAGTAGCTAGTCATTAGTCTTTATTACAGAATCTCTTTGTAACATGCCCCAAAATTGATGGTATTCATGGAGCAATGAATGCAACAAAGTATTCCCAATCTTTCCACCTCATCCAACTTTCAGTTACCTTGTTGTCTAAATCTTCCATGTCCTCTACTGCATGCTGCAGTTAATGCAGCAGAATTCTCCGAACTATCAAACCCAATTGCCAATCACATCATTACTGAAAGGTTCAAAATTTTCTTTTCCATCAACAATTCAGACCTCTTTTGGTTCCTTTGTTTATGGGAATCAAATATTAAAAGTTTTATATAAATATATTAATTGCATGTTTAAGGATGTGATTCTGAATATGAATAAATTTTTTTATGACTCTAGTTGCCAGAAATTTTGGGAATAAATTTTTTTGCCAGAACTCTAGTTGACGTAAGAAATATGAAAGTATCGCATTGGAAATACAGACATAAAGAGATGAATGCAGACATGAACAAAGGATTAGAACCGTGCAAATCTAAAACTAATCATTCAATTTTTTAACTGCTCATCTTAATATGATCAAACTTTTGAAATGAAACTGCTAGAAACAATACATAAAGGATCATTTAAGTAAAATGTGAAGAGATAGTAGATGCTGACCTATGTTTGACTTGAGGGATGTCTATGACAACTGATTTGCAACTTTTTTTTCCGCATATTAGCCATCACTACACCATAGGGGCTGCCAAAAATGTGCAATTGCAAAGATTGATTTGTAAACATAAAACTAATCCCCGATCTATTCTTAGCAAGTATATTTTTCTTGATTGTCTGTTCTTAGGTAGAATATGTCTTCACAGTATATTCATTCTGCTTTGCAAGTCTCACAGTGAACTCTCCAAATTCTATCCTTAACCCTAGATGGTGTATGAGTCATGGCTACCTCAAAATGTTAGCAATCCATCACATGCTTTGCAAAAAGTGCATGATCCATCTAATATTTGGGAATTCGTTCTCTAATATGACATCTGTGGCAATACATGTATAACTCATGTATCCATCACGTTGGCCAGTTTAGCATGTCATAGACTACCCACATACAAATCTAATCTCAGAGAGTTTTTGATGAAATTCTCCAAGGGCAAGTCAAATCCATCCTATATTTGGGAAGCCATCTGTCAATATAAAATCCATGGTAATACAATTGTACAAGATTGTGATTGTGACCATTGCCGAGTCCAAGTAAGTATGTCACACTGTCCAAGTAATGCTTAACCTAGGGCTAAGATAGCAAGGACTCTCAACAAATGTATTTCTTTGTTGTACAATTAAAATGCACTTGACCAACCATCCTTATTTATATCAAGTTTCTTCATTTGTTACAATTTCAACTTTGTTCCAGCTGTCTTCATAGGTAAGTTTGCAACTAAATCCAATAGAACCCATCATGTTTATGATGAATTATGACCTAGGCATGTAATAATAGCATTCTGCTATGCTGTGATCCTGCAAACTTGTTTGAAGGAAGTTTTCACAGATATTGATGGTTCTACCACCTCCTTGTCATTCTTATGAAAGCATTTTGACTACCCTTAGCATTGCTTGATTTTGATTCTCCTATGTAGGGAAGAGTCTCCATCCATGTATATCAGTGTTGAAAAAGAATACATTTTCATCACAGGGAAATCACAATGTATCATGGCTTGTGATTAACGGATCAATCAAAATGTGTGGCATGTGAAGTTTTTAAAGACTTTTGAGTGTGGATATCTTGAGTAGTAAATTGCCAACTCAAGAGTACATCAGCCAAAATCATCACAGGATAAACCATTCCCAGCCTACATATCTTTACAGTGAAATAACTCGTCAAAGGACACTATTGTGTGAAGATGTTGTCTCACTCTGAATGTTGCGAGGATGGAAATGTGAATTGGTGCATCGTGATGTTTCCTTGTAGACGTCCTAACATGTCAGTTCATATGAGTGTAACTAGTGTTTTTTTCCCTTCTCTTTCCTTGTTCAAGCCACCTATCATACATGTGAAGAACAAGATCCATTTTGAGTTGTGCGTATTTGTCATCTATATACCTTGATGCATCTATGATGTAAAGAAGTTGTATCATATTTACTAGGTATTTCTTTGTGAAACAATGTATTGTATGTACTCCAATGCGTCAATGATGTTTCAACGAAGATATGAGACTGTTCAATATGTTTGTTCCAGATTCTTTCTGACAAATCTAAAGCTAAAGCATCACGGACTGTAGATGGAACAGTGATGACATCTAAAGGGTCCCAACAGCCTGGTTCCTTACAGTCAAATTTGTCACACAAACCTACAACTGCAAGGGTAGAACCACCAAAGCAGTCCCAAGGAAAGCTACTAGTCCTTAAGTCTGGAAAAGATGGGGTTGTAGTTCCTACTTTGTCAAGAAGCGACAGTGGCCCCCCTTTGATTCCTCAAGGATCCACTGCCTCTTCTACCTCTGCTCCATCTTTAGCTACTCCTAATAATGGAATAGTGGGTCTCCGTAAGACTATTTTGGATGTAAAGGGATCAATAACAGCTGCTGATGACCGCCGACCATCACTTCAGGCTCGTAATCGGAGTGATTTCTTCAATTCTATTCGAAAAAAATCAAGCAATGCTGTTGCATCCAATTTATCAAATGAAGTTAAAAGTGAGATTACCAATGAATCCATCGATGTATCGATAAATAAAGGAGAAAATTGTACTAACAATGGAAGCGAATTGAAGCTGAATGGTATCTGTGAAGATTCAAATCTGCCATCGATGTCATTGACGATTTATGCAAACGGTGTTTCAAAGCATAGCCCAGCCGTATTGGATAGCCCGTTGCAAAAGAGTTTGTCAACAGAAATCCAAGAAGAGACTAAGGTTTCTTTTATGCCTGGAGCATCTGAGGAGGAGGAAGCTGCTTTTATGCGGTCTCTTGGTTGGGAAGAGAATGCGGAAGGCAGCGAGTTAACTGAAGAGGAAATCAATGCTTTCTATCACGAGGTTAGTTGCTTTTGCTTTATACTGTTCTCTATTTGATGAGAAGGTTTATGGTTTAGGGATTAGGGATTACATTGCTCATTCCTACTTTCCTATTGCCTTTAACCAGAGACCATAGTTCCCAAATGTCGTTGAACTCTTATACTGAATGTCTGTAAACCCTAATACCCAATGTCATGAAGTCCTAACCCTAAACAATTGGAACCCTAAACCCTAATCCCTTACTCTGAATCTCCCTAAAAGTGAAACCTCATCCTGAGCCAGCAATCCCTGTGCTCCCTAATTCATCCCAATCATTTAATGTCCTAATCCCTAACTTCTAAAATTTGTCAACACTTGTCCCGTATCCCTAAACCCTAACTCCTAACCAAATTGTGTTCTTTTGATGTGATGGAACAGCTAAACCAGAGAAAAAGCCCTCTCAATGGGACATGCAAACACAAAGTAATGAAAACTCTTTCCGTCAGTCGGTTCATGGGAAGCTTGGAGAGCATCTCATCGGCATGTCTATCTTCGTCAGATTCGGAAACGGATGATGAGCCCCCCCGTTCATTTGCAAATGGCATTATTGTCTAACTCATGTCTATTGACTTTGCTTGTAGGAAGTGCAAAAGTAAATCTTTTTACACCTTGCGCTTAAACCTTACGGAAAAAGGGTATTGTGTATGATCCTGATGATTGCTATTCTTCAGTAGAAGTAAAACGATTTTGATATCGGCGTATTTTTGGAACGTTGATTTGTTTTTTTAACCTCGAACTTCGAAGGGTTGTATCAAAAAGCTTCTTATGAGATGGAATAAAGTATTGGTGTGCATATCACACCCTCTACTCAAGCATAGCCAAGTTGTAAATTCTTAAGACTCAAAACAAGCAAAAATAGTTTTAAACGGGTTGGCAATTCATCACCTGTTTTTTCTCTATATGGTGCAAACTGTTTGATATGAAAAGAGTGAGCTTTAAAAGAGTGATAACAAATGCATGTTGAATCACCAAAAATATGTATTATATGAAAGAGTCATATTAATATCATACGCTAGCATGTGATCTGCATGAATGAAAATCATTAAGAGCCGGTGATTTCTAACCATACATCTTTGCACCTTAAGTCTCTGAATGTTTATATTACTCCACTCTTTGAACTGATCCAGTTTTGTGAATGCTTCATTGTTTTGTGCAATACAGTTTTGTGAATATGCTGAATGCTTCATTTCAGCTGTGCAATAAAGTTTTGTTGAGAAATGGAAACATGCTGTCAAAACTTCAAGACTAGTGCCTCAACCATAATGGAGAGTTGTAGAAAGGGAATGGGTGATGTGTTTTTCTTCATTTTATACAAAATTACATTGTGATATATGGTTTATTTGCAAACCATATTCAAATTAGCCAATTTGGGATCTTGTAAGCTCATTTTAATAGGTTGCAATATTGTCATCTCTATATACATGAGCCAAGTCATTGAAGATTTTAGTGGGTTATTGTAATGTAATGACAACCCTATCATACCTTTTTTTCTTTGTAAACAGTTTGTGCATGAGTTTGGCAATGGAGCTTGACAATGAATTAGATGATTGAGATGACTCGATCCAACTTTAGTTTAATCGGACTATTGAAGTTCCATTTCATATCATTAAGAAACAATCCTCAACCTAGTTAATATTGGGTGTAAAGCTAGAATGAAATGAGTTTGATGACTGGTGGGAAAGCATAATCCATGAAACTTTGAACCTTGCTTATAGGAGGCTAAGACATTGTTGGAAGTGATCGCAAGTAGGGAGTCATGTGGCCAAGTTAACCTATAATGCAAACCCCTTACAAGACCACACTAGGGCTTAGACTAGTAGAGACAACTAGGACATAAGCAAAGAGTTGTGGCTTAGTAACAATGGAATATGCTCACTCAGAAGCACATTCATGTAGTAGAATCTAGAACAATGGTAGTGTATGTGTTTCTCAAAAAACAATAGTAGTATGCTGATTTTTGAATTGTATTCCTATACAAATTTCTTTTAATATTATTGACTCTTAGCAAATTAGAAATTTGCAGGTCTTTGGTCTCTTAAATTAGTTTATGACTAAGACATCTTAGTGCTCAATGATAATATACAAATTTTCTTTTATTATTTTATGATGATGCATCTTTTTTGACAAGCACGTATTTTAAAGACTTTGGCTGAGATTTCCGCCAGCCGTCAAACCGTTCTACAGATCCATCAAGTTCAGAGACATTTTAAAATGTTGTGATACAATGACTAAAGCTTCCTTTCTACAACATGAAAGACTTGTTCAGTATCTTCCAATGTTATTCTTCAATGCAACATAGCATGACCATTACTTGAAATGTCTAAACCAATATCTACAATTGTGCCTATTATGTAATGACAAATACTTTTCGTATCGAACCTTTGTACATAACCAAATGCGGCTTACCATGAGGGTGTCTAATACATAACCAAATCATTTTGTGTGCAAGCGACTAGTACATACATATAATTAACTCCAAGTTTGTGTTTGTTGTAGAGTATGATGATTGAACATAAACAAACTTTATTTTTTCTCATCTAAGGGGTCTAGATTGGAATATGAGTTTCAAGAAATGTAATTACATATCATATGGAAATACAACAATAAGTGGAAATACAAATGTAATTACATATCATATGGAAATACAAACAATAAGTGGAATACACGTAGATGACCAACATCTTTCACAATAGTGTTAAGACCACACGATGTAAGGGCACTCCGAACTAGCAATTGCTTGAACTGGAAATATTGCAACACATTACACATATTTAGAAATGGTCTACTTCAAGTTTTTTCAAAAGAAACATAAGTCAACATGTAGGATACATAGGTTATAAGCTGTTAGTTTGAAAACTCGTTGTAAATGACACAAGTTACTATGTAGGCTGTACATAACTAGTTTTCTTCAAAATGTGCACCAAATTCAATAAAATTTGGAACTTCAACTTGTGTTTATATCAAAATGCATGCTTCTATTAAGGTAATACAAATTTATAAGGAAAGCACATGAAGAAAGAGATACCATGATAGCGAGGAAACTATTTCTCAAGGAACCAAACAAGAATTTACATTCAAATACTCATATAAAAGAGTTCTTGAACTGTTGATATGCATTGAAGTTAATAATGTATATCCATATTTTTTAATAACCACAATCACAAACCACAATCCCCTAATCTCAATCACAAGTAAAAGTCAAAATCTAGATCTAGATGTTGGTTTTTTGAGATCTTCAATGTTGGGAGTTTTATAAACATTGAAATGCTACAAAAGAACTCGCTTGCTTTACTTGCCCTCAAAAGTGTACAAAATAAATTTCTTCCTAAGCAAGTGGGCACAATGTAGACCAAATTCACTCTAAAAATGATGACACCACTACTACAATTCTCTAAATACAAGACATGAAAACTTCAAAACACATGAGGGGATCGAAGCAGCTCATGAGGGGATGAGGAATTTTTTTACTTATTTTGTTGTTAATTCCACAGGACATTGGTGGCATTCGGCGAGATGGTGGAGGTGGATTGAATGAAGCAATTTGGTTGTTTTTAGGAGTGATGATGGTGAGGGGGCCGAAGCACATCATGAAGGGAGAGTGAATAAGTTGTGGGGATCGAAGCAAATGGGGTGAGAGGTGGAGATTAGTATAGTACATTTCATTTTCATGGTCTGTTTTTTTCTCCCCAACAGTTTTTACAAATGCTGGAATCAGTTCAGATCTGTTTGCAACTGTTTCTGTTGGGATGGTAAATCTTCTTACAGCTCCACACCTGACACATATGATTGGAAAGACGGAGGACATGGAATATCATGTGAAATATAAGTTTTCTATGGAGTTCTGTTCTAAGAGCCCGAAATTTTGTTTTCTACAGTAGATCACTGGAATCAATGTTGTGCCAATAGTTTTTACAAATGCTAGAATCAGTTCAGATATACTGGTGGAGATGAAACAATATTATGTACTATTTGTATACTGCCTCCGGGCTTTTTATTAATACCAATGGAGCATATGTTTTATGGTAAAAAAAACTTCAAAACACAACCTAGAAAGAAAGCATTTGAGAAGTCACTTGTTATAGAATATTGCTTTCTTTAATATCTTCCATGTGCCAGCATGCATGTTTTTTTTTTCTTTTACAAAAAAATTACTACTTCCATTAGTTAAGTCAATGTACATAGGATAATATATACAACCCATGTCTTACAAGCCAACTTGCATGGCTATAAAGAAACTGACATGTATAAAGGAATAAACAAAAAACTCATAATCGCCGCATCATCCGATGAGCACAATATTACTCGACCGCATACCCTCAACGTGAGCCTCATACAACCCAATTTCAACATAGACATCCTCCAATCTCTTTACGTGGCAACACCCACCTATATGTTTGGTACTCTCAGATGGAACAACCACCATCGTGGTTGATAATCCACTTTGCATTGCCATCCACCATCTGCAACATTGGAGAACCTCTCCATTTCAGAAGGAAATGACCTCTAGCTTCTTCGATTGCATCTGAGGGCCCCTAAAGGCTTCTTCACTTGCATTTGAGGGTTCTCTTATCTGTGAAAGACTCATTGCACCTAGATACGCACACTTGCCAAACTGTAAGGTTGACCACTAATAACCAAATGTCCACGTACCGTTCCTATATGTAGAATGAACCTCCTTGTGCTGAAGGTTGTACAGTCCCATGCACCACCTTTAAAGGACTATTTCCATTCCACCCATGAAAGCACATAGTCGATTCAATAGCCAACCAAATAGCTGCTGCACTCAATACATGAACATCAACCCCGGACCGAGCCAAGATTCTTAATCTCCTCATCCAAACTTTGTGGGCTCGCAAGCAACTCCACAAACAGTGTGCGTTATCCTCCAAACTCGCTCCGCAGGCCTTGCAATTCATGCCACCCCTTCTCCCAAGCCACTCTTCAGTTGGAACAACCCGATGGGTGATTAACCAGAAAAACACTTTGACCCTCTTGGGGAGGGATGATTTCCATATCCTGCACTTGGTTCTATCCACGAAGACCGAATCGACATCTACATGGGCCCATTTATTGGCACATTTCTCATGATGCAATCATACTTTCTCCCCAAGTGCGTCGAGTGCTTGAAGAAACCTATTGATTTATCTTGTTCTTCTCTCCACTTATATTCTACAGGATCTCATTCTAAACACTTGAGTGGTTTGGCTTCAACCACATACAAGATCCAGTCCTCCTCAACCTCAATGACTAGCGGATTCACCTTCCATTTCTTACCGTCTAGCGCCACAATTCTAATCGGGGACCAACTTGCACCTTCATCTACGGATCCCAACTGGATAATCTTCCTGTTCTTTCCTAGACCCTTGGCATTGATAATTTTTCCCGTATCATCACATTGTCTGGACCATTCACCCTCTTCCACATTACTGAAAGGAACAAAGTATATAACTGTATTGACTAGGTCAAGCATCTTCTTGCCATTTCTGAACTTTCCCAAGTTTTCATATAATTTATCACAATTACTAGCAAACAACCGCATCCAATGTGTCATTGAATGAATCCTTGCACAATACAATATAGCGCATGACATAACCTTGTTCTGTCCAAACATCTTTCCCTTCGTCGACTTTAAGGTCTCATTCCACAATAGGGGTTGGTGCATCCATTCAACATTAGTACTTGGACCTATCCGACTTAGATGCCCACAAACCATACTCCATGCCTTCATCACTAACATACATGTGCGATCAGCCAACATATTAGATTTCCTAAGCTTTAAGTCCATACAAAATAGCCATGATTTATGTGGCTTCCAATGTCCACCAAGTCGTGGACTCCAGAGGATGCTTCTATTATGAATCAACGTTTTCCATAACTCATTTCCGGGTAGCAAGCTCCTTACCAATACCTTGCATAGCAATGACTGACTTTGCAATCTAGGGCCAATCAATCCTAAACCCCCCTCACTTTTGTGAAGCGTCAACGTAGACCATGATACTTTAGCTACTATGTTGTCTTTCCTATTCCCAGCCCATAGGAATCCCTTGATACATGCTTTAACAGTACAAATAGCATGCTTATCAAACATCTACAGTGAGACCGCATGCCACAACGTAGACAAGAGCACATGGTTAGCTACTATAATCCTGCTAGCCAATGATAAGTTCTTCCCGAACCAGATGCGTATTTTATCACAAAATTTACTTTGAATTTGTTTCAAATGTATTCCTTTGTCGATATCTACACCAATCCACGTTCCTAGATATCTGGTGGATTCCCCTTTTGCAATCCATCTAAATTCAGCTTTTGGTTTCCTCTTCACCTTCGGAATGAGGTTATCATTGGCAAGTTTTCACATCCCCTTGTCGCTCATATAACATAACCTCATGTGCCACAGTTCTTCGATAGTGTCGACTGCCAGATTTGCTTCCCCTCGGCATAATCGAGCATGCATCAAGCATAGTGTGTTTGTCTTTCAAGATCAAGCCACAATCAGGCTCCATTTGCAGAACTTCATGACGCCACTCCGGATGCTACCCGTGTAGCCGTCATCATCCAGCCGACCGATTGATATCAGATTCAATCTGACTTCTGAAACGTGTCATACGTCTTTCAACACAAGTCTGCACCCGGTTGACATTACCAAACACACATCTCCTATGCCGACAATTCGGCATGCCCTTTCATTTCCCATCTTTACAGATTCGAGATCGCCGACTCTATAAGATGAGATGCATTCAGATCGGGGGTTAGGTGGAACGATGCACCCAAATTGACCACCCATGTAGATTCATCGTTGATGAGGTTCACTTCATTTTGCCTACTGATGAGCAACAACTCCTCCTCACTTGTTGTGATTGCCGACGTTTTCTTACTGTCCAAAATCTTCTTCGGCTGCACATCGTCGGCTCCCCCTTTCTCTTTTCGGAAGTGTCGACAATACTTTTGGAAGTGCCCCGATTCCCACAATAGAAGCACATAGGCCTTCCCCTTGACTTCGACCGCGTCCCCGACTTATCTTGATTCTAGGGACTTTGATTCCAGCCTCTTCCTCGATTTGTGTCTCTCTCTATGACTAAGGCCTTCGGGTCAGCAATAGACTCTCGGTCCTTCAGGCGAGCTTCCTCGTTTAGTAAGTTTTGAGCGGACAAGCTCAACTGGATCTGGATCAACTGAATAAGCTGAACCCGGATTGGTATCCGGAACGCATGAATAAGCCGAACCCGGATTGGTATCTGGAACGGAGAACCGGACATGGCAACCGGTTGTATTTTCGACTTCGTTTTTGAACTTTTGGAAGTGTTCGAACACTTCCCTCTTATGCCGGATAGGGTAGATCCAGGTGTTCCTAGAGAAGTCGTCAATGAACATCACATAGTATCGACAACCACCAAATGTTGTCATTTGGGTTGGTCCCCACATATCTTAATGTATTACATCCAAGATCTCGTTGCTTACGTTCCTCTCTTTCGGGAACGGTTGATGATGTTGTTTGCCGAGTTGGCAAGCTTTGCATACGCCTACAATTTCCTTTTCGGTAAAATTCGGGAGTCCAATGAAGACTCCTTTTGACTGCATTCCTTTGAGCTTTTGGAGGTTAATATGGCCAATTCATTTGTGCCACAACTCTAAGTCAATGTCGGTCTTTTGGACCTCAACATACATTGCCGATTTCATCTCGTGAGAATCGAGGATGAACGTTTGGCCTTCTCTCCAACCACGACCGATCAATCGGTCTTCTTTTTCGATGAAGCATCCTCCATCCTTGAAGCGGACTGACATGCCTTGTTCGACTATCTACCCAAATGAGACTAGGTTCTTTGTTATTGTAGGAACATGCGGAACTTTCTTGATGTAGGTTTGGTTGACTTCTTCCCCAAATGGGACATTGCCGACATGCTGAATGGGGTGAATTGTGTCATTCCCAGTTTCCACATAGCCAGGTCATTCAGGCTTTCGTAGCTCTTTGAACCAATCCTTCTGGGATGTCATGTGATTGGATGCACCTAAATCGACAAACCATACATCTTCTGGTTTGGAGGTGTTGGTCGGGTTGGAGGTTGTCATCATGTTCGCTTTGTGCCTCATCACAAACATTCCGCCACGATTGCCGTAGTCGGAGTTGGAGGCGTAGTTTGTGAGTTTTCGGCTTGTGGAGGTCGACTCACTCTTCTTTTTCAAACACTCTACCTCATAGTGGCCGAATTTACCACAATATCCGCATTGGGCGGAATTGTTTTGTCGGTTGGGTCCGGCCTGATTGCTCCCCCTTCTTCCGGACATTACGCCTCGCACGTTCGAAACATCTTGTCGGTAGTAGAAGTTATGTTCTCAAGGTTGCTCGTGGTTGTGTCGACCTTGGCCGAATCAACGTCTTCTTCCACGATCTTGTCCTCTTCCTCTATCGAAGTTCGAATAGAGCATGTCCTCGCACATTGCTTCTTGTTCGAACATTATTCTCCTCAACCAACAACATCGACTGGAGATCAAAGGATGGAGGATTCTCCCTCGCGAAGACTGCCGACTGGATGGCTGCAAACCGTGGTGCCAAGCCTCCAAGGAAAATCGGCACCATTTCATCGTCATCAATGCTAACATTGATCGACTCGAGGGCATCACATAGTTCCTTGATCTTCAAGATGTAGATGCCAATTGGCATGTACCTCTGTTGTATACCATTCAACTCTTGACGGAGTTGAAGCTTTCTTGCGGTTGTGTTGGCCGCAAAGATCTTCTTGAGATTCCCCCACGCCTCCTTTGGCGTTTTGTCCTCTCAGATGTAGCCGAGCATGTGATCTTGGACGCATGATGCAAGGCAATACAACACACAATTCGCCGCTTGCTCCCAAGCTGGGTAGTCGGCATGTGTTGGGTTGGGTTGATTTTCGTGTGCTCCCTCGACATAGCTCCAATAACCTTGGCCAACAAGGTATTGGTGCATCTTGTACTCCCAAGATGCAAAGTTGTTTCTGTCAACCTTCTCAATAGGAAGGGCACTTCCCATCTGAGTATTCATGTCAAGTTTCTTCTTCTTCTTCTTCTTCTTCTTCTTCTCTTTGATACAAATTGTGTAAGTTGCTGCTACAGTGATCAGCCGGTTCTTTCCGAACTCAGGATTGGGTACAACACACGCAGAGGCAATGGACTTCTATCAAGCAACCAGGCGCTCTAATACCATGTAAAGAATCGATGATTCTGTGCAACGGAAGAACTGTGTGTGTGTGTGTGTGTGGAGAGAGAGAGAGAGAGAGAGAGAGAGAGAGGGAGAGAGAGAGAGAGAGAGAGCGATTACAGAAAAACAAAAAACTGTATTACAAGGAAACAAGAATGACCAACTGTTACAAAGAGAAGGAGAAGGTGCTTATGTAGTCATCTTCTCTCTAAGTTCTCTCACTAGTACCGCCTCTTGGGAAAGAGGTCGTGTCATAACTTACTTAAAGAATATGTGTCATAGAACATTAACTTCTATGACACACTAGTTATTATACAAGGAGGTGGAGTGTTCACACACTTGAGTATCCTAGAGTGTGTTCCCACACATGGGAAGTTGAGTTTGATTCTCAACAGTTCACAATGAGGAACCTTACAACAAATTCATATGAGATTTGTTCACAATGAACATTCCCACTACAAACTTTCCTATGATCTCTTCTACCTATAAAATGTAACACCTAACATGATCATAATGTAATCTCTCTTTTATCATCAAATTAAGTTACATATATACAACTATTATACTTTGTTAGATAGTACTTATTCCTATATGGTATCAGGGCCTTCCACTAGGAATTAAAGCACAACCATCAAGAAGTCTAATTGATCCGAAAGATCTATGAAGATGGATTCCAACACAAGTTCAACAAACAAAACAACGCATGACAAGAAAGAACACCATGAGGGAACTCAATGACAAGAATTATAGAATGTGGAAAGTAAGGATGAGCCTAATCCTTGAAAGAGCACAATTAATCGACATTGCGAAAGGTATAATACCACAAATTACAACTATCCTAGAATTGATGGAATGGAAAAATAAAGATTTAGATGCACACATGGAATTGGTTATGCATCTAACCGATGAGCAAATAGATTTAGTAAAATAACTAGAAACATTAAAAGAAATATGGGATGGATTGAAGGAACGCCACAAACCCTCAAATAAAACAATAAAGGTCAACACTTTGAGACACCTTGTCACATTGGCAATGGAAAAACTTGAGCAAGCATTCATCAGAAAATGGCAGTTAGCCCTTGAGCAAGTATTGCCAACAAGTAATAAAATTGATGAAGATATGAAATTTGATTTAATCTTGGGTGCCTTACCATATTCATGGGACACTTTTGTCACCACACATGGAAACAATGACATTTCGAACTTGACGAACATGTTTTGAAAATTGAAATGAGAAGAGATCCGAAAAACAAAGGGTAAGATGAAACACAACAATGGATCAATGGTAATGCACGTGATAACAAGATTTCAGAAATCCAACTTCTCAAACCCAAGGTTTCAAAAGTTTCAAAGGTCATACAAGCCAAACCAACCATCAAGGCAAGGAGCAATCAATGTCTCCACTGTAATCATGTTTAGATATTACAACAAACCGGGATACATTGAAAGAGAATGTCTCTGAAAGCAAAACGACCAAAGAAACAAAGGTAAAAGGTTCAATGCCCAAGCACATTTTGCATCAATACCTAATGAAGATGATGTCCTATCCTCCGTACAAGCATTCATGTGAGAAGTCCAAAGAAACAAAACTCATATGGAAAGATTATGGCACTTTGACACCAAAGCCACCCACAATCTAACCCATACACGAGAATTGTTGTATGACCACAATCCATTTCATCACCCACTTGAGGTACGCTTCAAAAATAATGGAACCAAGTTAGCACTTGGAAAAGGTACCATTCATTTGTCAATCAATAATAAATCCAAAATTACCATCTTAAACATTTACTTTGTTCAGGGGCTAGCAAAGAACTTATTATCTATAATATCTATGAGTGAAGTTATATCAAATGGAACAATAATAGAATTTCATTACAACTACGCTATATATCATTATAAGTTACCCGTGGGAGAAATAATTAAAACAATGTGTCTGAAGATTGGAAAAATATGCCCAATGCCCATTGAAGACAATGGACCATTCATTAATTGAAGCTTACATAACTTCAAACCATCAACAAGATGATCAAACCTTGATATGGTATCATAGGCTAGGCTACCTACATCCAAAATCAATGAAGACAATTCAAACACACAAACTTGTTGAAGGTATACTAAATAAACCATTTCAATATCTATCGATTTGTGAAGGATGCATCTATGGCAAACAAAGTACAAGAAAGTTTCCTCTTCACGTTCATCAAATCGAGAGGCCGACTCCAAATCATCCATTTCAATTTATGTGTGCCACTACAAATACCTCCAATAATTGGCAATCGATATTTCATTACTTTTATTGATCACCTCACAAGGTTCACCATAATTTATTTCATCAAAGAGTAAAGATGGTGTTTTCAATGCCTTCAAAACCCACAAAGCACTTTGATGAAAACCAACATCAATCTCAAATTAAAACAATTAGAAGTGATATAATGGTGGAGAATATTGTTCGACCGAATGGAGGACATTTCGTAAGACGTTGGGCGCAAGACATGAGTTTACAACTTCATACAACCCGCAACAAAATTATGGTGTTGCGGAGCGAATGAATAAGACGTTATTGGATGCATGCATCAAGTGGTCAGACTGCACAATGAATGTTGGCAAGAGGCCATGTTATAATTTACAAATCGATCTCCTTATAAGGTACCCAAATTCAATATACCATTTTTTTTTTCTATGGTTTGGAAGAAATCCTAATGTTGGAAAACTTAGAAGACATTTGGGGCGATTGCGTATAAATTTATAATAGTCACATCGCTCCCAAATAGAGAAAGAAATTAGACCTCCACAATATACAATGTATATTAGTAGGGTATGGCCAATCCGAATGGCTTTAAAGGGATATAAATTATTTAAACCTACAAAATAAGAAAATTATGTATTTAAATTATGTTGGAATTGAAGCTGATTATACGATATTTTGAACATTAAGTCACCGATTGGTCAATGCAATTACGGTATCGACGGGCATTACTAATCAGAAATATTCAACATCGTGAACACAATCGTTTAGGAACTATTTATATTAATGATTATTTTATATATTGGTGGAATCAGTGATATCACCCATTCATAATAGTCACAAGAATAGGTTGTTATATTATACATTCTTGTTTAAATATTTATTTATGATATAGATTTGTGATTTATATTAATCTCCATTGTTTCTAATATCGTGTAATCAGCTTCAATCTAAACGAGGTACTTACGCATGATCAATCGGTGACTTGATGATTAAAATATTGTCTAATCAGCTTTAATCCCAAACAAGGTACTTAAACATCCAACATTAATATGGGTTAGTGATCCCAACCAATAATGCATGCACACTGGAGCCATTTATAATTAG
This sequence comes from Azolla caroliniana, assembly GCF_043228905.1. Lineage (NCBI taxonomy): Eukaryota > Viridiplantae > Streptophyta > Polypodiopsida > Salviniales > Salviniaceae > Azolla > Azolla caroliniana. The sequence continues at coordinate 8,534,857 of NW_028230438.1, read as the reverse complement.
GTGATCAAAAGGCTACTTACATCTTAGCGACAGGATTTGATCATCATGATCCAAGTAGAGAAGCCAATTATGTATGAGTTCTCGTGCAAGATGATGGTAAATATGATATGAATGAATGAATGTGCAGAAATTTTGAAAGTAATATATATTAAGAAATGGGCAGGGATATATATCTTGGTAGACCCATTTTGAAGATATGTTGTGATTCGTGAATGTAATCACAAGATGTACACGATTAAAGCTGCATGAAGGTGGACACTGAAGATGATTGACAATAAGGTGGATTAATGAAGGCCACCTGCAATATTATTGTTGAATCATTAGTAGTATTAGGGTAAAATGGTGGTCATGATCAGCCTGAATGAATCCGAGGTGAATGAATCCGAGGAGACGGTAAGTAGCTCGCTTCAACTTGTATATGTCTGCTCCACCATTGATGTTTGTCATCCATTAAGGTGGGGGGGGGGGGGTTACTAAAGAGTGAGGAATGGTGTAACAAGGGGGGGCAGTACATCATTATTTCTTTGATCCTTCATGGGGTAGGTTAATGATGAATCAATGTAATTTATGTATTATAAGGGAGACTTAATGTATTTGGACTTTGTTAAAACAAAATGGAGAATCTTTTAATTCAAGTAGAAACAGCAATATGATCACTTTCAAGAAGCATTAACTGCGGATCGATCAATCAATCAAGGTACTAGCATATATGTATGTAATGATGGGGGTGTGTGTATATTAAATCAAGTATATTGATCATCATGGTGTATATATGTATGTATTCAGTACTTACTGTGTTAAAACAAAATGGAGAAGATTAATTTAAGTAGAAACAGCAACATTTAAATCAATTTCAAGAGGCATTAACTGTGGATCAATCAATGAAATGGATTGAGTACTTGCATATATGTATGTATATGTAAATGAAGGGGTGCGTGTATAGGAAATCAAGTATATTGATCATCATGGTGTATATATGTATGCATTCAGTACTTAAGTATGGATTCAGTACCAGCATATATAAGTATGTAATGATGGGGTGTGTATATATAGTAAATCAAGTATATTGATAATGCATGCATTCAATACTTTATGTATATGTATTTGTTAGGAAAATATAGAGATTAATTGAAGTAGAAACAGCGACGCGATCATCAAATAAGAGGCATTTAACTGTGGATTAATCGATCAATGAAATGGATCCAATATTAATGTCATATATAAGTATGTAATGATGATGGAGGTGTGTATATAGTAAATCAAGTATATATTGATTGATCATCATGGTGTATATATGCATGCATTCAATACTTAAATGTATATGTATTTGTTAGAACAATATGTATGGAGAAGATTAGCTGAAGTAGAAACAGCAATATGATTGATTTCAAGTGGCATTTAACTGTGGATCAATCAATCAAATCATATCAATCAATGGAATGGATTCAGTACTATAGCATATATATATAGCAACATTATCAATTTCAAGAGGCATTAACTGTGGATCAAACAATCAATGAAATGGATTCAGTAAGTCTTAGCATATATGTATGTAATGATGGGGTTGTGTATATAATAAATCAAGTATATTGATTGATCATCATGGTGTATATATGCATTCAGGACTTAAGTATGGATCCAGTTATGTAATGATGGGGGTGTGTATATACGAAATCAAGTATATATTGATTGATCATCATGGTGTATACTTATATGCATGCATTCAATACTTAAAATGTATATGTATGTACTTGTTAAAACAAGATGGAGAAGATTAGCTGAAGTAGGTACAGCAATATGATTGATTTCATGTGGCATTTAACTGTGGATCAATCAATCAAATCATATCAATCAATGCAATGGATTCAGGACTATAGCATATATATATAAGTATGTAATGATTGATTATGGTGGGGAGGGGGGGTATGTATATATATACATACATTTATGAAAATCAAGTGTATTTACTGATTCATTCATTCATTATAGTGATGATGATTAGTAGGAGGTGGAAGGGGCGAGGGTCGAAGAAGAAGAAGAAGAAGCCGGGGCGTGCAGATGAGGAGTGGCGGAGGAGGAGTTGCCGGCATTGAAAGCGCGGATATGGTCCTTGAGGGAGCGCTTGTGCTTGAAATCGGAGCCGCAGGTGCAGAACCAGAGCTTCCCGCAGTTCTTCTCGTGGGTGCGCCAGTCGCCGCGCACCGCGAACGCCTTCACGCCGCACCTCCGGCACGTGTGCGCCTTCGCCCCGTGCTTGCGCTTGAAGTGGGTCTGCAGGGTCCGCAGATCCTTGAGCGGCTTGGCGCGCGCGTGACCCACGTGGTTCCGGCACCCGACCACGCAGCAGTAGCACGGCGTCCGCACCAGCACCAGCCGCTTCATCATCATCGCCCACGATTCCGATGACCCCAATGTTCGCCCCCCCGCCCATGATTCCAATGATTCCTGCTCACCGCCGTGATCATCCCTCCCATCCCTCATCAGCAATCCCGCCGACTCTTGAATCATGGGATCATATGATTCCGATCCGTGCTCCCCATGCTTCCTCCGATCCTCGCCATCATGATTCTTCGTCGACAATCTCTCCGATTCATGCATAATGTGCTCTTCTTCTTCTTCTTCTTCTTCTTCTTCTTCTTCTTCTTCTTCGACAATGATGACGCGCGGATCTTCTTCTTCGCTGCTTCTCTTGTCATTAATCCTTTCGATACCATCGTTCTGCCTGTCGCTATCATCATCGATTCCGATGTTCTGCTTGTCACTGTCATCATTCCGCGTGGTGGCGTCCCCGCCAGATGAGAGTACAGTTAGTTTATTTGTACGATTTGGATTAACTATAGAAGTTTTTGTAGCTGCAGTATTAGTAGTAGTAGTAGTAGTAGTTGTTGTTGTTGTAGAAGTTTTTGTAGTAGGATTAATGGTTGATTCCAGGCCCCTCCTGTACTGTGATCCATGGCCCCACATGTGCATCTGCATTAACACATTAATCTATTGTCAGTTAATCCATCTTCTCAAGTATATATATATATATATATAGGAATCATGCTCTTAATGTAAATCTGCATTAACACATTAATCCATTGTCAGTTAATCCATCTTCTCAAGTATATATATATATGAATCTTGCTGTTAATATGCATCTACATTAATTAACACATTAATCCATTGTCAGTTCATCCATCTTCTCAAAGTATATATATGAATCATGCTGTTAATATGCATCTACAATTAACATTAATCCATTGTCAGTTCATCCATCTTCTCAAGTATATATATGAATCATGCTAAGATTACTAGGGAGCTTCTGTTTCAATTAATCTACCACTTATTTTTCCTAGCTAAATCATGATTGATGTTACCTACATACGCCAGATTTTAATGGTGTTTTTCGAATTGAACACTAGAAATATTCATCAGTAAAGTGGCATCTGGAAATGGGTTTCCAATCAGAGCTAAACCAGCTAACTAATCAGATTGATAATTCCACCATTAAAAGAACTAGTTTGAATCCTCACTAATGAATTACCACATTATGCACCTGCACCTAATCTACTGCCCTAGGATATTATCATTCAAAATCAATACACAAGGGAAACACATAATATCATTATATACTGCATCTGCAACCTAATCTTACTGTCGCCAAGATATTATCATTCAAAATCAATACAAAGTCTACATAATATCATTACATATACTGCATCTGCACCTAATCTACTGCCCTGGGATGTTAACAATCAAATGCCCATATAATGTTGTGACTAAATTATGTACCTGCATGTTATTATATCTGTTGAACATTTTCCCACAGAGCGGGCAGGGGAATTGCGTCGGCCCCGTCAGAATCTCCTCGACCGTCGGGATCCAGTAGTTACGGGGGGAGATTCCAGCAGATGAAGGATCATTCCATTGGTCACCGATCGCATTGACTGATGCAGCATAATAATCACCTCCGATTCTTACCCCGGGCTCAGTCGAATTATTACTCTGGCCCGATGACATCGAATCATTACTACTGCCAAACTGAATTGGCCTGATTTTCTTATATTCCTTATTGATTGGGAGCCCAATGTGTAAATCTAGGCTGATATGATCATGATCAATGCTGCCATTATGATGATGATGATGATGATGATGATGATGATTATGATTATTATTATTGCTGTGGCATGTGTTGATTAATGAACTATATTCTTGATCTTTACTGATCTTAAGGTCATGAGGATGACTGTGATCATTGGAATTATCACATGAAGAACCCAAGTTCTGGAGCAGAGGCAGAGCTTCTATCGAAGATTGTGGGTCAACGTGAATGAGATTGAATCTCTGATGAAGACCTGATTCTCTGAGTAAATCTTTATTATTAATATAACTACTGCAAGAACTAAAGAAATCAGACGGAAAGCAACGATGGTGATGGTAATGGTAAGGATTAGATGCCATTTATAATTGATGAAATATGTTGAATCAGGTACTGAAATTCATGAAATTATAGTAATATCTTCTTGTTATATGTAGACAGTTCTCGTTACATGAATTTGGATTAGGTTATATAATTTGGGTAAATAATATTTATGGTATTAATAATGTTTCCTAAAAGTATTTATATATGTATGTGTGGAGTGGGATTGCTTAATTGTGTAATAATAATGAGTATATCTATGGATTGGGATATTCAATTAGGTAAATCATGTTAACGATATTGACTAGGAAACGAATAGTTTGGGCATTTCAGGATTAATAATCTTTCTGTCTGATTAATTAAACAGTCTACAATATTGATGGATTGTAACTAATTCACTCCAATTTGACAGGCTAAATTCAGGGTGAATTCAGTACTAGACACAACAACTTCCTGAAATCAGGGTAAGAATGAGAGAAGCAAAGAATCACACAAAAGAAAGACAAGTAAAAACCCTTCCAAAATTTAGGGCAATGGTATTAAAGAAGAGAGATTCAGTGATCAAGAGGGGTATTTGGAATTGATCATACGGGGCCAAATTTTGTAATGGAAAGAAGAAAATTAGGGTTTGGGTGGGTGGTGATATGATGATGAGGCAAGGAGGAGACAATTAGGGTTTTGGTGCAGGTCATGATAAGAGAAGTGTAATAGTGAGAGTGGGGTAAATAATTAGGGTTTGGTGGGTGGATACTTACTTGACCATGAAAACGACAAATAAATAATCTCCATAAACTCCTCCACATGTATGTATGTATGTAAGTATGTATGTATGTATGTATGTATGTATGTATGCATGTATGCATGCATGTATGTATGTATGTATGTATGTAAGTATGTATGTATGTATGGATGGATGGATGGTGTATGTATGTATGCATGCATGTATGTATGTATGTATGTATGTATGTATGTATGTATGTATGTATGTATGTATGTATGTATGTATGTATGTATGTATGGATGGATGGATGGATGGATGGATGGTGTATGTATGTATGCATGCATGTATGTATGTATGTATGTATGTATGTATGTATGTATGTAAGGTTGGATGGATGTATGCATGTATGCATGTATGGATGGATGTATAATGTATGTATGCATGTATGAATGTATGTAAGGTTGGATGGATGGATGGAATGTATGCATGTGTCCTTGCACATACATGAATTATGCATATTGTACTCATTCACAAAGACAACATTTTTTCTCACACACTAGATTCAATACAATATACATTCAAAGACATCATCATCATCATCATCATCATGTAAGTATGTATTTAGAAGTGTGCCAAGGAGTGGGTCACATTTACGAATAAAAGAAAAAAAAGGAAGGCATCCATTATTACTGGTTCGGTCTTACCGACTACTACTGTGGACCCTGAGGATACGATTCGACACTGTCGGCCATTGAGCTGGTACAACCCGTTTGTTGCACTCAAACATGCCCCATACATAAGTTCGTTCACATGCACTGGCTGCTTTTTTATAGCTTCCAATCATCCTGTAGTGTGTGGTTTCAGGGGTGTCATTCATCAAGGCATCGAACCAAAGAAAATGATACCGTTCTTTTACCTAAGATTCAAGTCCAAACATAATAAGATTGGACAATAATCATCCATCTGCCCCAAGGGGCTTAAGCCTAATTCCTGACACTTGTGAGTTCGTTTTCATACATTGGAACAAACTAAAACATGCTTCATGACACTTTCAAGTTCTTTTATATGTTTTGACGAATTGGGTGCAATAAATAAAAAAAGTGTCACCCATAGAGGGACATCACAATCTACACGAGACAATAAACAAATGGTTTGGTATTAGAATTAATTGCTTATCCAAATGACAAGCATTTACATAAAACTTTTGAAGGCAAAACATTGAATGTAACATTTCATTTAGTGTTGAAGGTTAATACGCATTTAGGGAAGAGAAAGAGGAATCACCGTCATGGCGCATTCCTTACTCATAGTTGGAAAGTGTACACTTTCCCTAGTGTTAGAACATCATGATGAGTCATGATTCATGCCTCAAGGCATTGTTTTTGGACATACTATACGTTTTTAATTTGCAACTCGAGGTACAACATTGCTACAAAAAAAGTCAAGGTACAAGTGGAATAGTTAGCACCTATAGGTCAAGGTACGCCAATTCAAACAATTATGAGCCTCAACTAGCTGGTACTTATTTGGTTTGGGGACGTGCTCAACAATTTCAATACCTTGGTTTATTTGAAAAAGGGGGTGGGGCACATTAGCTGAAAGAGTGTATAGCCGTGGCCCTTAGTAAGTTTCCTTTAACATGGTAAGCAACATGAGGTTATGTGAAGCCATATTTAGAGTACATATTGGTTTAGTGCATTTGCAATGTGCATGCATGTGGTATGTATAACCAATTAACAATCCCTTATTGTACCTCACAATGTGTATCATCACAATTGGAATTCATCCACCTCAACCTTCAACACCAAAGCCAATCTTTATTTGTGATGGGTGCATTAATGGCACAACTTTGTGAGCATGTGGCTAACCAGTGTTGTAGCAACTAGGGTGTGTCATGTGTAAAGGTAGCAAAGTAGGTTGGTAGGGGCAATGCACTATGTGCTAACACGCTACATTTCCCTAAGTTCATGTCCCCACAAACGTAATGTTTCTTAATATAAATGTGCATCATCAATCATAGTGTTTTTGTAGTGAGGCAATGCACCAAGGCTCAACAAAGCAAGTGCTCATGCCATGTGATTATAAGGAACTAGTGAAAATGGGTGTATGGTGTATGTTTATGAGCTAAAATAAATATGGAAAGATGGCTCGTATTCCACCGTCATGGTTGTTAATAATCATATGGTTCGCATCATAGAAGTACATTTTTTATGAGGCTATACATAATGCAAACAAGACCAATTCCCGTTTACAAAAGACATCAAGTAGAATATATGTTTTGCCACTGAAGAAGATGTGTTTCGTAAACCCTACTCGATGCATCACAAGATTATCTTGTCCCAAAGTAGATTATATGTACATTGTACACACATAAGAGTTATGAAGAAGTTATCAATGATCACAGTAGATGTGAGTATCATTGCAGGAAAGTTTGGAAAAGAGTCTACATATGAGAAGGGGACAAATTTGCAATTTACCACAAACTATATTACTATGAACAAATATGTCAAGGAGTACATGGAAATAGGGAGAGTCAGAATGATGCTTCAAGTGTGGAAGAATGTTAAGAAGCAATGATAGAAAAACAACAAGAAGAGCGAGAGACATAAGTACAAATGTAAAGACCTTGAAAGAAGAAGAACATAAACACTCTACCCAAAAAAAAGGTGATGTTGGGGCGCATGCAAAAATGGGAAAAATGGGCAACAAAACCATATACTGTGAGACTTGAGCTCAAACATGTTCATATATCAACATATTTGCTGGTGTTTCTTCCTTGGCCTCCCCCATTTTTTCGTCTCATTTTCAGACTCATATAATCTCCTAGTGATTTTCTTAAAGTAGCACCCACCTTTACCTTGAAACATTTTTCGAAAAGACCGCCTAGGATTCAAACATTCTTTCAATATTCTCTCTCTCTCCATTCTTGTATGCCGAAATTGTAGAGAGTATGTCGTGGACTTCGAACAACTAAGGGGTTTTATTTTGAGATTTTCATGAATGATTAGCCATAATTTTATGTTGATATTTAAGCTCAAAGGAATATTAATTTATGGTCAACAGTTAACATCAAAGTACATGCATATGTACATGATAGCACCTGTCTACCCCATTTATTTGACACATATTCATGCTTTATGCTTTCATCAAGTTATTATGCATTTTGGTCTTCATCTATTTGGCTCTTTCTCAATGGTTGTTTGTGCCAACCATACATTCTTTCGAACTCTCCCTATATATGCTTGTGCACAATTGTACTAAAGGATATTCGTTCTCTCTCTAGGTGCTCGACATTTCATCTTCCTCTTCCAACATTTGGCACTTTCTTATGTGGTCCATTGCACTTACCGTATTGCTTTTAAAAATCGCTTTCTTTGTGTGCAAGAGAAGGAGGGCATCAAGGGGTAAAGAGAGAGAGGATAATCTATATTGATTGCTTACTAGCCCCCCCTCTCTCTCTCATCTAGTCAATCTTCCTTGAGTATGTGTCAAGTGGATTAGTCACGATGCATCTACTTTTGCTCCGATATGCAATCCAGGCATTATACATACATAACTATGATTTTATTTCTTTTTGTTCTCCAACTCTTCTATTTGTGTCTCTTCCCTTTGCTATTCTAACACTCATCCCTCCATCATATCTTCTTTATTGTGTGGCCCGCATGTCACTTCCGTGCTCTCTCATTGGCTACTCCTTGATGGCATTTCTCCCGAAGAAAAACATCCAGGCAAATAAAGATTACTTATTACCAATTACGAGCTTAGACCACTTCCACCTACATTTTTTCCCTAAGATGCTCCACCACTAATCCAACACACCTACATATACGTTGTCGCTCTACAATCTCTCTTTCTTTCGTTCAAACCCCACCTAGAACGGATAAGTATATATTTGCAATGTGTCAAGGCACGTAATCATTGTACCTCCACATTAGTGGAACGAATATTTATACATTTTCTAACACATGGGACATGTGATGTTTATGAGTTGATTTATTGTTCTTCAAGTCAGATTTACAATATGGTCTCAAACTCTTTGGTTGAATGTCGTTGATCTTCACAATGCCATGATTTCGATTCCACTTCATGATACCAAAGTAAATACTTCATCAACACTCATCTTGTTTCTCGTGCGACCCGTTCCTTTTAAACCATTTCCATTTCGTTTATTTGAGTCACTTATATTCTTTACCTTTTTCGACATATTGCAACACTAAAAATCTTAGTGTTCAGATCTAAAATTTAAAATTTGCAACTTCCGTTAGTTTTCTATACTACATTAGCCTGAAAGGTTACATATATTTCCCAAATGAAATTGTCATGTAACACCAAAACCCTCTTCAATTTTAGCTCATTCTTGCAAACTACACAACTAGATGAAGCTCACATTGTTATTTTGAAATAGATATAATATAACTAGATTGGAAGAAATGGGAACCACAAACACATAGTTATTTGCATCCGAATAGTAGAACAACCTCGCGGGTTATCATGAGATAAAAAGGCGCAATCTTCTAAAAGCATGTATATGAATCCATGACCCTAGGAAGTTATGATTTTTAACTAGAATTCTAGGATTAGTGCATAGGCCATCATGGAGATTTTGCAACACACCATGTTTTTTTTCTTTGATCATTACCCTTACTTTCTCCTCACCTAAGCAAAGAGACACCTTTAAATATATTATGGAGATGTAATCTTCAATTTTCATCGAAATAGGTAGGTATCCAGGTAGCTATTTCTCCATTTTCATGTAGGGTAGGCTTTATGTCTTGATATTGTGAACCGACAAAATTTCCAATACCTCCCCAAAGTAATGGAAAATATAGTTTTTCTAACAATATTGAAGTTGGTGTCTTGTCACCTCAAGAAACATGAGGAAAAGATGTGGTACCACCACCAATTTCTTCGTTCATGATAAGCTTGTTATAGATGTAAAAGAAGCTTTTGTGCATGATATTGTAAATATTTTGAGCATATTATTTTCAGAAGCAACATGTTGAAGAAATTATAGTGGGACATCTCCGATGACCTTATGGATGGATTAAAAAGGGCTACAAGATGCGAACAACTTTTGAGATAGGAACATAGATCACAAGCGAATTAATGATTAGTACCATTGAATCTCCCAAAGACTTTGAGAAAATGCACAATCTCTATCTTATAAAAGCCATCGATCTACCACCAAAAATCTTTAACAAATCCTAATGCTCACTTTTATCATATAAAGAATTAAAAGAAAGGGCCTTGTGTACTTTCCTTCACTTATTGTAAGAAGCCTTGATTCAATAGAAAACAATAGTAATACGTTAGACATAGATCATCCCACTTTTGTAGATATTCATGTTTAATATGACTACTTGTTTGAATGTATTTCCTTTTGGAGTTTTCTGAATAACATTATAATCACACTTTCATGGTGCGATATGTTTGTAGCAAAACATTCTTTCGCACAACCTTTATAATACTTTTAGTAAGTAATAATATCAATGTCATTCACGCATGGACTTTACTTATGCAGAAAAGTGAAATGCATATGTAGCGTATGTGTTAGCGGAAGAAAAGTAGACATGAATCTTAAATTGAAAAAGTGTTGATGGAATCACTTGAAAAAATCCAAAGAAAACTTGTATGCTATCTCCATTGGATACATCCAAAAGGTCAAGAAAAAACATTTCCACGAAACTTAAACATGAATAAAAGTAGAGCTAAATGAGTGAAAGAAGTCTTCTACATGAAGCACGTATAATGTTGGCATTTTATTTTCATTTTTCTTATGATCAAAATAAACATACTTACTACCATGAAAATACTTTCATTCACAAGACATGGAACTTACATTTTCTATTCCAAGAGAGGGCATGCCTGCAAATTCCCAACAATTAGTTGTATGGTTCCTCCAAACAATTAGGTTTTCCCTCAACAATGTTTGTAACACTTTGTATGATTCAATAGTACAATAAGTTGAATGCACAAAATACACTAGTAACTATTAAAAAATCCATACCATAATGAGCATTACTCAAGATTCCACATTGATCTCAAAAGATCACATACACACAAGTGAGCTCTTACCATCATAGAAGACATTAGAAGATTTACATTTTTGAAACAATTTGAAAAGTTAAAAACTCCACATAGTGACGATGAGAAGTACTCATCTACGATATATGTACACAATGGAAAAACAAACCAAAAACAACTCATGGAGATCGAATGTCATTAAGATTTACATGGAAGCTAACTGAATAAAAATGAGTAGGTGCGGGTCTTTGGGTCATTGTAGGTACATGAACAAGATGAAGTCATTTTGCTCAACCTGTCAACATACACATAATTAAACAAAAATGAGTGGTTTCATGCTTGGTGTTTTATTTGGAGAGCTACCTCAATTATTAATTGCATTTTGGCTCCTTGTACACTTCACACTATATCCATAAACTAGTCACAACTAGCATGCAAACTCTAGACCATGAAAAGCTAAGGCTCCCACTCTCTCTATAATCACTAGCTTTTTTTAAATGATGTAAGCACTAAGTAGATAACCTCCTAATCATGCTCTTGCTGATTTGCAAGATTGTTTGCACTCTTACTTTCTTTGGGTGCCATCTTTCCAGAGGAGGACCATTGATTTCTAGTGTATGTTGGACTTCTTTACACGTTTACATTCGCATTTTTGTTCGACAAATGAACAATTGAAAATATCTTATTCTACGAAAATAATGTCGAAAAATGTGTGAAAAAATGATGAAATAAACACCTTATTTGCAACATAAAACAAGCACCATAAATATTGGCAATAATGAACGATGATATTTCCAACAATATTAACATTGATAACTCTAATACTTTAATGCTTATATTATTTCTAGCATAGATCCCTTGTGTGCTCAAAATTATGGTTGTTGCCAAACTACATGTTGCTAAGCCTAACTAAGGCACAACATCCACAACCAAAGATGTATGGTCATGTTAGGGAAACCACATTTTCAATACATGTCATTTTATTGCGGCTCAAGCCCTTAAAGAACATGCCCAACACACCTTTGTGATCTAGTAAAGTACATATTTTGAATGGCCAACAATGTGTTATGGACTCATTAACAGGACCATGACACATATTGTTTACATCTAGAGGGATTGTAGTTTGGGAGTTTCCAAACTCGAATCAAACTGATTCCTAAACTGGTTAAGGCTAACTAGTTAAGACTAAATTGGTTTAGGGACTGATTTAGTCAAGCCGATTAAGCCTTAATTGGTTTGGCCCAAATATGTTCAATTTAACTTGAGCTATCCCAAACCGAGCTCAAATTGGTTAAGGAAGCTCAAGCCTAAACTAAACCGAATTGCCAAACCATTTAAAAACGATTTAACAGTTTGGCCCAATATATGTTCAATTAAGCTTGAGCCATCCCAAACTGAGCTCAAACTGGTTAAGGAAGCTCAAGCCTAAATTGAACCGAACTGCCAAACCATTTAAAAACTATTTAACGGTTTGGTTTACGGTTGAGCCGAGAGGTTGCCGATTCCTAGTAACATATATAAATAGAAACATTTTAGTTTTTCTCTTTAAAATACTCATCCACAATCATATAAATACTTACATTACTTACATGAAGTAGAACAATGTCCTTATTTCAAAAAATTTATCTTGTTTGGTACAATGTAAGACATTAACAGTATTGCACAAATTGGAATAAATTACACACTTTTTTTTTTTCCAAAAGAAGAATATACTCCATTAGTTAAAATGACATACAATACACAACTTTAGACATTACCTACTTCCATATGGACTACATCACTTATTTATCTTACACTAAATAGCCCACATGTTTGTTCTCCATGTTTGTCGTGTCATTCACGCCCCTCTATCATCTAATGGGAGGGGGGAACAGCCATCTCGGTACTACGTACTGCCATCGTATATCCACTCCAATTTCTGTAACCATCGGTGTAGTACACCATCGTTTTCTGAATTTCAGCCTCATTAAATCTGAAGCAAATTACGCACTTTTTAGGAATAATCGTCATAACTTTGCACAAAGAATATATATCCCGTGATTAAAACATTTGTTGATGCCATATAGAATATGGCTACATAACATTAAACAAAATAAAAAAAAGTTGCTACACCACTCGATCACCCCCTAACGAAGGTGAGAGATAGATAAGTCCCTTGTCAGTGTCCCATACCACTAAGATTGGACATGGATCATACCTTGGGTTAAAAGGAGTCACAGATGTACGAAGCTAGATTATCACCTTTGTGAAGGTAGTTGGCCTTCTTATATAGGTTCAAATCCTAGACCCTTGTCTATTTCACACTTGATTGATGAAACACTTGGCGATCTCCCATCGTATGATTGAGAATAACTCAATACTTACCATTCATTCATAAGTGAAGGGTAACCCTAGGGGTCGAGAATTACGATTGCGGTTATGCTCTTAGTATAGTTCTATGAAATAGCACCAATAGGACCTACGCAATATAGAGAAACAAAGATAGAGAGAGAAATGGAGGCAACAAATAATGTGATAGTTCAAAGTTGTTGAGCACCAATTACTCTGAACTATCACATTATTTGTTCCCTCCATTTATATTGTGATAGTTCAAAGTAATTGTTCTCAACAAATTTGAAACTATACATTATTTGTTGCCTCCATTTCTCTCTCTATCAATGAACATTTGTAATTACTTTTAATTACAATGAAAATTAGATGATATAGCAAACATGTATGGATATGTACTTGTCAAGCAAATACATATACAAAGAGGGCAAGCAGATTGTCAACCTTGGTTCCCTCAACACAATATTAGTGGTTAATCTTCATCTATTTTATTATCTCCTCAATCATCTCCTTATTGACCATTGTCAAAGGAATATGATTACTTGCTCACAACGAGAAGAACAAATGACACAACGGAAAAAAATCATAAATTGAACTTGCAAAGAGTGAGAGGCATTGTATAATAAAAAGGAAAAGTGTAGTTTATGCATTTCCATAATTTATGAGCTAATAACATCAAACTTGCAAATTCGCCATAGTTGTTCATGTGAAATTGCTAATATAGTTCATGATGTTAATTTTCATATTGAAGTAAACTGTTACATGCTTTCTCTCTCTAGAAAACATTCGAGTTGGCCATAACAAAATCTGCTAATGAAGTCTTTCATCATTTTCCGAAATTATCTCCCATGATTGCACACAAAAGTAAATTGTAAATTCTACTAAAATCAAAGTCTACAATGTGTTTTGGGAAGATTAGTCAACTTGATCATACAAATATGCGCTCATTGTCTATCTGTATACCCCACGACCTTCGATGATCCCCGTTATTTTCTTTTTCTTGTGTCACACATTTTGACGAGAACTTATTGCAATAGTATTTATACGATTACAAAAGGCAGCAAGGCATCATGCTTTCGTCCAATCGATCTAAATGAGTGAAAATATGACAACAGCCAGTTATCTTGGCTTATCTAATGTCATTAATCTATTCAAAGTAGGCCCCAAGACTCTAGCATATTGAGATGATTAGCTTCCAATGGTTGCCCTTTGTTTCCACAATAAAGGGCCAATTAAATAATCAAATGTGCTTGACATAGAAAAGGATTTGATTTGACTTCCCCAATTTAGTTCAAAATGCTAAAATATTTTTCTAATATATTCTGACATTCCAAAATTTAGAAACTATTCAATTTAGAATGTTCAAACTTCCAATGTTGGAAAAGCTTCGTAAAAGTCAATATTTCTCAAACATATGTTTGAACTTTCTTCGAACTTTAGGACTTTGAGGTTCCAAGGTTTAAATTCAGAAGCAACACTTGGAGAAGATGTATCATATTGTTGTCAACATATATAGGAATATGCATGTTGCAATTACCTTCTCAAACCAACATGGTGATACAAACCCTTACTTGATTATTAATATCTCGTAGTGTGAGCATTCCTAATGATTACTTAAAAACAACTACTCGACAACCTTGAAATCTATGCATCAAATCAGTTTCCTATTTTCCTTTCGATATCATTGCATAAGAAATCACATCCGAACACATGTAAGAGTTTTGGAGTACATAATTACTCTCCACTTTTCCTTTCAATATAAAAATCATTGCATAAGAAATCACATCCAAACACATGTAAGAGTTTCGTAGTACATAATTAGTCTTCTCTTTTCCTTTCAATATAAAAATCAATGCATAAGAATTCGCATCCAAACAGATTTAAGAGTTCCCATGCACCAAGTTGCATTATTTTGATAGACTTTGAGCATCCCTACAAGAAACTCCTAAATATCCATGGTAACATGTTGCTCAATAAAGACAATTTAGACTGCGACAAAGTTAATTTCTTCGATCATTGTCAATGTCTGGAGTGGTCGTATGGTGGGGTAAATGTATTTTAGTTTCAATGTCCATGTGGTTCGACGTGTATTAAGCTCATGGTGCTTAAGATAAACACAATCCACATTCCTATCAATTTTGATTCTTTATGTTAGCCACATAATTTTTTCATTACATAATGTCTTCTCATTACTTTTACAAAAAATCATACAATGGATCAATACCAATTTCCTAGGTATACAACATTTTATCTGCTTATTTAAGGGAATACAATTACTAATGGATGGTTAAGGTCATAGCTCAATTTGTTCGAGGTCATATCCATGAGCCCAAGGTACCGATTGAAATATGTACTAAAATGGCCACAATGACAATTCCTTTCCAAAAATGTGTAAAGGGCATGTCTAACATGGTATTAAAATGTGAAAGGTGTATAAATTCAACCTTCTAACAAATAACACCATATATGATTTTGCATGCATTGCAAACCACTAGGATGTTCAAGGTTGCATGATCACGTAGTTCTCATCTTCAACACTTACACAATGAATATGATCATTTGGGGGCCTAAAAGGACCCATTGGGGTTTTCCCTCATGATAATAGATTTTTTCTTGTAGGTTCACATGGAATAACTTTGAGGTATGATTAGCCACCCCTTCCAATATAATGGACACAATAATGATTATATGATTATTGTAAACCTTTGAAGCAGATATCCAACCAACTTATTTCACGGTTCCTTTTTATGACATAAATGTGATCACATGCATGAATTATAAATTCAATACTTAGATGCCAAGGCTAATGAAAACTACAAATGTGTAAAGTGTAAGTAACTCTATTAGTGTGTGTTTGTGTGAAATTTTGCTTCTTTACCATGGGACTACCAAATGATATCGAAAACATTCAATAAGACTTGCATGATTATTAACTTTTAATTACATGTACGCCATAGTATGAACTATACGTGCATTCGCATGCGCGAATGTTTCAATCATTCAAGTATGGTAAACACCATCAAAGAATGGTAAATACCATACTTTTGGATTAACTATTTATTATGAGGTAAATAAACCTAAAAATGGAAAAAAACAAAAAAAAAACTCAAGAATGTTTGAATAACATTCGTATTCGTTTTCCAACGTAGGAAAACGAATGTTATGCTAGACGAACACGAATTTTACGTACTATGCATGTACCTATACTACCTAAGCTCTTCATGAAATTGTTTGATTTAGTGTTTTTGTTACACATTATTTACATAGGTAATGGATCATTTTAACATATCTTATAAATTATGCAAGCAAAGGGTGTGCTCTCTATTCGTGAGATTAAATCCACATAAATTATATACGAAAAAGATGTAGTTAATTATGACAATGATTATTTAGGTAGGCCTTAGAATAGAAGTGGTTCATAATTTTGGAAACATAACATAAGTAAATTGAATAGACATGCTTGAAATTTTGAAAATATAGAGGGCTTGTATACTTTTGTTGAATCATAGGAGTGTGGATTTGGTTGTATCAATATATTTTCTTGATAAGTTGGGGGTTCTAGTAGGCAAGATGCATTTTGAGTGAATCCAAAGAACCCTAGATTTGGGATCGGAGCTAACCCATTACTATGAAACCCATGGCCAACTATATCCATATCGATTGAAGTTTTTCATAAACATTAATAGGCATAGGTTGAATCTAGAAATCTCACCTTTCTAAAGGCAGAAAAGAGAACAAAAAAACACAAGTTTCCACCATTATGTAATGTCACCTAGTTTATTGAGTATTGGACCTAGTTGTAAAAAGTCATCCACCTTATTACATCCCAAGTTAGTCATCCTTACAACCACCAAAACATCAAATGCCCAACTTGAAATGCATTATTTATACATGTCAAATGGTTGTAGTTGGCATTCCACAATATCAATCGCATCAATGATGAAGATTGATGTGTGGAGGTAATGATGGCTAAATTCACGATTAAGTTTTTTACTTTTGCTACATTAGTGTCAAAGAGCACTACATTTAAAAGAATATAAAATATGTTTATCCAATAATAAGTCCCATATAAAAGGTAAATTTTACTTAATTTCTACCTCAATTAAGCCCTAATTCTCCTAAAATACAAATTCTTAAACATTCTAGACTTCTTTCACGGTATAAATTTTAAACCATACTCAAGCTCTTTCATAAAATATCAGAGTATTGTGAATAAATAAATGATAGAGAACCTAAACCACAAAATGTTTTACTCCTTTTGATGAGAGAAAATGCAAGTTACGTAACACAACCTTGTTCAACTTTGCTTTATTTTGATCCAAAATGTAAAATGTACTAGACATGTAGTAGTAGTACATGATGGGGATTTCTGGAAGTGTACTCAAGCTCTCAAATGTTTAAAGGCCTAACTCATCACGAGAGTCAAGACTCCACCTCAAGTCGAAATGATGGTACAACTAGGACAATGCGGGGTAAAGAAGTGTCAAAACCCCAAGAGCACTCAACCACACATTCAAGTACATATATACATACACTGACCCTGACCCAACGCTTGGTTACACATGTGTGTGACGCTTGCTAATTATTCTTTATTCCCATAGGCATATGACATACTATTCCACGAGGATATTCACAAAAAAGGGTCGTGACTCGTAATAATAACTTTTGTTCGAACTATATTCATACCTAGATGAGTACCAAGAATAAACAAACCTCCCTCAAGTCCTCCTTTCAATTCGACACAATCAATTTGTCACTACTCATGAGTGATGAGCACCTCACCCCCCCACACACACACTTACAACTACAAGTACGTGAAAGTGTTTTATCTTTGGTCACATAGGTCATATTCAATCAAATCTATCAAATCTATCTAATAAGTTACATATTGTGCTTACATTATGTATATTTTGTTAGCTTATTATGTTATGTAAATCTTCTATGAATTACACTTAATCTTCATGATCTACTTTGTAAACAAGATTATTAATAATAATATCATAGCAACATTTGAGCAAAGGGATCAATGACATGTGCAAATATGGATCAGTTGAATACCAATATGATACTTGAGAATGGGCTTGGATATGCATGCATCTACAAGCAATCTATGAATGTCAAGTAACTAGTTTTCATTTTATGAAAATATGCATATTAGGTTTCTGATACTACTCTTTTTTTTCTTCTCATTCTTCTAGAACTAATTTTTCATGTGTGTTTCTTAAAGAAATTGGTCTCATGTAGAGTATTAAATTGGTCTTAATTACTATAATTATGTTGAAATCTAAGCATATATGCTCTAAGAGCATAACAAATTACTGGGTATAAGACTCAAATTACTTCAGATTATGATAAAAAAACATACATCTTGATGCGGTAAATATTTTTTTGCGCGTGGCTAGTTAATTTTAAATGTAGTTTGTAAGGAGATTGGATTGCATTTATATATTCGTTCATATCATTGCTAGAAAGTATGATTATGAAAGGATCGAGATTTGCTCCGTGTATATATATTGTAACTAAGATTTGCAAATTTCATTGGAGATTAAACCCTAGAGCTAATTGTAATCACTAATAGGAGATTGAAAAAACATGAGTGGACACTCATACTTCAATATATATATATATATATATATATCATATCCCATCCATGAGAAAGGAATTGCAATAATGGGTGTTTTTAGAATCAAATAAAAACTGCCCTAGAGAAATATGAAACAGAAATCGGATCTTCGGGATCACACATCGGTACGGGCAAAGATGACAAAGGAGTGATTCAACAAGGAATTTCGAACAATAATGTCTCGAGTAAATAATTACGACTGAATGAATTCGGAATTTCGGGAAAGCATATCGATAGCGATGATTGGTGTGCGGGTCGATTGTGCGGAGTACTAGTGCTGAAAAATGATGTTGGATCCGGGAGACTCAATGCATCTACAAATTTATATCTACCTATATCTATATCTATATCTATCTATCTATCTATCTAATATCTATATATGTATATATATACATATAGTGCGTGTTGGTGAATCAGATGAATATGTATTATGGAGCAATTGGTGTTAAGGGACTCATCAAAGAGCAGGGCAATGAGAGCAGAGCAGTCAAGGAAGGCCTCATGAATGTATGTATGTTATGTATGTATGTATGTGTGTATGTATGTCATGGGATGGTTGAGGATCAGGAGGCATGGAATGTAATGGAATATTAATGAGCCTTTTCATGAAGATAAACTGAAGAAGAAGAAGCTTTGAGTGAAAGAGTGTATAAGCAGAGAGAGAGAGAGAGACAATGATAGTCGGGCCTTTCCATGACCGTACCAATAGTACGATCCAATGATTATGAACATGGTGCCAATAGGACAAGCACGTGATGATGATAAGGACACGTGGGATTGTGTTTTTTTGCTTAAATTTCATCTGTGTGAACATGGTGCCTGGTTCATCGCTCGTTTCACACTTTAACTCGCCCTCGACATGCGGACGGATGGACGGATGAAGGCGACAACGATTTGCAGCTGGACAAGTAGCTCTTGTACTCTCCTCTGTGTCCAGTGCCAATGCTTCCGAAAAATTGCTTGAAAATACTAATAGGTTTTACCCTATCCCCAAGAAGCGGAATCCCAATGCACATATTTTTGTCGAAGAGTGTATAGATTACACGTGCCCAAATAGAGAATCAGAGAGTTGCGTCCTTAGTGCTTCTATCCCCATGGACATGGCTTTCGAATTATTGCTCTCTAATTTTCTCGCATGTTGATCTGCTCTCTCTTGTTTTTCTTTCCAAACCTTCTATGTGGGCCCTACAAATGTCTGCTCTTTAACATAATGATGACGAAAATTTCCACTCTCTTTGTCACCACAAGTATAATTTGGACACTTATTCTATAATGTAAGATGACTGCAAGGGCTCGTCTTGCTAAACAATGTTCGAGGGTGCTTAATAAGCACAATTAATGTTTGATTCGTTAATTGTGTTGCAATATTCCATACAAGTAAATTCCATCCCAATGATGGCATTCAACATGTGTGATTGGTAATTACTACTTATAGTACCATGGCAAAGCAGAGGTCAATTACGTCCAATCGAGAAGTTCATTAATGCAACCAATGTTCCAACCATTCCCTTATGCCATGGGGACATCTGTTCCAATTATGATTAAAGTTGCTTACAATGTGTTAATTTTATTTTCTGTATCAACATATAAATTAATATATGTGCCTTATCATCTCTCGACATTGTTGTGATGTGAATTACAATCGACATCGTCTTAAATGGATTCTGTTTTTTGTCACGAGTATTTACATTATTATTACATTTGATCTCTTTAAATTTTTAAACATGTTCAGAAAGTGTCAACATTATGCTCCTACTTTTAAAATTGGAAAGGTAAGCCAATGTACATTTCGCCTACATTTGTTAAGATGTTGAACTTGGTCCATAACATCATGATTAGCTTAACTAGCGTGGCTAAAATTAAGATAAACTCGTTGATGTTCACATGAAGATGGATATGGATCATATATCCTTGGTTGATCAAGGTTGTTGCCTTGTTATGCTAAACAAGATGATGTTGCTAACTATCTTCATGTTACAATTGCATATTTAACTAATTACGTGATTGACATTATGTAAAAATGTTTTTTTGTATATGACATGCATCTTAATATATCTGGAAGTATTAGTACGACATATATTTGTCTATGGCCCTTGAGAAACATTCACATCATCTTGAATTGAGAGGAATGGTTATATCATGCAGAAGTCGAAGAGATAGAGATAGAGAATATTGAGGGTGAGACAAACAAAGAATCAAGGCAAAGTAAAGTTGGTGATATTGTGAAGTTTTTAGGACCACAAGGTCATTCAAAATCATGAGATGTGACCATTCAATGTTTTATTTGATTTAATCGTATAACAATTTTCATAAAACCTAACTCATTAAATTATTTTCTCATTTTGAGGACAACAAATTCCACTGATCAAATTTGACCTTGTTCAACTTTTTCTCTATTGTGAGGGTATGAATGTAAAATGTAGTAGACATGGAATACTGGTCACAAATTTTTGGAAGTGTACTCATATTCTAAGATGCTTTTTGGTCAGGACTCAAATGCCCAATTCATTGCGAGAGTCGAGACTCCATCTCAAGTTGATATGACTAGACAACAAAAGTATCAAAAACCCGATAGTACTCAACTACACAACAAAAGTAGCTACCTATATACATACACTAACACAAGGCTAGGGTTACACATGCCTATGACCTTGGCTAATTTTCACAAGGGTCGTAATAACTGGAGTATCAACAATGTATATGCAAGCCTCCCCTTAAGTCCTTTCCCCAATTTCACACTTTGATTGCCATTACTCATGCA
Source organism: Azolla caroliniana (assembly GCF_043228905.1). Lineage (NCBI taxonomy): Eukaryota > Viridiplantae > Streptophyta > Polypodiopsida > Salviniales > Salviniaceae > Azolla > Azolla caroliniana. The sequence continues at coordinate 8,512,998 of NW_028230438.1, read as the reverse complement.
CACACACACATGTTGCTTGAAGAAATGTTTTGCTTTTGGTTCTATAGGTCAGTTGTACCAAAAATTGTTCATGAAGGCATTAATATGTGTTTGTGGGTTTGCAAGTGATGAGATGATCAAAAGGATACAAATACCACAACTCGCCTAGAGAGGAAAATGTGTTTGACCAAACGATGAGATTCTAGATCAATGGATTAATTGAGTTAAACTAGAATTAACACTCAAACCTTGTCTATAATATGTCTGGATTAGATTATTAGCAATAATACGGGAAAACATGGGGAAGATAATAACTTCTTAGCATCACCAATTATGAGATAGAAGTTAAATATATTATGTGAAAACAATTGTATAGATATATAACGATATGCTACGATAGAATAAGTATACACGAAAAGAAAAAATTTCATTGAATTTATTCTCCTAAGTAGGTATACTAGGGTGACAATGCCATAAAAAACATGCAAACATGTTAACAATGAGAATTTAGAGTGGGACGTGATCATGATTGCATATGTTCGTATTGATTTCTACTTCCTTTTTAGAGTTTTCAAATTTTATTTGGAAATGAGTTTCTCCATTTATATCAAAAGTACATGGTCTAAGATGTTTCAAAATCATGATCATGAACACTTCAATAAATATATTTTATGTTGAATATATGTTATATAGTATTATAGCATTGCTTTCTATTCGGAAGAAAAGTTGCAATAAAAACAAACCTTCCTATATGTCAAAATATAGGCTTAACATTAGGTGTTATTGTGAAATTGTGTTTTGTAAGGACTTGGCAATTTGTAGGAATCATGCCGCTATCGATAAATCGATTTGTGATATCATGAAGAATTGAATATTGACATCATGAAACCAAGCATATGTCACATAATAAACTAAAATGAGCCCATCTTCATACACATTACTGTTGATTCTACTCTGATCAATAGAATCCTAACTTTTAGCAATATTACACGTAACCCTAATATATGTATGATAACAAAAGTATCGAAACACATATTGAAGAGTCAACATAACCCGAAAAACATATATATTCGGGGTCTAGAGCTACGAAAACTTCGGACTCATATGTGCATCGTGTTTTACCTAGATATAAAAACAGAATATTTGATGGAATTGCAGTAAATGGAATGGCAAATTAAGGTTGACACAACCGAAGACATATGCCAAAGGAAAATAATGTGTCCTCAATCATTTGCCCAATTTTTTATTTTTTTTATTTTTCTAAAAACCCTCTGCATGTCAACATTAAGATTTGTGTTTCCACCTTTGCATCCATACAAATCATACTATATATAAAGCTTTCCTACATTTTACTCTATACCTAGAGCCTCTTTTCCCCATGCTACTCGACAGTGACTACATACAATACAACTAATAACTAGGCATAATATTCCACTAGGCATAAAGCACCCCATTAAATATACCGTGGGATATTATGTCATCTGCCATTATTGGAAACATCAAGAAAATTGAGACTACATACATTTTGGTGATAATTAAAGACGCTCGAGGTAAAGGAGGATGCAACAATTAGTTATTTTTATTGAATGAAACTTCATTAGTAATCTTCTAGTAATGATGGTCCTAGCATGTACTTTACAATCATAAATATGGTCTTCATTTAACCTTTAAATGATACGTGTAACGAACGGGTGCAAGAACATAAGATTTCCTCTATAAGAAGTCCATCGCTACGATCAAACACTCCCAAAAAGAATATGGCAACGTTCAATAAAATTCGAATCATTAGGGAGGAGACAATGTCAAACAAATGTTGGAAGGACAAAAGATTGAGAATAGACAAAGAGAAGGAAAGAATAATATATCGACAATATTAAGATGGCATAGGAAGAGATAATGTAGAAAACACTAATAAAACTTTGTAGTCCTTGTCACCCTCTATATCAAAGGAAAGAAAAGTTTAAAGACTAATATATTTCAAAGAGCCCATTTGAAAACCTCCTTATTATACAATTATCGTTACTGTTAAATAATGACATTTGTAAGTTTGCAATGATATGTTTCTCATAAAGTAATCTATCTTAAAGGAGTGTATGGATATGGAGCTATAAACAATATTACTATCTTATGACCTGAGTTTCAAATAGATAGTCAAACTTTGGCCCACTCTTCGAGTTTGATCATTCCTTGGTTTTGTCGGGTTTTTGCAAAAATCTCTTCGCAATTACTACCAATTGACGACATCGTTTATTGATCTTATTAAAGGTCAAACACATAAGTCTATAAAACCTATAGTATAAAATGTTACACTAGACCTCGCCTTTAAGGTACTAAAGGACCAAGTGTACAAGGCTCCTTCACTTCTTTTACCAGATCCTTCAAGTTCTTTTCAAGTTGAAATCGGTGCCAATGATTATGCTATAGGTGTTGTCCTATATCAAGATGGAAAATCAATAGAATTTGTGAGTAAGAAACTTGATTATGCTCAAAGTCGGTATTCCGTTCAAGAAAAGGAATTATTCACAGTTATCCATGCACTAAAGTCATGGTGCCATTATCTTTATGGAAATCGTTTTGTGGTAACTATGGACCACAAGTCATTGAAATATTTTTGTGACTAACAAGACCTTAAGGGTTGTAAGGGACGATGGGCAGATCTCATCCAAGACTTCAATTTTTCCATACGATATTATAAAGTTTCCATGACCACTTTCGCTGATGCACTTAGTCGCATCTGTGAACTTAACATGCGTAGCTTCACTCAAATAACATAAGATCTTTATGATCACCTTCAAGGAAAGTATCCCGATGACAATTATTTTGGAAAATAATGGGCAAGAGTTGAGGATGGAACAAACCACCCACACCCTCAAAGGAATCCTTCTACATTGCTGACGATTTGCTCTATGGTAATGGGAAGGTCTATGTTCTAGATTTGCTTGAGGTAAAAAAAAAAGAATTCCTTTTTTTGGCCATGATGTACCCTCAACAAGGTAACCTGGAATACATCACAAACTCGTTTTAATCTCTACTAAATTCTATTGGCCTAAGATGCGTCTTGACATACATAACTATGTGACTAAATGTTACCAATGTTAGGTTAACAAAGCTGAGTGACTTAAAGTATATCCCTTGGAAATTCCCAAAAATAAGTGGGAAAGTATATCCATGGATTTTATTGTTAGCCTTCCTCGTATTCAAAATGTCCATGATGCCATCTGGGTTGTGGTTGATAGATTAACTAACATGGCCAGATTTATTGCTACTAAAACCATAGTAACAACTCTTGAATTGGTTTGCTAATTCGTTGATGAGTTATTTTGTTTTAGATCCAAAGTTCACTAGCGACTTTTGGACGCAAGTCTTTAAGAAGTTGAAAACTACATTGAGCATGAGCTCCACGGACCATCCTCAATCCAATGGACAGACAGAATGGGTAAATCAAATTATTGAGGACATGCTTTGAGAATACGTTGCTAAGAAGCCAACAAAATGGGAACATTATCTCCCAATTTTCCATTTTGCTTATAATAGCTCCAAACATATATCGACGGGATATAGTCCTTTTATGTTGATGTTTGATTTTCAACCTCGAGCCCGAATTAATGTTAATATACATCATGATGAGTTGTAAAGTACGCAAAAATTTCTAAGGGATATGCAAGACATGTTGCATATTGCATGAGATAATATAAAAACAAATAAAGATAGAGCGTGTTTTTGTGCCGACCATCATAGGCAACCTCATGTACTCAAACTTGGATATCTAATGTATTTCTATGCGCACCTCACAATTCTAAGACATTGTCTATAGGTAAATGTGCTAAGTTAGCCCTATAGTTTTGTGGACCTTTTACAGTCCTCAAACGCATTGGTTCATCAACCTATCGTCTCGCTCTTCTTGATGGTGTCGAAATCCATCCAGTTTTTCATGTAAGTCATTTAAAAGAACTTCTTGGTTTTGGTGACAATACAGTTACAACTAAAACTCTAGTTACGTTTGAAGATTTGGTTTCTAAACCACATGTACTAAAGAAAATTCTTGATGTTAAAACAAAACATTTGCGTTCTAAAACAATTTGAGAATTTAAAATTAAATGGATGGATAAATCTATAAAAGATGCTACATGGGAACGAGAAAACATGATTAAAACTAACTTTCCTAACTTTTCATTGCAAGTGTGCAATGTCTTAAAGAGGGGTTGTTAGGGGGGTCGTCGGGTGGTTTGTTCTGTATGCGATCATCGCAATGTTCTTTGGTCATTTTTGGGAAAGATGAAACGTTTTCTATCTAGGGCAACCATATTTTGCACTTGGCAGCTGTGATTCAAAGTAGTTGTCCAATTCACATGATCAGGCGACAACTTATTCAAATTTGGCTAGTTTATTTTACATGTCCATTGTGGTGGAAAACTCAACTTTTCTGAACATGTTTCATAATGTTCTTGGTTGGAATTCAAGGTTACAATTAGATGGTCTTACACCATGGTCAAATATGGGAACAAGCATTTGGCTTATCTTGTTCATTTACATACTTAGGGGTTCTTAGATCGCCATATTGCAAATCTAAAGAGAGAATGAATACATCATGATGTGTAGTTAATATGTGACAAATACCATACAATAATAATACACTCTAATGCTATTTTCAATAGGTATTTCTTGGGAAATATATGCATATATCATTACACTACATCAACGTGCGATTCGGGGTCCCGATAGGGGAATTAAAGAGGCAAAACCACTTTTGTGGACATAATGATTGCATTTCATTCATGAAATTGTGTGTGCGAACAATGCCTCTAGGTAGACAACATGGTTGAGCCTCGGGAAACCACCATAAAAATTCGAAATAGAGATCACGTGAAGGCATTTTTATGTCAACCCTATGGTTTTAAAAACACTTTAGTGTTACCACAATACCCTGATTCTCAAAACTAATCTCATATGTCTAATGGGGTATCAATGTGAGATAATTTCTCGAATATTGTTTGTTGAACGTAGTTCAAACATTGTGTTTTCTATCAGAATGATTGCTTAAAATTTGCCAACTTATGTGTAAACATGTCACAATGGCTCACATTAATGACTTGGTTTTGAGATTCTCCTAATTGGCGATGGCACAAGCTAGCACCTGTATTGCTATTCTTGTTATGACATATTCACATATACTTAGCTATGTCATATATTTCACCTTGCTTACATTTTCTACATTTCAAACATCAAGTTGAACTCTTGAGTTTGACTTGATTCATATCTGAATGACATTCACTTAGTAGGAAGATCGCTTGATGAAATGTCCAAGGCCTTGAAGCCTTATATGGGAGATAAGAAGGAAGAACCGAAGACGCTTTTAGCACTAGGTTTTGTTAGATGTGAGTCTCATTTTCAAATTCCATCCCGATTTCAATAGTTCCAAAATTGTTTGTTTACTACATTGCACACACTTAGACTATAATTGCCTTGTGCACGATAAGGATCTTAGAAAACCTCAAAGACGAAGTTGAAATTTTACTTCATTAGAAACATTCTTCGAGGAAAGATCGTAATAACCCCTAATTTATATTTCTAATTACTAACAATTCATTGGGAAACACAAGATACCCAATGAATTCTTCTAAACTACTCTAAGCAATTTAGTCTTCCATGTGCATTTAGAAAAGAAGGGTCAAATTTTAGAGTAATGCCATAAGCTCGAGCAATGCATTAAGAGCAAAAGGTCATTCTTTGTCCACCTTTGTCCAATCTCAATTTCTGGAGGTTTATACCGAACATCTACGTAACTTGCTCACCACATTGAAACTAAATGTTTTGTTTCCGTTCATGAACTTATCAAGTGATCTTTAGTATAATTCTTCTTTGACTTTGGTACTCCTTTATTCAATATGTTATAAGTCATCTATTTCAAAATCTTTTTGCACATCTTCTCTCAAACATTCTAGTTCTCTCGAACCAAAGATTGTTTGGTACCCTTGTAAGAGTTTTGATATTTTTTCTATACAATTGCTTCCTACGCCACATAATGTTGACCATTATCTTGATCTTATACATGGTGTGACACCTATTTCTATTCGTTTGTATTGACTTAGTCAATCCAAAGAAGATGAGATTGATCGTCAACTTGAGGATTATTAAGAATGGATACATTCGTTATAGTATGGCATTATGTGGTAAGTCAATCCTAATAGATGTGAATTTATTAGGACTGACTTATCTTTACTACTCTACTCCTATTCCTACTGTGCTTGCAAATTTCCATTCGTTGCTGTAGGTGATTATCATAGAAAACACCCCAAAACGATTATATATTATTATGGTAAGAGGCAATGTCACATTACATTCATGTACATATTATAAATGTATACATACATACATACATACATACATACATACATACATACATACATACATACATACATACATACATACATACATACATACATACATACATATATATATTATTATAGATGGGATGGACTTGTATGTTGTAGGATAGTAGGGGTTTATAATGTGAAGTTGAACAACATGTGTGGAAAGAGGGGGGGCGGCATTCATACCTATCACCTACACCTTCCCTCCCTTTGCCTTCCTTCTTGCCACAAGGATATAGTCACACTCTCATTCCTAACTCTTACCAAAACGATAGATAATGATGGCTCCCAAAATTAATAGTACCGGGAACTGGAACTTGAACGGGAGTGAGTGACCATGCGGCCCTCACCGAGAACTAGAACAGGAACGAGTGAGCGACCATGCGGCCCTCACCGGGAACTCGAACACGAACGAGGTGAGAGACGATGTGTGGTTCTCCCGAACACTAGAATATCGACAGACGTGAGCGACCATATGCAGTCCTCATTGGGAACATGAACGGGCATGAGCGACCATGCGGCCCTCATCGGGAACTAGAACTTGAACGGGAGTGAGCGACCATGCGGCCCTCACCGAGAATTGGAACATGAAAGAGTGAGCAATCATGCGGCCCTCACTGGGAACTCGAACATGAATGGGTGTGAGCGACGATGTGTGGTGCTCTCGAAGACTAAAATATCCACAGATGTGAGCGATCATATGCAGTTCTCACCGGGAATTGGAACACGAACGGGTCAGCGACCATTTGGCCCTCACCTGGAACTAGAACTTGAACGAATGAGTGACCATGCGGCCCTCACCGGGAACTGGAACACAAACCGGTGAGTGACCATTTGGCCCACATCGGGAACTGGAACACGAACGGGAGTGCACGACCATGCGGCCCTCACCGAGAACTGGAACACGAACGAACGTCAGCGAACATGTCGCCCTCACAAAGAACTAGTACTAGCAATGGGCATGGTTTCGGCTCAAACCAAACCGAACCGTTAAGCCATGGTTTAACAGTTTATTGGTTCTAAAAAAATTTAATGGTTTGTTTTGGTTTGGATTTTTTATAAACAGTTCGGTTCAATTCTAAAACTCGGGTTGATAGGTTGATAGGTTTGGTTTAAAGGTTTTTGGTTAACTTTTTGTAACCTTAATAGTATATTGATTTAATGGTTTAATTAATAGTTTTTTATTGATTTAATATATTTAACTTAAATACTTATTTAATTTTATGTATTTTTGTTTATTTAGATGTTTAATTAGTTTGATTTAAGTGGTTAGGTTTAAATTTTTTACAAAATGGTTCGGTTTGCTCTTAACTTTCCCTAAATGGTTTGTTTTTTAAGTGATTTGGTTTCAACTTTTTCATCAAGTTTGGTTTAAATATTCAGATTTCTTAAACAATTTGGTTTGGTTTTTGTTTTAAATAAACGGTTCGGTTTTAGTTTCTTTGCCTTAAAACCGAATCACGCCTATTGCTAACTGGAACAACAATGGTTGAAGGAGTGCAAGTGAAGTAGTCGACTCAACTTCCATTATGAGAGGGTAAATAGTCAAGGTTGACCCAAAAAACGGCACAAACGGTTGCGCTAGTGAGAAACCGATGCGATCCCCACCAAGAAAGTGAGCGATTGTGACCCCCACTGGAACTAGAAGTTGACCGATCGAAATCGGTCCGCACTAAAGGAAAGTGGCACAATACTTGAACTAAAAAGAAAATGGAGTGCAAGATAGATGATCTAATCCCCACCAAGAAAGTGAGCGGTTTTGACCCCCACCGGAACTTGAAGGTGAGTGATCGAAATCGATCCTCGCCAAAGGAAGGTGGAGTGAGACTTGAACTAAAATGAAAATGGAGTACAAGTTAGTGATGATCCGATCCCCACCATGAAAGTGAGCGGTTGTGACCCCATCGGATTTAGGAAGGTGAGCGATTTAAAGCAATCATCACCAAAATAGTGTTGCAAAATGATGCCTATAGATGATAACAATGACAATGAAGAGGGTGGAATAATGATGAGGTCGAAGACAAGGATGTTCATGATGGTAACTCCGAAAGCAAGGACGGTGAGGATGGTAACTCTAGAAGCAAGGTCAATGACGAAGATGGGTGATGCTTCCAGTTGGAAGGGATTGTTGTTGGGGTGGGAGGTGAAGCCAAATCCAGGGGGTTTACGTGAGAGAGAGAGAGAAGGAGAGTGAAACAAAGAAGCAACACCAAAATGAGAGGGAAAAATATTATGTTCATTACATACCCCATAAAGGGTTTATATAGTACATAGTGTAATGGCTAATAATATGACCGTTACAAAAAGAAGACCATTAAATGCACATAATTGTGCATGTGTTTACACAAATATTTCCTACATTACACAAACAGAACAACCCCTTTAATGTGTTTTACCCTTATACTGCCCCGTACAACTCCTACTGGTAACATGGATTCAAACTGTCACGGACACACCAAGCATGGACGCAGACGGAGCACAAATGATGGGGTTACGAGCAACAAAAGAACTTGGAGCTAGATGTGACGAGGTTGGAAACTTGGGAATGATAAAAGAGAGTGACAATGTCAGGAAAAGTACTAAGATAGAGAAGTACTGTCAGGAACAATACTAAGACAGAGAACGAATTAGTACTAAAAGATGAGGATTAGTATTGTTACGGGCATGACCATATAATATCTCGCGGTGAGAATTTACCGTAGTATTCTATACACGTGGATAAGTGTGAGGGTTAAATGAGAGTGTAAAGAAGGGGAGGATTACTTTTAATCCTCAGGATTGAGACAACCCATTAGGCCAAGTGTGAACTTGCCTCGGGGCCTTGGGTATCGCTATAAATAAGAGGCCTAACTACCCTCATTTCATCATCTTTTGACTACGTCGAGACTTTGCTCTTGTGGTGGGTCAACTCTTGTAGTGAGCGCGCCAGCACCATGTACGACTCGACGCCACGACGGTGGTATGGGACGCTGATCGAGGTTCGAGTCCGTCTCGATTCCTTTGCTCGGGGGTGGTCGGGTGGATCGACACCCTTCTTTCTCTCTCTCTCCTTTCTATCTATCATTCTTTTCTCCTTATCATATGCTTATATTAGATCATATCTCTAATAGTTGGTTTCAGAGCTCATGTTCTAATCTTTCTTTTGTTGTCTTTTGTCTTCTTGATTGATGGTGATCGATCGATGTGCGGCCAACCTTGTTCCAAACAGCAATCAACAAAGGAATCCGGTAATCTTTCTTGTTTTTTTTTCTATTTTTTCTCCCTTGTAATCGTGTATATGGTCATATGTAATTTTGTTTTCATTAATTCAATGATGTTGAAGTGGTAATTAATTGGTTATATAAAATGTTTATATATGTGCACAAGGTCAATATCTCATTTGACATATATTTAATATGTGATTAGTGTCGTATGGGCACGAGGTTAATGCCTCAATTGCGTATTACGCTCACATACATATGTTACGTATGCGTATGAGGTCAATACCTCGATTTTGTTCTAAATGATATGCGTTTGGTGTTGTATGCATAAGAGGTCAATGTCTCAATTGCGTATTACGATTAACCCTTATTTTGGGATGTTTCGTGTGCATAGAGGGTATATGCCTCGATTACGTATCTCGATTACATCATTTTTGGCTATTGATGTAATGATTTGTTTAATATACGCATATGTGGTCACATGTATACGTATTTGATCGTATATATGTGATATATAGACATATGTGTATATTTGATATTACATGATTTCAATATTGAATATTTTCCTTTTCGGGGAACAGATCTTGGTGGCCGTCCTCACATTTTTGTGAGAATGGCGTTGTCACCATCCCTTTTTCAACAAATTTTTTTGTTGACATCCCCATTGGTCACTTCGATTTCATTATGTAATGAAACAATCATAGCCACAATGGTGTTGAGAACGTAGGGCTTGACCCACTTCATGTGAGGTCTCTCCTATGACACACATATCCAACATCCCTCCCTCATTACATGGATACGATGCCACCATGAGATCATTCTTACGAAAGACAGTCGTAATGAAGTAACCATGTGATGGGCCACGTGGGCCTACTACGAAAAGAGGGCTCATTTGGCTTGACCATTAGGTTGCACTTTGGTGTTTGCCATCGTAATTACGAGACTTGGTTAGGTAACGTACCAACATAGTTTGTGGTAAATGAGGGGGAAATAAGGACTCTTGACATATATGTTTCTTTAAAAAAAACATATATGTGCAAATGCCTCGCATATCTCTTATATGCATTAAATATTAAACATTCAAGAAGAGCAACCTACTTGGTTGGCTTAAGTGTTTAATGCATTTGTTCTCGAGGTCTCGAGTTCAGATATGACCAAGACCATACAACATCGTTGATACATATGACTATAACACATGTTTAGACTTGAGGTCTAAGTGCACTTCGGGGTCCTCGTAATAGTACTTAAAGAGCCGAAACCACATATGTGGACACAGAAACATAGTTTATTGTTAACATTTTTTTCGTGTATAACTATTCATGATGCGAACATACATGGTTGAACCTCGGGGAGCCGCCATGAAAAAATCGATATAGAGATCAGGGAAAGACATTCATTTGTCACCCCCATGGTTTTTAAAACACCTTTGTGTTACCATAGTAATCTGATCTTGAACCTAACCTCATACGTCTAGAGGGGTATTGACGTGACATCATGATATCTATTAATGTTGGCCCATGATATGTTTACATCACGACATGATGTTATGACTATTTGTCTGACCTTATCCTATTTATTTGCCAGAAATAATCATTCAATGGCTCAAAATAACGACCCGATGTCATCCGCTCAAGCGGAATGAACTAAAGGGAATCCTCCTGGACAAATGTCCATTGAGATGTATTTTTCGCAAATAACCCAATGCCTTAGTTTCACCGCTCAACAGATGACCAAACTTCGGCAATCTCAAAGTGCTCTCGAGGCACGTGTCATTAGTTTACAACGTGAGACTAATAGACCTGATGAGCGACAGGGTGAGCCATCGTTTGTCGTTTGTCGTTAAACCTATTGTGTGGAATGCTACACCAGACCTTGCCTTTAAGGAAATCAAGGACTTGGTGTGCAAGGCTCCTTTGCTTCTTTTACCCGATCCTTCAAAACCTTTAAATGAGGTTGAAACCGATGCAAGAGATTATGCTATAGGTGTTGTCTTATATCACGATGGTAAACCAATAGCATTCGAGAGTAAGAAACTTGATTCTTCTCAATGTCGGTATACCATTCAAGAAAAGGAGTTATTTGCAGTTATACATGCGCTCAAAACATGGCGCCATTATCTTTATGGAAATCACTTTGTGGTAACTACGGACCACGAGTCCTTGAAATATTTTTGTGACCAACAAGACTTGAAAGGTCGTAAGGCACGATGGGCTGATCTTATCCAGGACTTTGATTTTTCCATATGATATCGTAAAGGTTCCATGAACATTGTCTCTGATGCACTAAGTTGCATCCGTGAAGTTAACATGCTTAGCTTCACTTAAATAACATCAGATCTTTATGATCACCTTCGAGGAAAGTATCCCGATGACAGTTATTTTGCGAAATACTGGGCAAGAGTTGAGTCTGGAACAGACACCACCACATCCTCGAAGGAATACTTCCACATTACTAACGATCTGCTCTACTGTAATGGGAAGGTTTGTGTTCCAGATTTGCCTGAGGTCAAAAAGAGAATTCTTTCTTAATGCCATGATGCACCCTCTGCGGTGTCGAGAAGAAAACCGTCACGAGGCGGAATCCGGGAATAGTGTGCGTGAACCGACCCTTACACGCGGGCACAAAGTTTGATGTATTGTACATAGTTAGGTATAGACCGGCCGATGTGAATATCCTAGGTAGCACGTATTCATTAGGTAGGAAATCGAGGAGTATCTCTGTTCGAAAGGATAGAGAATAATGGTCGTGTGACCGGTTGTAATGTCTTTCCCTCCTTGGGCTATAAAAGAGAGGGAAAGGGGCAGAGTCAGGATCACGTTCTGTTGAGGATGAAGTGATGTCGGATCGGGACCGAGCCCTTATCCTTTGTCTTCCTCTGTTGTTTCTCTCTGTAGGTTTTCGGGAGGCTGCCTCTACTTCGTGGAAAGCCCAAGTGCTTCCGGCAGAGTCTCCATCTCGCGTTTCTATGTGTGCATGTGTGTTAGAGCGTTGTCGCTCACCGGCTTGCCGGTTGTAACCCTAATCATATATATATATATATATCTTGTTTTCCGTTGTTGAATAAGTTGCGAGCTCTGTGTATTTGAGTGTGGCTTGGCCATTGTTCCTGTGTCGCTCCTCCCTTTGTTCGGTTATTCCTCGGTTCAAGGCCCCCGCGGTTCCGCCTTAGTCTCTCCCACGTGAAACAAGGCGGTAGAGGAATCGAAAGATGAGGGGATTGGAGCTTGCCGAAGCCATGGCTTCTGCCATTGATTGGATAGTGAGTGCGCGTGAGGGCACACACGCCCTTGACAGGGCCATCGAAGCGATTGTTGGTACAATAGGCTGGTTCGGTGGGAAGGACACCACGAGTTATCTGGAGGCCTACCGAGCCAAAATGGTAATGAGGGACATTCCGGAGGACAGGCGGCTGGCCGGATTCCCTCGGGTGGCAATGCTGGGTATCCACGTGGAGGTGCTCGAGGTGCGGGCTGAGTGTCGGACTTGGGAAGAATTTGAAAGTCGGCTCCTTGAGAAGTACGGGCTTGGTGACGCGCTTCGGTTCGAAGCAGGACTTCGTGGAGTGGGTGGAGACACCCAAAAAGGGGAGAAACACGTCGGTGCTCCTTTGGGAGTTTGAGGAACGCTTTGCACGACTCTCGACACTGGACAGGACCATACTAGATACAAGCCGGGTTCAGTTGTTTGTAAAGGCTGTGGACGTGTGGAATCGGGAGCAAGTGGGTCTCCTGATGGAGACAGACGACGGCTTGACGACCGACTGGGCCGTGGTGAAAAGAGTTTGCGGACGTTTCGATAGACGGCATGACTGGGGCGACAAGGGCTCATCGGGGGCGAGATCTGTTGTGACAAGAAAGCTCGAGCGACCACTGCCGGCGCGAAGGGAGGAAACTTGAGATTGGCTCGAGACAGGCTCGACATCGACCAACGTGGTCAAAGACCCATCCGGAGGAGCGAACGCAGATGGTACGAGACCTCCAGATTGCATAGGCAAGGAGGGACGGTGGCGAGCAGCCTTGCGACTGAAGGCCTTCGGCTGGGCATCGGTGCTTGTGGTGTGACGCGGTCGGTCACAACCGGAAGGACTGCGAGGACTTCACGGAAGCGCTCAGGGCTAACATGGTGTACATATGGAACGGGCAGGTACATGCTAGTGAGACCCAGAGCGCCCTGGAGTTGAACATTGGACGCGGAGGAATGAAGCGGCTGATGGAAGAAGCGACGGTGCGCCATGCAGAGACACCATCCACTACTCGACGTCGGCAAGAATCCGGGTCGGGAGTGATGAAGGCTGGAGGACGAAGGACTCTGGGTTCTGGCCGTTGGTGCTAGAAGGCCTCGCCGGCGTGCGGCTGAGGAAGGAGGAAACGGACCACGCGGAAAGGCAGGTCTGGGAGGTCACCGGGTGGGACGACCCGTTTGAGGAAAAGACCAGCTTCGTGGAAGCCGCGTGCCAGAACTACGAGGTTCTGGTAGAGGACAAGCATGCGGGAAAAGCGGGAGGGGTCGGACCCTCGCAGAGGTACGAGGCCCGGTTTGGGTCGAAGCAGAATGACGCCGATACAACCGATGCACCGGACAAGACAAAGAAGGCCGGTTACCGGCTGAGCACCGAGATAGAAAGGACGACGGATCTACGAAAGGTCTTGGAGGAACGAATCCTCGACAACAAGGTGGAGCTGTCGTTAAGGGAAGTGCTCGAGATCGCTAAGAAGGAGTTCCACGACTCCATCATGGACTTGGTGAAGCGGAAACGACTTTCAACAGAGCCGGAGCCGGAGAAGCTGGTGGAGGTGCGAACAACGCACCTGGAAGATATGGCGTTGGAGGACGAGTTGGCGGAAAGCCACTATTCGAGGCTGCATTGGGCTAGAGCCACTACGGAGACCCCCGTTCGGATTGGAGATACTCAGGAGCCGGTGGTGGCGTTGGTAGACCACGGTTCGGAGATTAACCTGATGTCCATGGACTTCTACAAGAAGCGTAAGTGGCCGATCAACACCAAGCACGGGTGGAAATTATGAGCAGCGACGCGCACCACGGAGGAACTACACAGGGCTTGCCCAAATGTACGAGTGAAGATCGGCGATGTCGAGATTGATCAACACTTCTTCGTGTAGGAGACATCCTCGCATCCGGTGATCCTCGGCGAACCATACATCAAGGCGGCATGCATGGAGATGAAGGTGCTGGATAACGGTTCGGCGTACGCCTGAGTGAAGAGCTAAGATGGGCGGCACTCTGTCCAATTTCTAATGGTGTGACCGAACCACGAGCGCAACCATGAGACCCTCGGCGGCGAAGGTCGAGGGGATTTTTAGAGAGGGCTATCAAGACGTGGGGCCACGATAGTCTGGATACCCCGGAAAAACCCCACAAGTGTACCATAGGAAGGAAACCCTGTACTATAGACAGTGAAAACCAATGGGGGGAAATAGATAGCAAAAATTCTAAGGAGACATTGTTATATCAAGGACTCGGTGCATTCCCATAAGCAATGTTTTTGAGTAGCTTATTTTTTAGTTTCCATTTGTAAATGGCATCGTGCATGTCAAGTAGAAGCTACTCCCATCCTATGCAACCATGTGCCAACCGGCAAGGTTCAGTTCGGTCTACAAGTAGCATGCAATATTTGGTGTGGTTGTTTTCATGCCCATAATATAACCCAAAAGTTTGCAAGGAATTGGGGAGTAATACCTTGTTGATTCCAATATTGAAATGTAGCCGGTAACATATCTCGTGTATCTGAAAGCACATGTCTTCCTAACTATACAGAATATTGGAAGAAACTGAACATTTTACCCATAAAAGGATCTGTCCACTGATAATCAATTGGAGCCCATTCTAATCTGAATACCGGTTTTTTAGCCAACACCCACAACTTCCAATGTGTCCTTATTTCTTCAATCATTGGATCAATATACCATTTACGGTCAGCATATCCGACGACCCTTATCTTGTGTTCCATAGCATAAGGGTAATCTATCCTCATTTCTCCCAACTGAGTCAATTGGTTTGCTTCATCCACCTCAAAAGTCTGGTAGGTCTTATCATCTGAATACCCCTTAACAGCCAAGAGTACTTCCAATCTTGAAAAAACCCCAACCCATCTGTGGTTAGAGTTATTGGGTGGTATGGGGAGTCTACTCATAGATTCTTGAATTTGTTGATACATTATTTGTCCACCATGCATATTACCTAGGATTTCTTTTTGCTCTTCCCATGAACGCGATAAAAATCCTTGTCATGTTTAAACTGTTTTCGCAAGACCCTCTATCATTTTTCCCAGCGATAACCATTGTCTAGAATCCAACTGTGAACCATCTGATGTTGTAAACAACGGATTCCAAATTATCCTTTGTCTGAGATACTTAAGATAATGTTTGGGTTTAGGTTTATTGCGAAGCAAACCAGGTAATACTTTTTTCCATGCTGAAAATAATGTCCTAATAAATTTGTCTTCCCACTTGTTAGTTGTAGGTACTCTGAAATTTTCAATAAATATCCAGTTTAAATCCTCAGACCAGGGGGCACCTAAGCGAGGAGAGCAATCTGAACAACGTTCAAGCAATAATACTTTCCATATCTCTTTCACCGGCATAAATCCTCTAATGAGAAACTTACGTAATAATGCTCTTGATTGGTCTACTGGATCAATAATACCTAGTCCCCCTTTAGAGCGAGGTAAGGTATTGTATTGCATGTATATACATCTATGTGATATGTGTACATTTGTAAGTGTGTATGTATGTACATATTGTATTGTATTAATTGTACGATGTATCTATTGTATACACATATGCATTGTATGTATGGGATGTGTGTATGTATGTACATATATGTAATGTATTGCATGTGTTGTATGTATTGTATATATATGTCATGTGTGTAAGTTTAGATGTGTATATTGATCCATTATGTGTTGAATGAATATATGTATGTACATGTATGAATGTACATATGTGTATATATGCAATATGTAATGTTTGTATGTGTATGCATACATGTGTGGGTGGATGTGTGTTTGTAATATGTATGTATGTGTATGTATATATTATGTACGTGTTGTAGTTTGTATGACCCCGTATGACCTATATATATGGTAATATGTATGTATGTAATGTATATATGTGTATGGATGGATGTATGTTTGTAAAATTTATACGTGTATCATTGTAGGCATATGTACGTATATATGTGTTTCAATGTATGAATGAATATATGTATGTCTATATACAAATGTACGTATGTGTATATATGTATGTATATTTTCGGGGTATTTTAGTGTTTAGTATGTGTATGGCTCATATCTAGATGTATGTTTGCAATATGCACATGTATATATGTAAGTAATGTAGTTTGTATGACCCCGTATGACCTATATATATGGTGATATGTGGAATATGTATGTACATGTAACATATGTAATTTATGTATGTATGTTTATGCGTATACGCGTATGCCAATGTACATGATTCAATGTGTATAGATGTGTGCTTGTAATATGTATGTATATATCTAATGTATGTATGTGTATGTATATATGTACTATTGTTGTGTGTATGACTATGTGTGTGTGTGTATGTGGTGATATATATGTACATATCTATGGAATGTATGTATGTGTATGCATGCATGTAATATATGTATGTGTATGCATACATGTAATGTATGTATGTGTATGCTTGCATGTAATGTATGTATGTGTGTGTGCTTATAAAATTTATATGTAAGACATTGTAGGCATATGTACATATATACGTGTAACAATGTATGAATGAATATATGAATGTATGTATGTATGTATGTGTATATATGTAATGTATTTATGTATCTATATTTTCTGTGTATTTTAATGTTTAGTATGTGTATAGCTCGTATATGGATGTATGTTTGTAATATGCATATAATATACATGTATATATCCGATGTATGTGTAAGTATACATATATCCAATGTGTGTGTATGGATGTATATATATATATATATATTGTAATGTGCTCAATTACCGACCCCTATCTCTCTTGGTAGGAATCTCTCTTTATAAGGTTTCCCACCTTTCTTGGCTCTACCCCTAGTTAGTTACAAGTTTATTGGTTCCTCTTGGGACCAAACTATCTAGTGTGGTCCCCCACACATGACACCTCCCCCTTTTAGAAAAAAATTACATATTAAAACCTAGTCACTTATTCCTTTGCTTTTCTTTTCTTTATTGTGCAGCGAGGGTTTTTAACTACGAAAGTCACTGTGCAATGCCTATCAGGGATGTTGATTGTGACACTGTTGATGTTGTGACGATTGTGGGCGGCTATGGTCTGATGCGGAGTGGAGGATACGCCTGCGCCTCGACTGTGGATACATCCAAGTGTGTCGATGGCTGCGACAGACCCGTGGCGTCCTCACCGGTGTCGTCGGGGTGGAGATTCTCAGTTGGTGGAGGTATGCGCCTAATCCACGAGACATGTGCGACTGTTTCCGTCGATTTATTGACTCGGCGCAACTGGTAAGTGTTCGAGCCGATGCGTGTTATGATCTTGTATGGTCCTAACCATCTGTGCATGAATGATTCACAAAGACCCTTTTTCCGTACTGGGTAATAGACTCTAACATATTCGTCGATGTTGAGTGTGGTTGGCCTATGTGATTTGTCGAAGTATTTCTTTTGTCGTTGTTAGGCTTTACTCAAATTATATTGAATGGCTTATCAGAGAAGAGGCATCTTTGATTGTAGGTATAACCACCACGAAGTGGCATCACTATGATGTGGGTTGACTTTTATGGTGTGTGGGTCTGGTGGGAGATGAGGATCACGGCCATACAATGCCCTGAATGGACTCACCTTGGTGGATTCTTGTACCGAGGTGTTGTATGCGTGTACCGCGAACGACAATACTTGATCCCATGATTGATGTAAAGGATCAACATAGGCGGCAATAGTTTGTTTAATGGTTTTATTCATTCTCTCCGTGAGGCCGTTAGTCTGGGGATGATATGGCGATGTAAACAACTGCTTCATTCCCAAACTCTACATGAGAACTTGCATCACTTCGCTTCGGAACTGTGATCCTTGATCTGAAAGAATTTGGTGAGGGCATCCGTGAGGAAAAATCACCCTTTGTAGACGGGCGTTGGCGACTGTATTTGCTGTTGCATCCGGTACCAACATGTCAAGTATTCTGTAATTACCAAAACCTATTTGTTTCCTTGTATTGATGTTGGGAACGGGCCCATGAGGTCCCATCCCACCATCTCAAAAGGTTCCTTGACTTCAATGGGTGTCAAGGTACCATATGTGGACTGTGGGTTTTTTACGATCTGACATGTGGGGCATGTTTGTAGGAATGTAGAGATAGACTGTCTTAATTTTGACCAATAATACATTGACCGAATGCGATGGAGGAGCTTATGGAAACCAAAATGACCTGTCAACCGATGATTATGATAGAATTTGAGATAAGTTGCTCGTAATGACTCCGATAAATATAGACGTGGAGGGAGGCCTTGACTAACAAATGGAGTATGTTGTCAATTAAAACAAAATGACGGTATACCTACTTGTCATGGCTATTTTGTATTCGCAAGATGAGGTCCTTGATCACAGGGTCTTGCTGTTGCATTTGTGCTATTTGTTGTGGCTGAAATGGGAGGACATTAGAATCCTCCGCCCATTGTGCGGCATGGTACTCCATCCGAGATAAAGCATCAACAACCGTGTTGGATGCTCCTCTCCGATAAATCATTGTAAAACTGTATTCTTGCAAAGTGAGTGCCCATCGTAGTAGTCTTCCCGGTGGGTGAGTTTTTTGGATGAGTGATACCAATGGTTGGTGATCCGTTTCTACTTGGACGGATGTTCCATGCAGGTAAGGGTGGAACTTCTGGAATGCCCAAACAATTGCCAAGAACTCTTTTTCTGTCATAGAGTAGTTTTGCTCTGATTTCGTCAATGCTCTACTGATGTATGCTATCGGCTACCAGTCGTCGTTGTCATCTTGTTGCAGGAGCACAGCCCCGATTCCATAATTGGAAGCATCTGTTTGAAGGCGGAAGACTTTGCTGAAGTCTGGGAATGCCAAGGTTCCCGCATCCTTGATTAATCTTTTGAGTTTCTCAAAACTTTGCATACAATCTCGTGACCACTAATATTTTGATCCTTTTTTCAATAGTAATCTTAAGGGAGTTGTGACCATGGCTAGGTTAGGAATAAACCGTAGTGAAAAGTTCACAAGGTCAAGGAAGCTTTGTAGGGACTTGATGCCGCTTGGCGTTGGATAATCCGCAATGGCTCGAATCTTAGCAGGGTCAAGTTGGATGCCTTTTGAGGATATCATGAATCCTAAAAATCGTAATTCCGTTGCTCCCCATTTGCACTTCTTACATTGTAGTTGTAGGTTATATTTTTGGATGCGTAGGAGGACTTCTTGTAGAACTTGAATATGTTGCGACCAGTCAGCAGTGTGTATCAGTATATCGTCGAGATAGACTAGTATGACACCTTTATGGATTAGGTCTTGAAAAATGGTGTTCGCCATTCTTTGGAATGTGTTGCCTGCATCTGATAATCCGAAGGGCATTCTCTTAAATTGGCATAAGCCATGTTGTGTTCTAAAAGTTGTCTTGTGTTTATCTTCAGGTCATAGGGGTATTTGCCAATACCCTGAGGCCAGATCTAAAGATGTAAAGCATCTTGACTTACCGAGTTGGTCGATTAAATCATCGATGCGCGGTAATGGATACCTGTCATGCTTTGTAATTTTATTTAGTAATCTGAAATCAATGCAAAATTTGAATGTACCGTCATCTTTTCTGACTAGATGAGATTCTGATACCCATTCATTGCTAGACGGCTCAATAATATCCTTTTGGAGCATTTCCTGGACTGCAGTGTTTATCCGTTGAGGATCAAGTGGTGACCGCCTTCTAGTTGCCATTCGCACCGGAGGAGAGTTTGTTGTGGGTATGGTGTGCTGCACTTGTAAAGTTACTTGAGTTGTCTTTTCTGTCTTCATAAAGATTTTCGGGAACTTCCCGAGTAGGCGACGGAGATCGGACAAACGTGATTGTGCTGGTTCTATTTGGATTTGAGTATGCATGATCTGTGTGCTAGTATGAGGTGTGTTAAGAAGGGGAATTGTGGTGCAAGGCCTAAGATGTGGAAGAACTAATGTCTGTGTGTCAAAATGCAATTGGGCCCAATGCTTAACAAACCAATCACATCCTAATGTTAAAGGAAAGAGTTGTTTTGGTAGGACATAGAATGAATGGACGAAAGTATGTTGTGCTAGTGTGAAAGTGCAATGTGCGTGTGTGAATGATTTATAGAGTTTTTGCTTGTCGCCAAAAATTAAATGGATTAGTGGTGCAGAGGATGTTGGTAAGTGCAATTGATTAACTATATCTAAATTAATTGAAGAGATTGTGCTACCTGAATATAGTAATGCTTCATGTGATGTATTCTGAATGCATGCTATTGTGGAGCAGACTATTCGGCTGGAAGATGTAGCGGCTTGGAAGTGCAAGAGTTGCTCTTCCTTCGACATCCCACATTGATGTTTTCCTGTATGTCGACCAGAGATGTGGAATCGGCCAACTGGATTTATGCGTTTTGATGGTGTCTAGATGCGGCGAATTTCCTGCAATATTTCTTAACATGACCATAATTATTGCAATAAAAACAATGGGGGCGTCCTTGAGTGTCTCGACTTGGGAGTTGCTTCTTAGCATTAATTTGTGCATTTTGGATGTTAATATCCATCGGGCATGTTGTGGATTCGACTTGATGTTTCTGATTGTTTTGTTGTGGCATTGTAGGTGCCTGCGGCAATTCCATATAATCAGGTGCTTCGATACGTTGGGCAATTTGTACGGCCATTTGGAAGGTTGTCAGCCCTTGATCTTTTACTCTCCTATAGATGTCATGTCTCAGCCTAGGCAGCAAGAAATATAGCTTCATAGTCTCTTTCATGTTTGGATCGACTCGAAGTAAGAGTTGTTTTAATCTTACTGCAAAATGTGCTACTAGTTCATGTGTTCGTTGACGCATGTTACCTAATTGTTGCAGGGCTGTTTGTGTTATATCGTTATTGGCGAAGTGTTGTACCAGTTGTTCGCGCAGGTATGACCAATCTTGTTTTACTTCTTTTGGTTGTTGAATAAACCAGGTTGCTACAACATTTTCCAATACATGCGCAGTTCTAGGGCTTTTCTGTCATCACTCCATTGATGATAGCCAGCGATATTATCAAAGTGATCTAGCCAAGCCAATACGTCTTCTGTTGGCAGGTTGGAAAATGATTGTGGTCTAATTCGGGAGTCCTTCTGTTTCTCCATGTTGTTTCCTGTTTGTTGTGATTGATTAGTTAACCAATTCATTATTGTTTGATTTGTGTGGTTTACCTGCATCATCATTGCTAACATAGCTTGAAGCATTTGCTCGATTGCATTGCTTGGAGAGGTTTGTTCCACGAACTCTGGTTGCATACTCATTTTGTTGTTGAAATCTAATGTCTGCATCTTTGTGTAGTTGATGCTCTCTTGAATTCGCGTCTTCTCGGTTGGTTTCTTGTGGGCTCAGCGGCTGCCTTTGTGTGATGATCAGTGGGATACTTGTGTGTGATGATCGGTGGGTTGCTTCTGTGTGATGATCAGTGGGTGTGCAACGGTGGTTGATCTAAAAATGGCCGTTATTTCCACCAATGTAATGTGCTCAATTACCGACCCCTATCTCTCTTGGTAGGCATCTCTCTTTATAAGGTTTCCCACCTTTCTTGGCTCTACCCCTAGTTAGTTACAAGTTTGTTGGTTCCTCTTGGGACCAAACCATCTAGTGTGGTCCCCCCCCACACATGACAATATATATATTGTAAATATTGTAGTTTGTATGGTTTCATATAACCTATATATATGGTGATATGTGGAATATGTATGTACATATGTATATATGTAATGTATCTATGTATGTATGTATGTGTATGTAAATTTGTATATCATATAATATGGATGGATTATATGATATGTAGTATGTAATTTATTTGTGTGTGTGTGTGTGTGTAATATATTAAACTTGTTTGTATGTATGTAGATTTGTAATACATATAATATGTAATCTTATATATTTATGTGTATGTGTATGTGTATATATAATATGTAATTTATTTATGTATGTAAATTTTTTGTGTTTGGTATGTATATATTGTGAAATGCACACATGCACACCACAATGTGTTTTTGTATATAATTGTGATTTGTGTGTATAATAATATATGTGTGTAATGTTATGAACTCATGCATAACATGAGTTATGCTATACTTATCTTAGTCTTAAACTCTAGTTAAGAAGACTTCATGATGTAAATAGTATGCATGCATCTCATCATCTTGTGAGTCATAAAACTTATGTATCTCAATCATTTTGAAGATATAGAGATGAGCATAGCCTATGAGCTCTATCTAGATATTGTATTGTGATCTTGATTAATATCTAATCACTCTTTGATCTTACTTAATCACTCTATTCTATAACTTGTTATCAGCATGATTAGCCTCTATTATAGTAATTAATTATTCTCTTATATAAATCTACCTTATTGTTACCATTAGCATGACTTCTCAAGCTCTACAAATAGAGAAATGCTTATTCCCGCCACATGCATTGGATGGGTCCAATTATATGACTTGGATGGTTCATGTCGAAGGCCATCTCACGGCAAAAGATATCCTTCATACGATAAGTGATCATTTTAATGATGCGGAGAACTCAAATACTAGGAAGATGGGAGCGGAAGCATTCATTTTCATTCTTCATCACCTTGATCTAAGCCTTCAAAATCAATACTTCTCCATCAAGAATCCATCAACTCTGTAGAAGCAACTCAAAGCCCGCTTTGATCATCAACGAACTGTTCTTGGCCCCAACACTTTGCATGAATGGAATCAACTTCGTTTTCAGGATTTCAAGACAATTGTTGAATATAATTCATCAGTATTTGGTATCGTTTCTAAACTTAAATTTTGTGGTCATGATAACCTTGTTCAAGACGCGAATCTAATCAACAAAACGTTAACTACTTTTCATCCCTCAAATTTTAATCTTTTCGAACAATATCATAATCGTGATTTTAAAACCTATGCTGAACTTTTATCTGCACTTCTTGTCGCTGAGCAACACCACCAAGTTCTCATCAAGAACGACAAACTTCATCCAATAAGTCAACCTACGGCTTCTCTACAATTCAAGGATTTGACACATGTCGAGAGTAATTATTCTAGACGACAACATCGTCACCAACATCCATATACACAGAGTCAAGGAAGAGGAAGAGGAAGAAATCAATAAAGGAAACAATATCACACAAGTAATCAAGTCAAGTCAATGTATCATCAATCAAAGTCAAGTCAAGATAAGCCTTCATCGAATTCATGTCTTTGATATGGTTTACGAGGGCATTGGGCAAATACTTGCCAAACTTCTAAGTTTCATGTTGATCTTTACTAGAAGTATGGCAAGCAAGGTTGAGATACAAAACCAGAGGCTAATATGGTAGTAGAATCATCAACGATCTCACCATCAATTCCAATCTTGGAATATAGTTTTATGGATCATCCTTTGGAATTTGAGCCCGAAGCCAACATGTTTGAAGCTCATATGATTGATTTACATACAAGCTGTTTTCTTTGTCTTATTGATTGTGCCTCAACACACACTATTCTATGTCATAAAGAATTCTTTCATCATATTAAAGATCAAGCCCCTTTCGACATCAAGACTATTGTTGGTTCTTGTATTGGACAAGGAAGAGGCCAGTATCCGCTAGTATCCAACTTCCAAGTGGTGTTTGCTTAGAAATACATGATGCTATCTATGCGCCTACCTCACTGAGAAATCTTCTTGCATTTGCAAGTGTGCGATGCAATGGACACCACCTCATGACATGGGAACAAGATGGGAAAGAGACAATGCGAGTAGTCAAGCACCTATCAAATACTACCCAAGTTATTGATGAGTTAGAAGTCTTACCAAATCAATTGTATTGTTTCAACCTTAAAGCCCCGAAGATCCGCATGGCTTTCATTTGCCCACTACTCCAATATTTCTTCGAATGTCAATACTGATATAATGGATCTTCGGCATGATAGACTAGGTCATCCTGGCCATACAATGATTAGGAGAATGATCAATAATGTTCAAGATCTACCTTTAAAGTTGGAATACTTGAATCGAGTTCAAACTCGTTTTTGTGTTTCATGCGCACAAGGAAAGTTGGTGATTCGTCCTTCCTTGCACAAGGAACCGTATGAGTCACCAAACTTTTTGGAGCGTATACATGGTGATATCCATGGACCAATACACCCTCCTTCTGGACCATTTTATTACTTCATGGGAGTTAAAGATGCTTCATCACGTTTTTCTCATGTCACACTTCTTTCTACTCGCAATATGGTGTTTCCTCGACTCCTCATCCTTATCATCAAGTTGTGCGCTCAATTTCCAGATTTTCCAATTAAGTTGATTCGGATGGACAACGCTGACGAGTTTACGTCAACAACCTTTATTCGCTTTTGCAAATCTATCGGTATTAATTTTGAAGTTTCAACTCCTCATGTTCACACTCAAAATGGTATGGCTGAATCTTTGATTAAACAAATTCAAGTAATTGTGTGGCCAATTCTTCTCAAATCAAATTTGCCTAGTTCAACATGGGGACATGCAGTACTTCATGCATCGCAACTTCTCCGACTACGGCCATCATCATATCATGTTTACTCTCCCCATCAACTCATGACAGGTTTTCCACCTTCTGTTTCTCATTTACGAGTATTTGGTTGTGCAGTTTATGTTCCTATTTCTCCACATTACCATAGGAAACTTGGTCCTCAATGTCGTCTCGGAATTTATGTGGGATTCAACTCTCCTTCAATCATCCGCTATCTCGAACCTACAATTGGCGATTTATTTACAACTCGCTTTGCCAATTGCCAATTTGATGAATCAACTTTCCCGATTTTAGGGGAAGATAACTAGAAAAGAGAAACATCAAGAAAGATTGATCAAAGTCTAATGTTTAATTGGCCCAAGGATAAACCAGTGCCACCAGATCCTTATATTAGAGAGGGGGACAAAGAAGTTCAACGAATATTACATCTACAAAGTATTGCCAACAATGCACCAGATGCTTTTGTTGACACTTTCAATATGAAGGTCTTCTCAAACGAGGAGTTTTTGGTAAATAGAAGCTATTCAAACTAAGCTAAATAGTCTTCTCAAACGAGGAGTTTTTGGTAAAATTCAAGAGACACCTATTGGTCATACACCTGTTGGCTATCATTGGGTTTTTGTGCAGAAGCATAATGATAAAGGAGAAGTTATCCGTTATAAGGCAAGGTTTGTTGCTCAAGGTTTCACGCAACGATTTGGTATTGATTATACCGATACATATTCTCCAATTATGGATGCAACGAGTTTTCGTTGGTTGATTCATTTCACTATTCAGCAAAGTCTTCATATGCATCTCATGGATGTGGTTACAACCTATCTTTATGGTGATTTGGATAAAGATATATACATGAAGATACCTGAACATCTTTGCAAATCTACGCAGCTTGGAAAATTTCTCAATCCATCGATCAAGTTATGTAAGTCACTTTATGGACTTAAACAAGCCGGTCGTATGTGGTATCAACATCTTTCTCAATATCTTCTTTCTCATGGATTTAAGAATGATGATATTTATCAAGCATTATCTCAAAGAATTTGTCATCATCGCTATTTATGTTGATGATCTCAATATTATTGGAACATCCAATGCTATTGAAGATGTTGTTGCTATGCTTAGATGCCAATTTGAAATGAAAGACCTCGGTTTAACTACATTCTGTTTGGGTCTTCAGATCGAGCACCTATCTAATGGAATTCTTCTTCATCAGAGCTCTTATATCCATAAAATATTAAAACGGTTTTCTATGGATCAAGATCATTCTATTAGAACTCCTATGGTTGTGCGCTCTCTGGATCCTTCTCGTGACCCATTTCGGCCAAGATCTTCTAACAAGTCTGCATTGGGACCACAGTATCCTTACATGTCTGTTGTTGGTGCTCTTATGTACTTGGGACAATTTGTTGGCTCGATATAGTCACGATCCTACCAGAAGACACTGGATTGGAATTAAGCAGATTTTCCGATATTTACGAGGCACTCAAGATATGGGTCTTTTCTTTACCAGTGATTCTATGCACGGTCAATTGACCGGTTATTCTAACATTGGGTTTTTATCTGACCCTCACGTTGGTAGATCACAAACAGGATATGTTTTCCTTGTTGGTGGCACAGCGATCTCTTGGCGATCAACAAAGCAAACATTGGCTGCAACATTTTCAAATCATGCTGAGATATTGGCACTACATGAAGCAAGCCGAGAATGCCTATGGCTACAACACTTAATTGGGCATATTGAAAGTTCTTGTGGTTTTATCGGCCCATCATTACCAACAGTTATCTATGAAGATAATTGTACTTGTATTGATCAATTCAAGAAAGGCTTTATTAAAGGCGATCGAATCAAACATATTTCTCCCAAGTTTTTCTTTACTCGTGAGCTTAATGATAATTATATCAACATACAACCTATTCAATCAAGCAAGAACTTGGCAGATATTTTTACCAAAAGTTTACCTGCATCAAAACATTGGCTAAACATTCCTTCTCTTGGACTCAAAAGATTATCAGAGCTGATGAGCTAAACCAATGATGATGAGATGAGGGGTTATGAACTCATGCATAACATGAGTTA
Source organism: Azolla caroliniana (assembly GCF_043228905.1). Classification (NCBI taxonomy): domain Eukaryota; kingdom Viridiplantae; phylum Streptophyta; class Polypodiopsida; order Salviniales; family Salviniaceae; genus Azolla; species Azolla caroliniana. Next base: position 8,485,661 of record NW_028230438.1, on the reverse strand, counting down.
TGCTATACTTATCTTAGTCTTAAACTCTAGTTAAGAAGACTTCATGATGTAAATAGTATGCATGCATCTCATCATCTTGTGAGTCATAAAACTTATGTATCTCAATCATTTTGAAGATATAGAGATGAGCATAGCCTATGAGCTCTATCTAGATATTGTATTGTGATCTTGATTAATATCTAATCACACTTTGATCTTACTTAATCACTCCATTCTATAACATGTAATATGTAATATATAAAATATGTTTGTAAGAATGTGTATGTATATATGTAATATGTAATTTTTATGTGTGTATTATGTATATATATGTATGTCAATATATATGGCTTATTCTAATATGTATGTAGAATGTATGCATTTATATATATCTAGATATGTATGCATTATTTATATATGTAGTATGTATTGTATTTATGTATGTCTATGTACGTATTTACATATGGTAATACATATTTGGATTTTTGTCTCTCGTGTGACCTATATACAAATCATTCAGCGGAGCAGGAGAGAAGAACGGAGCAGGAGCGGGCAGCGGAGCAAGAGCTAAAGCGCGCTGGCTGACTTGCTTCTACCTGCCAGTGCAGAGCGGAAGCCAGACGTGGGGCACACAGACCACCACACTCTCTCTGCAAGTCTTGCCACTGCACCTCTGTCACCGTTGAACAGTCGGTAGATGCCACAATCGCCGCCGATTCTTCTTTGCCAAACTAGGGTTCCCCCCGGAGTGGGCCGTCACTAACGTTCGACGAGTGGGCCCCACTAAAGTTCGACAAGTGGACCCTAGTTCAACGAGTGGGACCCCCCCAAAATTTTGATTATTACTCCCACAAGATAAATAATATTAAATAAATACTTAAGAAATAAGGGAAAAAACAAGGAAAAAAGGGGGACCTACCCCCCCCCCCCCCCCCCAATTCGAAGAGTGGGACCCAACCCACCATATTTTTAAATACTACACCCCCCCACCCAAATTTTGATTATTACCCCTACTAAAAAACAAATAATAATAAATAAATACATAAAAAACAGGAAAAAAGAAAAGAGAGGAAAAAAGGAAAAAAGAGTGAGAGCCCCCTTCCCCCCAACACAACTTTGGAAGATTTCTTCAATCATGGAAACACCATACATCGGCACTACCGAACACATATCTCAAACAGGCCCCTCGATCGATAAAGACCAAATGCAAGATCAAAACAATCCAAATACAGGGTGTCCTGTTGAGATTAGTTTCAATACCGACGAAAAGCTTCTACTTGAGTAGGAGATAGGTCGACTCGAGCACATAACGGTCATATGTCGCGTGGTGGGATCACGGCCAAATAGAGGACTATTGTGAGATATGTTGCAAGGCAAATTTCATTCACAAGTAGGTGGAATAAAAGAAGTCCAACCGCTTGGTAAAGGCTTCTATCAAATCATTCTGGAGGACAAGGTGTCCGTAGTGAACCTCATAACCATGTCTCCCTGTCAGGTCCGAAATACTTGGTTATTCATGCGTAAATGGACACGTGGTTTTAACCTAGAGAAGGCAGCGCAACATGAGAATTCCATGAAAAAGGTAACAATGTTGTTTCCTGGATTATCCTTAGAATACAACATGTTACTTCCTACTATTGGCAATTCCTTTGGCATGATGTTGGACGAGGAACTAACACTAGCGGATAGGCTAAAGAAGCACCTGGGCCCTCCCTCTATCTACCTATTGGTGCAGGACATCAACAAACTTCCCTCCAAGATCCTCATTCCCGGGAAAAATGGAATGCATATTGAACAACGCATTGAAGTGATTGGCGCACCGCGGCAATGTTTTGCATGCAAAAAACTTGGTCATTTAAAAAAGCACTACCCCACAAGACGTATTAAAGATCCTATGAAGGAGAATCTGGAAGGTCGGGACAACATAGGACATCAGAAGCCTCCCCCACCATGACCCGATAAGGCTGTGATGGAATGGCGAGTGGTGGGAAAAACCCATGTCCTTCGGAAAACTCCACAAGTACAAAATCCTCCATCGCCCATGAGCCCCAATCGATTTGATCTACTACAAGAGCTCACCCCCATGGACGAGAATTCCCCTAGTTCTTTCTGAAGCCCCCAGGAACGGCCTAAGGTGATACCAAGCACACAAGAGAAAGTTCTCGTTAAAGCTTACAAAACAGGGAAGCGAAGAAGGATAAGTCATGTTAAGACCTTAACACAGAGCTTGAGTGGAACGGCACCCAATGCAGAAGCAACAAACCAAGGCAGAAGTCTGAATGTCACGCCTCATATCATAGTCTTCCCGGACAACAATGAGTGTGATTCCTCTAGCCAAGACCTTGAACCACACCCGTAAAACGCCTTGAAATGGCTAGGTATTGGGCACAAGACAGTGGAAAAAATAAGGGTACATGTATCAGCAGTACACAATAAAGGAGTTTTGACGACCTCAATCTCCTTTCCACTCTTGCTTCCGACACAGGAAGATTGGTCGAAATCCAAGATTAAAGATACACTATGTAGCCAAGCAGTATGCTTTGTAGCAAAAATCAGTGATGAAGACCTCATGAACGAACTAAAGCAACATTGGCATAACACTAAATTCTGGTGCACCATGGATGAAGAGGAACCTCATCTCTGCCACATCCACCTGTGAACTATCATAGACACCCAACTAACTCCAAGCTTTTTCTATTTCTATGAGAAGCATGAAGGGGCGATTGAAGCTCACAAGATAGCCCACAAACTCCACTCATGGATGTGGACCATCATTCCATCAATGGAAATGACTGGCTATCTAAATGGTGAGTGCTCCCCACTCACAGTATGTTGTGCAAAGCATTAGGCACAAATCTCCCACTCCATTCCATGATTATGAAGATTGTAACATGGAATGTTTAAGGGCTCAGGAGTCAACTAGACCAACAACACAGATGGAAATTGAGAAGAGATCTTGAGGAATATATATTAGGGGGTGATGCTAACATCATCATGTTGCAAGAACATCACCTTGATAGTACTCCTTTAAAGGAAGTCGGAGATCTTTTACCATGATCATGGCGAACAATTTGGGAGCCAACAATAGGGGAGGATGGAAATCATGGTGGCATTTGCACTCTAATTCGTGAACATCTAGCCCAAGGCCTCATACACCAGGAATCACTTATACCTGGTAGGGCACATTTTTGCACGTTGGCCATCCAAGGGCAACGTTGGAATTTCATGAATGTTTATGCTCCAAATAGCAGAACAGAAAGGGAAACATTCTGGGAACGCATCCGCCTACAAGTAGCGGGTGTGGAAGAGTGGTGCATTGGAGGGGATTTCAATATGATTGAATCCATTCACGATAGCTCCAACAACAACCCCATAGTTCTACAAGGAAGGGAACATAAACAATGGGAGAAGCTATGTGTACACCTTAACCTGCGAGACATCTGGCATTCTGACAACTTCCAACGAAAAAGGGACTCTCTCTTATTCTCCCGATCAGACGGGCGGAATAGTGAACCCACCCTTTCTCGCATTGACCGCATTTATGTGGGCGAGGCTCTAGAAGCGAAGGGAGGGTGGTGTCGCATAACTCCAGGCATGACTTTCTTTGACCATTACCCGGTAGTTGGTCATTTCCAATTGCACTGAAATGGGGCCCTTTCCAACCTCGCATCCCGCACATTATCTACACAGTTATAGAGGGGAAGGAACAACTCTCCAACCAATGGTCCTTACCCGTCAATGTCTCATCAGCATCTGACAAACTTCTAGCTAAATTAACAAGAGCTTCAACTCTCCTACATGAGTTTGTCAAGACCAGAAGCAAGGATGCTCAAGAAAAGCGACAAAGGACAAAACGGGGCCTAATAGCCTTACAACGACTCCAACAGACATACTCGTCATGTCCTTAGACTGCAGGACAAGTTTCCATGGCCAAACATGAACTCAGCATGGCGGAAAAGGAAATATACGACATGGAGTTCCATGGAAGCATGGCACAATGGATTAGAGTAGGAGACAAAACCACGAAGGAATTCTTCCGCTCCAAATGCCCGAGGCACGCTAGAACAATGATGTGCAGCCTCAACCGAGCGGATGGAACGACCATTGAGGATGGCGATGAAATGAGGAATATTGCCACAGGTTACTATAAGCACCTACTTACTGAAGATACTATGGCCACAGGGGAAGACATAAAAGAAGATATTATCCTCCAAAGCATACCCAAGAAAGTCACGATGGAAATGAATGCATGGCTCGTGCGTCCCCTATCAACCATCAAGATATGGGAAGCCCTCTCTGATTTGGATGTAGATAGTTTCCCCGGAATCGACGGCCTCACTCCTCACTTTTTCACATGCCTTTGGGGCACTATTAAAGAAGACCTCCTCCAGGCATATGAGGAGATCATCACGTTTGGAAACATGCCGGAGGAATTTGGACAAGGGATGATACATCTCATTCCTAAAAGTGGTGGCAGTGCCAACGACATTAGTAAGTGGCGGCCCATAACTCTTCTCAATACTGTTTATAAGTTGCTCGCAAAAATCATGGCACACCGGTTAACATCTCTTCTCCCTCAACTCATTCATCCATCCCAGACAGGTTTTGTTAGAAATCGGAGCATCCTAGACAACCTCTTCTCATTCTGGGAAGTAGTAGCCCTTGCCAAACGTACCAACAACAAGGTAGTGGTGGTGCTACTAGATTTTGAGAAAACATATGATAGGGTTTGCTGAAATTTTCTTGAAAGTGTGTTGGGGAAACTCGGATTTCAAGAGACATGGATCAAAGGCATTGCAGGACTTTATAGGAACGGCAGTAGTTGCGTTTCATTGGCAGGTGAAAGGGGCCCTTTTTTCCAAATATCCCGATCTGTACGACAGGGATGCCCACTAGCTCCATCATTATTTCTATTATACGCCGAAGCACTCCCTTGCTTTCTCAACTCACAACATCTCAACCTACATGGTCTTGTCGTGCTTCATTCTCATCAAAGCATCCTGGATATAGAATTTGCAGATGACACAGCGGTCTACCTGCAAGGGGACTTGGAAACCCTACAAAAGCTCGAAAGTGGGTTAGCCGTATTTTGCAAGAGATCCAATGCTATGACAATTGGCACAAATCATGTGCAATATGGCTTTCTCATGAAACTCATCCTGCGTGGCATCCACATCCCGCTTTCAAATGGATCAACCAAGGAGCAAGCACCAAATATTTGGGGTTTCAAATTGGTTTCAACATACCGCTGTCGTGAAGAATGTGCTTCACGATATAAGAATGAAGCTATATATTGTATTAAGTAAAATTGAGAGACTTGAACTCTCAACCTTGTATGCCAAACACAAAGTATACACCACTAAGCTAGGTTAGTTATTGTAGAATGCATTTTTATCATTATACTTATCCCATATCTATTTTCATACATGGGAGCTCAAGTGAGCATGATGGCTACCATGCATCACGTGCAATACATGTGCGCCAAATGGCGATCATGCATTAGATGTAACTCATGCATTGCATGCATGCCATGCTCCCATAATACATTACCATATGCATGGCAACACCTATATAAAGAGGGGCAAGGAAAACAAGAAATCAATCAAGAGAAAGTGGGAGAAAAAGGAATCTAAGCAACTGTTGAAGATATCTTATTTGATGAAGAGCCTCGCGTTTCAAAGTGGAAGTCGTGGGTTCAAATCAAGGGTCGGTATTGAAAATATTCATCTTACGATCAAGGATTGTAAAGTTGGTAAAATATTATATTTTTAATATACATCATGTTTATATCATATACTCTTGTTTCTAGAATCATACTTTGTCTCAATCTTCTTTCTTGAATCATACATTGTCTCTATCTTTTATCTATGCTCGTCTCTCTCTCTCTCTCTCTCTCTCTCACACACACACACACACACACACACATTACTCGTAACTCTTCGTCTTACTATCCTTAACCATTCTATCATCACCATACAAGCCTTATTAAAAGTTAAGTTTCTTGAAGTCCCCTTAACCTTAGTCCTCGCGACTTTGCCGCACAAACCACAACTACTCCAACACATTTGGTGAACCCGACGTGAAGGCGGCGACGAGGACAAATGGAGGAGCAAATGAGGCTTATGTGTACGATGATGGAACGAGTGATGCGGGAACAAGGGATGATGGCAAGCATCGACAAAGCCGTCAACAATATTCTCGCACGAGTAGGAATCTTCGAAGGTATAAATTTAACAAGATTTTTGAAGATTTATATTGAAGAAATGCTTAAATGCAGTGTCGACGAAGCTGCAAAAATTAATAGCTTTAGTCGAGTCGTTGCGATTGGGCTACAAGAAAGGGTCCAGGAGCTACAGAGAGAGCATCATACATGGGTGACTTTCGAAAGAGCATTATTGAATGAATACAACCTCAACGATATGTCAAGGATGACAAGGAAAGCTTTGATGGATTGGGTAGAGTCTGATAAACATTTAAGTGTTTTGGAAGTATTAAAAGAGTTTTCTGAAAGATTTGAGCAACTAAATGTTAGAGATAGAAATATAATAGTGCCAAATAAAGTCATATTGCTTCTACAAGCTACTAATATTAAAGACAGGAAGGACTTGGGAATGCTTTTAGAAGATCAGAATAGTCCAAGTGGACTTATCGAAGACTGGGAGGAGGTAAAAAGGACGTGCGCCCATTTCTACAAAAGAAAGTTATGGTTTATGAAGTTGCCCGACAGAAATGATGAAGAAACAGGGAACGAGTCGGGAGAGAAGAAAGTAGAAGAATCACTCTTACACGAATTGGTGAAAGGCATGAAAGACTTGTCGATCAAAGTGACGAAACTAGAATCGGGACAAAGCTCGATTTCATCAAGGCAGGGAGGTGGAATGGTCCGAAGGTGTGTGTGGTGTGATAGTATTGACCACCAGAAGAAAGATTGTCAAGAGGATAGGGATGCTCTTAATCATAATAAAATCTACTATCAAGAGGGCAAGATTCACTCAACAGAGACTCAACAACCACTTCAACTCAACTTCGGGCGAGGAGGAATGAAAAAGCTAATGGAAGATGCCGAGAGAGAAACGACTCAAGCGATACAATCCGTGGCAACCTTAGGGTTGCGCGTAGAAGACGCATATGATGGATCTGGATTTTGGCAAGATGTGATGGATTATGCAAGAAAAGGGAAGGTTCGAGTGGATGAATTAAAAAGAGCGGGAGATGAAATACAAAACTTCACTGGATGGAATGATCTAGTAGACGCACTATCAGCATTCGCCCAAGTGAATGCACAAGATGTGGTAGTGGAAGAGAAGCGGAAGAGAGCTGAGGAAGCTGATCCGACAAAGAGACATGAGACACGAGAACAGAAGAGAAGGGAGATGGAAAAGGGTGCTACTGAGCCGAAGGAAGCTGATAAAGTAAAAGGAAAGACATGCCCATCTTTCAAGCTTGCCTCAGACATAGAAACGACGACGGATATAAAAAAGGTACTAGAAACAAGAATACTAAATAGTAAGGTAGAAATTACTTTAAGAGAAGTGTTGGGTATAGCAAAGAAAGAATTTCATGAAGTTATCATAGATATTATTAGAAGGAAGACACAGGTGACGGAGGAAATTACAGGAGGGTGTGCAACAGCACTCCAAGATTTGTATGGTGGCACCATCAATGCTGCAAGTGTAAAAAACCAGAATGATGTCGGCGTCCATGAAGGGGATAGGAGTCACTATACAAGGGACCATTGGGCTCGAGCAACAACGGAGGCACCTGCAAAAATTGGGGAGCAACAACTTCCATGTATTGCTTTGATCGATCGTGGATCCGAAATTAACATGATGTCATCGGAATTTTACGCTCGAGGACGGTGGCCGATCGACAAGAATCATGGGTGGAAAATAAGAGCCGCCACAGAGACTACGAAGGATCTATATGGAGCATGTCCTAGTGTGAAGGTAACAATTGGTGATGTGTCAGTGAATCAAAATTTCTTTGTGCAAGATCGATCAACCTACCCCATCATCCTTGGTCAGCCCTACATCACCGTAGTGAGGATGGAAACAAAGGTTATTGATGATGGTTCGGCTTTCGCGAGAATCAAGAGTCAAGATGGAAGAAAGACTGTCCAATTCTTAACTGTGAGGCCCAACCATGAAAGAAACAAAGAATGCTTGAGGGAACATCCAATTCAAGAGATGGATGAAGAGTTTTCCCAGGATTTTTAGATAGGGATTTTACAGGTAGGGGTTGTGATAGCCTGAACATAAAAGAAAACCCCATGAATAATAATGTAAATAAAGATATTCCTTGTACAATCTCATCTAATGGTGCTACTTTTATACTAAAAGTAAATAATAATAAAATACAAAATGCTTTCGAGTACTTTAAGTGTTCTGGATTAATAGATGGTGATGAAGAAATTCAAGATATGTTTGAAGAATTAAGTTTTGAAGATACAATAACTCATTTGGAAGCAATGGAAGAAGACAATGAAATCCAAGTTCCTGTCCATTCAATCAAGATGTACGAGGTCATTGAAGAAGTTGCTCGAAAGGATCATGAAGCACATGTACTAATAAAGTACAAGACTGTGGAGAAGAAGGTTCTTCCTATTGCTGCTCCACTTCCAAGGGTGAAAAAGCAATCAAAGAAGCAGCCACAGAGCCAATGATTAGAGACCCACGAAAGGTGGGACATGTGTTTACTTCGGAAACAATACAAGGGATGAAAATAGGAGGGGGTGACTTCCTATTACCTTCTGAAGAAAAGCAATTCAGGGAGATGTTAAAAAGGCATGGAAAGGCGTTCGCATTCCAACCTGAGGAAATTGGGTGTGTGGATCCAGAAATTGTAGAGCCCATGGTTATATTCACTATTCCTCATATTCCATGGAACTTTAAGCCAATACCCATGCCTAGGGCTAGAATCCCTCAACTATTAGAACTTCTAAAAGAAAAGATAAGGATGGGTATCTTGGAACCATCAAACGCTCCTTACTCGAGTCGATGGTTCACTGTGTTAAAGAAAGATGGTCGATTCCGATTTATCCAAGATATGCAACCCGTGAATAAGGTAACAATCCAAAACTCGGGAGTAGGGCCAATTGTGGATGAGTTTGTTGAGATGTTTGCAGGAAGAGCTATATATTCAGTGGCAGACCTTTATTCCGGGTATGATCAATTTCAACTTGCTATCAAAAATCGAGATATAACTTCTATCAAGACACCTATAGTATTAGAGATCTAAGTACTAAAGTAAGCTTAAGATAAGGATAAACAAATGATAGATAGAAAGGAGAAAGAGAAAGAAGGGTGCCGATCCACCCGACCACCCCCGAGCGAAGGGATCGAGACGGACTCGAGCCTCGATCGGCGTTCCATACCACCGTCGTGGCGTCGAGTCATACCTGGTGCTGGCGCGCTCACTACAAGAGTTGACCCGCCACAAGAGCAGAGTCTTGATGTAGTCAAAAAGATCATCAAATGAGGGTAGCTAGGCCTCTTATTTATAGCGATACCCAAGGCCCTTAGGCAAGTTCACACTTAACCTAATGGGTTGTCTCAATCCCGAGGATTAAAAGTAATCCTCCCCTTCTTTACACTCTCGTTTAACCCTCATACTTATCCATGTGTATAGAATACTACGGTAAATTCTCACCACGGGATATTAAATGGTCATGCCCGTAACATACTCCCCCTCTTTAAAACATTGCACACTTGCAATGGAAAGTTAGGGAAATTAGTTCTAAGAGTATTTTCGCGTTCCCATGTGGCATCTTTTATTGATTTATCCATCCATTTTATTTTAAATTCTCGGATTTCTTTAGTACGTAATTTTTTTGTTTTAACATCGAGAATTCTTTCTGGTACATGTGGTTTAGAAGATAATTCTTCAGAAGTAACCAGAGTTTCAGTTGTAACTGTATTGTCGCCCGAACCTAGAAGTTCTTTTAGACGACTCACATGGAAGACTGGATAAATTCCAACACCATCGGGAAGAGCAAGACGATAGGCTGATGACCCAATGCGGTTGAGGACTGTAAAAGGTCCACAAAACCGTGGGGCTAACTTAGCGCACTTACCCGTAGACAATGTCTTAGAATTGTGAGGTACACGTAAAAATACCTTCTGTCCAGGGTTGAATACACGAGGTTGCCTATGATGATCGGCATAAAAACGCGCTCTATCTTGAGCTGTTTTTATATTATCTCATGCAATATGCAACATATCTTGCATATCCCGAAGAAAGATTTGCGTACTTCGCAACTCATCATGATGTATATTAACATCAATCGGGGCTCATGCCTGAAAACCATACATCAACATAAAAGGACTATATCCCATTGACGTATGCTTGGAACTGTTATAAGCAAACTCCAAAATTGGGAGATAACGTTCCCATTTTGTTGGTTTTGCACCAACGTATGCTCGAAGCCTGTCCTCAATAATTTGATTTACTCGTTCTGTCTGTCCATCGGATTGAGGATGATCCGTGGAGCTCATGCTCAACGTAGTTTCTAACTTCTTAAAGACTTGCATCCAGAAGTCACTAGTAAACTTTGGATCTCGATCACTCACGATATCCATCGGTAACCCATAAAAACGAAACAATTCGTCAACGAATTGGTAAGCCAATTCAGGAGCTGTTACCATGGTTTTAGTAGCAATAAATCTGGCCATTTTAGTTAGTCGATCAACGACAACCCAGATGGCATCATGACCTTTTTGGGTGCAAGGAAGGCTAACAATAAAATCCATGGATATACTTTCCCACTTATTATTGGGGATGTCCAAGGTATGTAAAAGTCCTGCGGCGGCTTTAAGTCGCTTGGCTTTGTTAACTTGACACTGGTGACATTTAGTCACATAGCTATGTATGTCAGGACGCATCTTAGGCCAATAAAATTGAGTGGAGATGAGAACGAGTGTATGATGTATTCCAGGGTGCCCTGTTGAGGGTGCATCATGGCATTCAAAAAGAATCCTCTTTTTTACCTCGGGTAAATCTGGAACACAAACCTTCCCATTACGGTAGAGCAAACCGTTAGCAATGTGGAAGTATTCCTTCGAGGATGTGGTGGTGTCTGTTCTAGACTCAACTCTTGCCCAGTATTTTGCAAAATAACTGTCATCAGGATACTTTCCTCGAAGGTGATCATAAAGATCTGATGTTATTTCAGTGAAGCTAAGCATGTTAACTTCACGGATGCGACTTACTGCATCAGCGACAGTGTTCATGGAACCTTTATGATATCGTATGGAAAAATCAAAGTCCTGGATGAGATCAGCCCATCGTACCTTATGACCTTTCAGGTTTTGTTGGTCACAAAAATATTTCAAGGACTCGTGGTCCGTAGTTACCACAAAGCGATTTCCATAAAGATAATGGCGCCATGTTTTGAGCGCATGTATAACTGCAAATAATTCCTTTTCTTGAACGGTATACCGACATTGAGCAGAATCAAGTTTCTTACTCTCGAATGCTATTGGTTTACCATCTTGATACAAGACAGCACCTATAGCATAATCGCTTGCATCGGTTTCAACCTCAAAAGGTTTTGAAGGATCAGGTAAAAGAAGTGAAGGAGCCTTGCAAACCAAGTCCTTGAGTTCCTTAAAGGCGAGCTCTAGTGTAGCATTCCACACAATAGGTTTTGTAGACTTACGCGTTTGACCTTTTAAAAGATCAGTAAACGGCGTCGTCAATTGGGAGTAATTACGAAGAGACTTTCGCAAAAACCCGACAAAACCAAGGAATGATCGAACTTCTCGAATATTCCGAAGAGTGGGCCAAAGCTTGATTTTCTCAATGCGAGAAGGATCAATTTCAACTCCTCGTTCGGTTATGAGATGTCCTAGATAAGTAATTGATTTCTTGAAGAACTCACATTTTGAGATCTTTGCATAAAACTGTTTGTCACGCAATGTTTGTAAAACAAAGCGGACATGTCTAGCATGTTCTTGTAATGTACGGCTATAAACTAAAATATCATCCAAGAAAATAACGACAAATTTTCCAAGTTGTTCTCGGAAAATGTCATTCATTTCTTGTTGAAAAGTAGCCGGAGCATTGGTCAAACCAAAAGGCATAACCAAAAACTCGTAATGGCCATAGCGCGTACGAAATGCCGTTTTAGGAACATCGTCCTCACTTATTCGTATTTGATGGTAGCCAGTACAGAGATCAAGTTTCGTAAAATACCGAGCTCCTTGGAGACGGTCAATTAGATCGTCAGCCCGGGGCAATGGGTACGAATTCTTGATCGTCAGTTTATTCAAGCGTCAGTAATTAATACACATATGCCATGTGCCCTCTTTCTTTTTAACCAAGAGAACTGGTGAACCCCATGGAGATTTACTATAACGTATATAACCCATTCGTAAATAGTCCTTGAGTTGCTTAGATACCACATCTTCTTCGGATCGACTTAAGCGATACGGAGGTATACTTATTGGTGCAACACCAGGTTCAATATCTATACGATGGTCTATATTTCGTTTAGGAGGTAACCCATCAGGTAGTTCACTTGGAAAAACATAATGAAAATCATTTAAGATTTCATCAAGTTGTTGTTGTTCAAAATATGTTAATTGAACCGGGACATTATCGATATTGTAAACGTGAATGTCCGAATCAAGTACACAATAAAATAACGTAGAACAAGACAACTCGGATATTGATGGACACGAGGAAACAATTGAGAGGGATTGTTTTTTTACACATTGAATAAAATGCGTTGTCGCATTGTTACGCGCGTGCGTGGAGAAACAAGGCGGGACCACCGGGGTCCTGAACCGAAGAGCAGGTGATAGAAGGGGAAAGAGAAGGAGAGAGACACCCGGTCACGTATGAGCAAAGAAACACAGGGGCGTGGCCCGTCAACACAGAAGACACGAATGGACACAGAGACAGGGAGAGACAAGTGTTTGTATATTAACGAATAACAAGTACACAGCAGAGCACGCGACAGCTACAACCGAACAGGCCGGCGAACAGATGTCGACGCCTGTTCGTCTGCGCACAAAATGGGGATAGGATGGAGGTGTTGCCGGAAGCACACGGGCGTTCCTCGAAGCAACGCGAGCCTCCCGAAACCTGCAGAGAAGAGTAACAGAGAACAGACAGAGGAGAAGCGTTTGGTTCCGGTCCGACAGCACTTCGTCCTCCTCAATGCGCGATCCCCTTCTCCCTGCGTCTGCCGCTCCTTTATAGCGTCAAGAAGGGAGCTGTCTCCCCTCATTTACTTCCTACCTACCGAATCTAACTACCCCGGATCTCTCTCTGTACCTAATTCTCTATTATATACATTAAGAGTGCTCACACGTGAAGGGCCGGTTCATGTGCGCTATTCACCGATTGCGCCAGGGGACGGTTTTCTTCACGACATCCGCCCCCACCTAACCGCACATCCACCAGTATGCACCAAAATTAGTTTCTGGTTGGAGAAAACCGGTCGGGGTTCCGTCCATCGGTTCGCCCTCCGTTTCGGACTGTTCGTCTTCACTGTCCAGGCCTCGTAGGTCCGGTTCGCCGTCATGGCGCTTCTTGAACGCTTTGATCCGCTTTCCCGCCACTGGTGTCGCCATCCTCGTACCGTCGAGTTCCGCCAAGTGATACGTCCCGTTGTCGTTGGCTCTCGTTACCACGTAAGGCCCGAACCACCGCTTCGCGAACTTCCGTGTTGCTCGGTGTTGGTTGTCGAGGCTGCTGTCGTAGACTAGCACCCAGTCGCCTTCCTCAATTTTCTTTGGTCGGAGCCGGTGCGTCCGGTCGAACCGGGCTTTGTTCTTCATCCTCGCCGCCCGAAGTCTCTCCGCCGCTCGTTCCACGTCCCCTGGCCTCCGCTCGAGCTGCCGTATACGCGCAGCTAGCAGTTCTTCCCGACTTATTTCGTCACTCCAGTCTACTGTCGCCCAGGAGGAGATCGTCCGTTCCATCGTCATGATCGGCTTCTGTCCGAACATGAGTTCCGACGGCATGAACCCGGTTACCGAACTGTGCGTTGTCCGGTCCGCCCACAAGGCATAGGGTAACAGTCGTGGCCAGTTCCCGACCTGTCCTTCGCACGCCCGGACTAGTGCTTTGACGATTAGCCCGTGCTTGCGCTCTACCTTCCCGTTTGCCTCTGGATTGTACGTTGTGGTGAGCGAGAGCTTGACCCCTAACCGGTTGAACAGCTCCTCGGCCTCTTCGGCGTCCAACTCCCCGCGGTCAGCCACGATCTTTCCAACGCATCCGTACCGGCATATCACGTCCTCGATCAGGAACCGACACACGGCCGCGGTCGTTTTGTTCTGCAAGGCTCGGCCTTCCACCTGGTTTGTCAGATCCTCCCGGGCCAGCACCAGATATAACATCTGCCCTACGCCCATCGGCATCGTCACCAAATCTACCATCCATTTGAAGTGGATGGCCGGAGGGTAAGTTGGGTGAAGCTCGTCCCGATGTCGGATTATGGAGTGCATCTGACAACTCTCACAAGTTGTCACGAACCGATGCACGTCCCAGTACAGTCCCGGCCACCAGTACTTCCCCTTTAGCTTCTCGAACGTGGCCCACGTCCCACGGTGCCCAGCCCAGGGGTTGTCGTGGTAGGCCTTCAGTAATTCCTCCTGTTCCTCCTTCGTCGCCACTACTCGGGGCGGGATGCCGTTCCTCTTCTTCGGGTGCTTCCACAAGTATCCGTCCCGGAGAAAGAATCGGTACGCTTTCTTCTGGATCCGATTGGCCTCGTCCCTGGTCCACGATGCGTCCGGCACCATTGTCCTTAAGAATCCCCCAATCTGCAGCCACTCCTCGTCGTACTTGGTCTCGTCGAAATCGTTAAGCACCGGAGTGCTTTCCCCCTCGATTGTTGCGTAAGCCGCCTCGAAGAAGTCTACGCCGACTTCCTCGTCCTCCGAAACCATGCCGCCCTCGTCATCAAATCGCGCCCTTGAAAGCATGTCGGCCATGTCATTGTCCTTCCCGGAAATATGTCGTATTTCCGGATCCAGGGACTTGATGTACGCTATCCACCTGAGCATTGCCAGGTCCGGGGTTGCGCATCTGGAAACCATGGCGAGGATCGGCAGGCAGTCCGTCTCGATAATTACCTCTGTCCCGATCAGATAGTCTTTATCGGCCTTTACCGCCGAAACGATACCCCAGAGTTCGCGTTTAACCTGGGCGTATCCTCGCTGTCACTCACTGAGGACCTTCGCGCCGAACCGGATTGGGAACCGAATACCGTCCTCATCTTCTTGGTTGACGACCCAACCGATCCCGGTCGGACTAGTATCTACCGTTATGTAGACGGGGTTGCCTTTCTCGTAGACAGCCTTCCGGAGCACCGGAGCTGCAGCAAGAGCCTCCTTCATTTTTCGAACTGCCTCCGTATGCTCGACTCGCCACTCGAATTTTTGCCCCTTTTTCAGCAACCCGTATAGCAGCTCGGCAATGTGGGCGTAATGCGGGATCCATATGTGGTAGAACGCGCATGCTCCCAAGAACCTCCGTACCTCCGTGACCGAGTTACAGTCGGGCTTCATAGCGGAGATGGCTTCTACCTTGGCCGGAGACGGTTTCCGGCCATACGCCCCACATAGATGTCCGACGACCATGATCTCCGATTGCCCGAAGGCCGATTTCTCCCCGGAGAAGGTGAGCCTCGCGTCCTCTAGTCTGTGCAACACCCTCTCGCAGTCGTCAATGTGTGTCGTCACGAATTTCCGGCATCCGTCCGGTCCGATCGTTTCGTCCTTTTCCTCCACCGGACATCCCTTGACCGGGATGTCGTCCAAGAATGGCATGGTGATGTCCGGGATACAATCCCTTAGCACTTTGTTCATCGCATTCACCATGTGGGCCACCGAGTTCGTCCCTCCTTGCGGCAGGGTGCACATCCGCACTAGGCCGAGAGGAGTCCGCATCGTCGTAATGTCTCTGCTCTCTGCGGCTAGTTGGAACTGATCGTACCCCGAGTACAGATCACCAATCAAGTAGATCGACCTTCCGGCGAAGGCCTCCGCGAACTCGTCTATCGTTGGTCCGATTCCTGCGTTCCGAATGGTCACTCTGTTGACCGGCTGCAGGTCTTGAATGAAGCGCAACGTCCCGTTCTTCTTCGGTACAGTAAACCACCAGTTCGAGTACGGGGCACTCGACGGTTCGAGGATGCCCATATTGACTTTCTGCCTCAATAGCTCCATCAGCTCCGGGATGTGAGCTCTCGTTACCGAAATTGGCTTGAGATTCCATGGTACATGCGGTACCGTGAATATCACCATCGGCTTCACGACTGTCGGGTCTACGCACCCGATTTCTTCCGGCGAGAATGCGAAGGCTTTCTCGTGCCTTCCGAGCATTCTCCGAAACCGGTCTTCTTCCGCCGGCAGTAGGAACCCGCCCCCACTGATTTTGAGCTCCCGTAGCGTTCTATCGGTGAAGGTGTGTCCTATGCAGGCCGGATCACGTAAACTGGGGTCCGACGCGACCCCCTCGATTCGCAACTCGCTGCCCTCCGGTAAGGGTGCCGCGACTGGCCTTACCTTCCGGTCCACAGTCTTGTACTTCGTGTTAACCCGGGCCGTCCGATCCGACTCGAGCCCTCAACTGAAGTCCGCCATGACTTCATACATCTCTTCTGAACAAACTGGTATCGTCTGGTCCTCTTTAAGGCCCTCTCCGACCACCTCTCGCAGTATTCCCAAGGTATCGTCGAAGGAGACCGCCTCCACGGCTCCATTGATTTCCTCGCTGGGCCCGAGAACTCCGCACGCCCGAAGTCGCTCTTTCGCCCTTGTCTTTTCTCGGCCTACGACGCCGACTATCGTACACCCTCCGTTGTCGGAGAAACAAAACTTCCTACTTATGGTACAAGGATTCTTCAATTTTGCTTTTATCGTACATTTGTGGGGTTTTCCCGGAGTGTCGGGACTGTCGCGGCCCCACGCCTCAGCAGCCCTCTCTAAAAATCCTCTCGGTTCTCGGCACCGAGGGACTCGCGGTTTCGCTCGTGGTTGGGTCGTACCGTCAAGAACTGGACCGAATGACGCCCGTCCTGGCTCTTAACCCTCGCGTAAGCCGACCCCTTGTCCAGCACATTGGTCTCCATTCACGCCGCCGTAATGTACGGTTCCCCTAGAATGACCGGGTGCGAGGACGTTTCCTGCACAAAGAAGTGCTGGTCTATTTCGACGTCGCCGATCTTGACTCCTACGTTTGGGCAGGCCCCGTGTAGTTCCTCGGTGGCGCGCGTCGCCGCCTGTATCTTCCACCCGTGCTTAGTGTTGATCGGCCATTTCCCCTTTTTGTAGAAGTCCATGGACATCAGGTTTATTTCCGAACCGTGGTCCACCAGTGCCACCACCGGTTCCTGAACATCTCCGATTTTCACCGGGGTTTCCGTGGTCGCTCGGGCCCAGTGTGGCCTCGAATAGTGGCTCTCCGCCCACTCGTCTTCCAGCGCCATGTCCTCTATGTGCGTCGTCCGCACTTCCACCGGCCTGTCCGGTTCTACCTCCGTCGACAGCCTCTTCCTCTTCACCAAGTCCACGATGGAGTCGTGGAACTCCTTCTTGGCTATCCCGAGCACCTCTCGCAACGACAGTTCCACCTTGCTGTCGAGGATTCATTCTTCTAGGACCTTTCATAGGTTCGTGGTCCTTTCGATCTCCGTGCCCAACCGGTATCCGCCCTTCTTGTGGTTATCTCGGGCACTGGACTCACCGACCTCGTTCCGTTTCGGCTCGAATCGGGTTTCGTATCTCTGTGAGGGTCCGGCCCCTCCGTTTTTACCTACCCGTTTGTCTTCAACCAGAGCCTCGTAGTTCTGGCAAGCTGCTTCGACGAAACCCGTCTTTTCTTCGACCGGGTCACTCCACCCCGTTACCTCCTGGACCCGCTTCTCCGCGCGGTCCGCCTCGTCTCTCTTCAGCCGGGCACCAGCAAGGCCTTCCAGCACCGTCGGCCAGAACTCGGTTTTGCTCTCCTTCCGGGCCCCGCTGCCCCCGACCCGAATACCGCCTGACGCTGAGTAGTGGATGGTCTCGGCGTGCCGGGCTGCCGCCTCTTCCATCAGCCTTTTCATTCCTCCTCTCCCGTCGTTTCGGTTCAGGGCCCTCCGGGTATCGCTGGCGTGCACCTGACCCTCCCACAGGTACACTACTCGGCTTCTCAAAGCCTCCATAAAGTCCCCGCAGTCTTTCCGAATGTGGCCGACCTTGTCGCACCACATGCACCTACTTCCTGCCAAAGGCCGTCGGTCACGAGCCTGATCGCCGCCTTCCCTCCAAGCTTGGGCGATCTAGAGATCCTTTACCGCTCGTGTCAACTCCTCCAGAGCTGTTCTCCCGGACGAACCTCTGGTCACGCCGGTCAAAGACGAACCAGTTTCGAGCCACTCCCGGGTCTCTTCCCTTCGTGCCTGCGGTATCGGTTCGAGCTTCCTTGTTGCGATAGGTCCCGCCTCGGTCGCCTCTGTATCAGCCCACTCCCACCGTTTGTCAAAACGGCCGCAGACTTTCTTTACCGCGGCCCAGTCGGTCGTCAGCCCGTCTTCGGTTTCTAGTAAGGAGCCAACTTGCCCCCGATCCCGTGTGTCAACGGATTTGACAAACAGTAGGACACGACTTGTGTCCAGAACAGTTCGATCGAGCGCCGAAAGGCGCGCAAAGCGTTCCTCAAACTCCCAGAGGAGTACCGACACATTTCTTCCTTTGTTGGGGGACTCCACCCACTCCATGAAGCTCCACTTCGAAAGTCGAAGCGCGTCATCCAGCCCGTATTTCTCTAGGATCCGTCCTTCGAACTCTTCCCAGGTCCGGCTCTCCGCCCGGACCTCGAGCACCTCCGCATGGATGCCCGGCATCGCCACTCGAGGGAATCCGGTAAGACGCCTCTCTTCCGGAATATCCCTCATCAACATCTCCGCCCGGTAGGACGCCAAATAACTTGTGGCATCCTTTCCACTGAACCGGCCGATCGTACCAACGATCGCCTCAATAGCCCTGTCAAGGGCGCCGGTGCCCTCGCGCGCGCTCACTATCCGGTCCACGGCCGAAGCCATGGCCTCTGCAAGATCCGACCCCCTCATCTTCTGCTCCTCTGCCGCCTGTTTCACGTCGGGTTCACCAAATATGTCGTGTTGTTACGCGCGTGCGTGGAGAAACAAGGCGGGACCACCGGGGTCCTGAACCGAAGAGCAGGTGATAGAAGGGGAAAGAGAAGGAGAGAGACGCCCGGTCACGTATGAGCAAAGAAACACAGGGGCGTGGCCCGTCAACACAGAAGACGCGAATGGACACAGAGACAGGGAGAGACAAGTGTTTGTATATTAACGAATAACAAGTACACAGCAGAGCACGCGACAGCTACAACCGAACAGGCCGGCGAACAGATGTCGACGCCTGTTCGTCTGCGCACAAAATGGGGATAGGATGGAGGTGTTGCCGGAAGCACACGGGCGTTCCTCGAAGCAATGTGAGCCTCCCGAAACCTACAGAGAAGAGTAACAGAGAACAGACAGAGGAGAAGCGTTCGGTTCCGGTCCGACAGCACTTCGTCCTCCTCAATGTGCGATCCCCTTCTCCCTGCGTCTGCCTCTCCTTTATAGCGTCAAGAAGGGAGCTGTCTCCCCTCATTTACTTCCTACCTACCGAATCTAACTACCCCGGATCTCTCTCTGTACCTAATTCTCTATTATATACATTAAGAGCACGCACACGTGAAGGGCCGGTTCATGTGCGCTATTCACCAATTGCGCCAGGGGACGGTTTTCTTCACGACAGCGTACAATCGTTCAGTACAAAAGAAATGGAATGGCGAACCCAGTCAATAAATAAAGAAGATTTTTTATTATAAAACCAGGGATAACCCAGTATTACATCGGTGGTACAAAGATTCATTACATGGAAGTCTACTTCCGCTATATAAGTATCAATAGAAATTCCTAATGAATGAATCGCCCCGTTGATGTATTGTACTCTTCCATCAGCCAAGTGCACCGTGTAGGTGTGGTCACTTACAGTGGGTTGGATTCCCCATATCTGAACCAAACGATCATTCACAAAATTGTGTGAGCTTCCCGAATCAAATAAAAATTGTACGGGAGATCCATTGATATACCCGTTTGCACGTACTAAATCATTGGGACCCAATACATAGTGAGGGAAAGAACATTGACAATTACTTAAATGATGTGTATAGACCTGAAGGACATTAGGAATCTGACCTTTATGGTCTGCAGCTTTAGCTTTGTTGTCGTGCTCTTTTCGTTGGAGCTTTCGACATTGATCTTTTGTATGACCCTTCTTTTTGCAGAATACGCAAAAAGGATGTTGTCGCTTACAATCGCGATCCAGGAATTCGTTGGGTGTCTTGCGTTTCCCAACAAATTGCGACTGCTTAGTCCTGGGCGCTTCGTTGGGTTTGTTGTGGTCCTTCTTCGAAGTGCGTTGATAGCGAAGAACTATTTCAACGGCCTCTTCGAAGGATTTTGGATCCTTATCGTGCACTATCCAGTGATAGTCCGAATTGGGGATGCCATTGACAAAACAAGCTATCAACCAATTGTCCCCTTCTAGACCCGATTTTTGGATTTGGGTTCTAGCATGGTGAACATATTCTTCTAGAGAGGAAAATTTCCTGCTAGAGAGGTTCATTAAAGCTTGTGCTGCCTCGGTTTGAGAGGGAGGTTGCAAAAATTGGCCCTTAAAAACCGTGACAAAATATGTCCAGGTATCGGGCAATTTCCCCATAGTATGGAGCCCACGCCACCAGGCGGCGGACTTACCCCCGAGTTCTCGGCCGACATATGCAATCTTCATACTATCTGGCGTGGGATAGAGCTCAAAATGATACTCCCATCGTCCTAGCCATGTGCAGATTGCTTCTTCGGTTCTTTCCTTTTTGTCTCCCGTAAATGGCTTAACGACAAATGATGGTTCACCTTGTCGCTCATCAGGTCTATTAGTCTCACGTTGTAGACTAATGACACGTGCCTCAAGAGCACTCTGAGATTGCCGAAGTTCGGTCATCTGTTGAGCGGTGAAACTAAGGTATTGGGTTATTTGTGCCAAATACATCTCAGTGGACATTTGTCCAGGAGGATTCCCTTGAGTTCCTTCCGCTTGAGCGGATGACATCGGGTCGTTAATTTGAGCCATTAAAGATTATTTTTGGAAAAGAAATAGGATAAGGTCAGAGAGATAGTCATAACATCATGTCGTGATGTAAACATATCATGGGCAAACATTAATCGATATCGTGATCTCACGTTAATACCCCTCTAGACGTATGAGATGAGGTTCAAGATCAGGTTACTATGGTAACACAAAGGTGTTTTAAAAACCATGGGGGTGACAAATAAATGTCTTTCCTTGATCTCTATATCGATTTTTTCATGGTGGCTCCCCGAGGCTCAACCATGTATGTTCGCGTCATAAATAGTTTATACACGAAAAAAATGTTAACAATAAACTATGTTTCGGTGCCCACATATGTGGTTTCAGCTCTTTAAGTCTTATTACGAGGACCCCGAGGTGCACTTAGACCTTAAGTCTAAACATGTGTTATAGTCATATGTATCAAGGATGTTGTATGGTCTTGGTCATATTTGAACTCGAGACCTCGAGAACAAATACATTAAACACTTGAGCCAACCAAGTAAGTTGCTCTTCTTGAATGCTTAATGTTTGATGCGTATAAGAGATATGCGACATCATATATGTTTTTTCTAAAAGAACATATATGTCAAGGGTCCTTATTTCACCCTCATTTACCAAAACTATGTTGGTACGTTACCTAACCTCAAGTCTCATAATTACGATGGCATACGCCAAAGTGCAACCTAATGGTCAAGCCAAATGAGCCCTCGTTTCGTAGTAGGCTCACGTGGCCCATCACATGGTCACGTCATTACGAATGCCTCTCGTAAGAACGAGCTCATGGTGGCATCGTATCCATGTAACGAGGGAGGGATGTTGGATACGTGTGTCATTGGAGCGACCTCACTTGAAATAGGTCAAGCCCTACGTACTCAACATTGTTATGGCTATAGGCGTTTCTTTACGTAACGAAATCGAGGTCATCAACGGGGTTGTCAACAATAAAAAATTGTTGAAAAAGGGATGGTGACAACGCCATTCTCACAAAAATGTGAGGACGGCCACCAACATCCTTTTCCCGACAAGGACAACTTTCGATATAATCACGTAATAATGAATATACACATATGTTTACTTATCACATATATACGATCAAATACGTATATACGTGACCACATATGCCTATATTAACATATCGTTATATTAAATAGCCACAAATGATGTGATAGAGATACGTAATCGAGGTATATACCTATACGCACACGAAACATCCACAAATAAGAGATCATCGTAATACGCAATTGAGGTATTGACCTCTTACGCATACGAGACCAACCGCATATTGTTTACAACAAATCAAGGTATTAAACTCATACGCAAACGTAACATATGTTCGTGAACGTAATACGTAATTGAGGTATTAACCTCGTACGCATACAACACTCATCACATATTATTAATATGTCAAACGAGGTATTGACCTCATGCACATATGTAAACGTTTTAGATAATCAATTAAAGACCACTACAACATCATTGACTTAATGAAAAAAAATGACATATAAACTAAACACATGATTAGATAGGAGAAGAGAGAATAGAAAGAAAAATTATGGATAGAGTTACCGAAGTTCTTTGTTGATCGTTGTCTGGATCAAGGCCGACCGCACATCGATCGATCAGCATCAATCAAAGGACAAATGAAAAACAAAGAAACATTAGTACATAAATCTGATACCAAATATTAGAGATCTAAGTACTAAAGTAAGCTTAAGATAAGGATAAACAAATGATAGATAGAAAGGAGAAAGAGAAAGAAGGGTGTTGATCCACCCGACCACCCCTGAGCGAAGGGATCGAGACGGACTCGAGCCTCGATCGGCGTCCCATACCACCGCCGTGGCATCAAGTCGTACCTGGTGCTGGCGCGCTCACTACAAGAGTTGACCCATCACAAGAGCAGAGTCTCGATGTAGTCAAAAAGATCATCAAATGAGGGTAGCTAGGCCTCTTATTTATAGCGATACCCAAGGCCCCCAGGCAAGTTCACACTTGACCTAATGGGTTGTCTCAATCCCGAGGATTAAAAGTAATCCTCCCCTTCTTTACACTCTCATTTAACCCTCATACTTATCCACGTGTATAGAATACTACGGTAAATTCTCACCACGAGATATTAAATGGTCATGCCCGTAACATATAGGGTTAGTACGGATGTGTACCTTGCCGCAAGGAGCGACCAACTCAGTGGCACATATGATGAATGGAATGAACAAGGTACTTTGTGATTTTATTCCTCATATTACAATGCCTTTTTAAGATGATGTTCCGATTAAGGGATGCAAGGAGGAAGAGAAGAATGAGGAATTGGATGAAAGTGGTTGCCGTCAATTCGTCGCTAACCCATAAGTTCTTCTTGCATGAAGGATATCTATGACGACATCCAAATACCAAGACTGGAAACCCACAAAGAGTAATAGATTCTGAAGTGCAAAGAAAGGAGGTAATGAGAGTGTTGCATGACAAAGAATGGGATGGTCATCGAGTGTGGGCCACTTTCAGTAAGATTAAAGAACGGTTTTGGTGGCCTCGATACTATGAGGAAATAAAGAAGTATGTGGAAACTTGCCCCACTTGTCAATATTATTCAAATATAAAATTTTGTGATGAGTTAAACCCAACATACTCACCAAGGGTGCATTACAAGTGGATGATAGATTTGGTAACAATGTCACTTGGAGTAGGACAAAAGAGATACTTGGTTCTTGCTAGAGAAGATCTAACAAATCAAGTGGAAGGCCATTCATTGCGAACAAAAGGGACATTAGGAGTATGTCAATTCATCTTGGAGGACATTGTTTGTAGATATGGATGTATTGGGAAGATAGTGGCAGATAGGGGAGAACTCAATTCTGCGGAAGCTCAAGATTTTTTCGACAAAATAGGAATTCGGCTTTCTTTGACAACGGCGTACAATCCAGAAGCTAATGGAAAGGTAGAAAGGGGACATGCGCCAATAGTCAAAGCTTTGGCAAAGGCATGTAGAGGACAAGTTAGTGATTGGCCAAAAACCTTACCCTATGCACTATGGGCTAATAGGACAACTCACAGTACTATTACTGGATATATGCCTGCAGAATTAATCACAAGACAGAAGCCAATAATGCCAATTGAAGAAAAGATAACTACATGGGTTGTGTTGCCTTGGGAATTGGAAATGAGTAGGGAAGATTTACTTGCGGTTCGAATACGACAACTTCAATCAAGGACAAAAGACATAGAAAAAGCAGCTACTAGACTGAAAGAGGCAAGAATCAAGAATAAGGACAGATTTGACAAGATGAAAAGAATACGACCAAGAAAGGTGCAAGAGGGAGATTGGGTATTAGTATATGATAGTAGCCTAGATAATCAATACAGTACTATCCGGAAGATTGCAAAAAGATGGTTTGGACCTTATGAAGTTAGGAAAATAACAAATAAAGCCACATATTTCCTCAATGAATTAGATGGGACAGAAATTCGTATCCCAATTGCAGGAAAAAGGATTAAAATATTTAAAAGGAGTCATTAGAGCCCGAATTTTATGAAGAAGTAGAAGAACTAAAAGAATCGGAAGAAGTGTTGGATGAACTCTGCACAACCAATGTGCAAGTTCAGAGGGGGTGGGTGTCGTGAAGAATGTGCTTCACGATATAAAAATGAACTTAAATGTTGTATTTAATAATATTTGAGAGACTTGAACCCATATCCTTATATACGAAGTACAATGTACATACCACTAAGCTAGGCTATTTATTTGTAAAAGTATGTAATAAATGTGCTTCATGATATAAGAATGAAGCTATATATTGTATTAAGTAAAATTGAGAGACTTGAACTCTCAACCTTGTATGCCAAACACAAAGTATACACCACTAACCTAGGTTAGTTATTTTAGAATGCATTTTCATCATTATGCTTATCCTATATCTATTTTCATACATGGGAGCTCAAGTGAGCATGATGGCTACCATGCATCACGTGCAATACATGTGCGCCAAATGGCGATCATGCATTAGATGTAACTCATGCATTGCATGCATGCCATGCTCCCATACATTACCATATGCATGGCAACACCTATATAAAGAGGGGCAAGGAAAACAAGAAATCAATCAAGAGAAAGTGGGAGAAAAAGGAATCTAAGCAACTGTTGAAGATATCTTATTCGGTGAAGAGCCTCGCGTTTCAAAGTGGAAGTCGTGGGTTCAAATCAAGGGTCGGTATTGAAAAGATTCATCTTACGATCAAGGATTGTAAAGTTGGTAAAATATTATGTTTTTAATATACATCATGTTTATATCATATACTCTTGTTTCTAGAATCATACTTTGTCTCAATCTTCTTTCTTGAATCATACATTGTCTCTATCTTTTATCTATGCTCCTCTCTCTCTCTCTCTCTCTCTCTCTCTCTCTCTCTCTCACACACACACACACACACACACACATTACTCGTAACTCTTCATCTTACTATCCTTAACATTCTATCATCACCATACAAGCCTTATTAAAAGTTAAGTTTCTTGAACTCCCCTTAACCTTAGTCCCCGCGACTTCGCCGCACGAACCACAACTACTCTGACACCGCTGGAGACTATGATTGCACCCGTTATCCATTCCATTCGACAAAAGTTGATACATTGGAGTTCGAAAAAACTGTCGCTAGCGGGTCGCATCATAGTGGCAAACCAAGTACTACTCGCAACGGCATGGTACAGTCGATCATGTTGGACAATCTCCAAGGACAGTATACATCAGATTCGACGACTAGTACACAACTACATTTGGTTTGGTAAGGAAGATCATGTAACTCGCGCCAAGGTGGCATGGCCTATACTCACAGCACCTAAGTCGAGAGGGGAGTTGGGTCTGGTTGATCCCCTCTCACAATCAAAAGTTGTACTTGCCAAATTTGTGGTGGGAGGACTCCAACCAGGAAATGACTGTTGGAAAATGCTATTGCGGTTACGTTTTGCTTACTTTAGGCAAGGAAAAGGGGTTAATTGGGCCCCCCAAATGGGATGGATTCTAAAGATGGATCTCAAACCTAGTTTCTCCCGCCAATTGGAGGATAGATTCAGTGCATCCATGTGGAAGGCATGGTGTGACATTAGACGAGGGCTCAAGTGCGATCAACCGAGTTCCGAACCTGCCTGGCTCAGTCAACGTATCCTACGGAACCCATGTATCAAGGATGAATCAAATCAATTACTTGGGTCAAGTAAGGGGTTGTCATGGGGATACATTGCAGAAGGTCCGGGAAAAAGTATAGAATGTTGGACACGGTTTATGTCATTGCCACTACAAGATCAAGCCAACATACTCCATGGCATCCGGGGCGGATGGACTATGAGATCGGAAATCAATAACGCTCTGTTGTTTATGGAAGCCGCTACTCATAGGACGACAATGGAGAACTGGATAGGCTACGAGGAGGGATCTTTGATCCCGAGAGGTAGGGGATCACCAGACAGGATCGAAGGCTCTGAATTGCGCGCCACTAAGACACCAACACAGAATAACGCAATTCGAGTACTCGCGTATACTGGTCTTAAATGGATTGTAGATCCTGATCCGATCAAAGTACAACCCGATTGGCACATATGTACTCATGAAAACACATGGCTACGTAAGGTCAGTTGGGACCCTTTACAATGGACATGGTGTGATCCTTATGCAGAGCAAGGAAGCAAACCCATCCCTTTCTTCCAATTCACAACTAGATTGGGTTGCCACATGCTAGCTGCTCAAACTGCCCGAGAGTCGGCTGCTGCAAAGGTCAGGCACACATATCAAGTTCCTCACACAATTATCACCAAGTTTTGGCAAAAAATTTGGAAAGAACAACACGCAAGGCGAATTACCATGTTCCAATGGCTATTAATACATAAGTCACTAGGTGGGAGCATGGAAACGTGGGCACCTTAGCTCTCCTAATTGTGTAGAGTGTCCAACTGCAGTAGAATCAATACGACACGCTCTATGGGATTGCCTAGCATCCCATCGAATATGGCAGGGGGGTTGGCCGTTTGTTGCAATTATGCCAGGTGCAAGGCTCAATCAAGTGGGGAAATATATGTTGGCTATTTTGGCTAAACCAACCCCCCCCCCCCCCCCCCTCCCCCCACAAAGAAAAAAAATCTCTGATAGTTCTTCCCCCATTTTGGCCCCCCCAAACCCATTTTTGTTCCCCTCCCCCTCCCTCACCCAAAAAAAAACATTTTGATAGCTCTCTCTCCCTCACCAAAAAAAAAACATTTTGATAGCTCTTTTATAGCTCTCACTTCGTAGCTCAACACATCGTTGTCCCCTCCATTTTGCCCCCCAAATTTCTAGTAGTTCTCAACATTTTGGCTATTTTGCCCCTCAATTTTCTGGTCGTTCTCAACAATTTGGCTATTTTGCCCCCCAAATTTTTGGTAGTCCTCAACATTTTGGTTATTTTGCCCCCCAAATTTCTGGTACTTCTCAACATTTTGGCTATTTTGCCCCCCAAATTTCTGGTAGTTTTGCTAATCCCCCATTTTGGCTTCACAACATGTCTCCCCAACCGTCTTCAGCTTCAATTATCAATAGAACCTTCACTGAGAGAGGGGCTCTAATCAGTTTTATCAAGGATCATTTCCGTGCTCAAAATATAATTGTTGTGGTGGATAAGCATAGTGACAATAGAATAGTCACTTTCAAGTGCTACTATGGGGGAAAAGTCACTTTCAAGTCCTCCTCCTCCAGTGGCGGCACCCAGCAGCCACCACCGACCCTCCCCATTGCCTAAGACATCATGTAAAAGAAAAAGGAATCCACAGTATTGATTGGAAACTTGAGGAAGAAGAAAGAGAAAGAAGGAAGAGTAACTATGCCTTTTTTTAGGGGGGGGGGGGGGGGGTTAGGCAATATAAGCTCAACCCTAACGTTGTAACTATAATCCTCTTGTACCTTGAGTCTTGTAGAGAGAGAGTTACAGAATAACAAGAACTTCCATTGAAGCTTCGATCTATGTCGATCTATTGTTTTCTTCTCGTGTTGCATACTTGTGTTGTTTGTTGTTCACATACTTATAGGTCCTCACACGTTCTTCCACGTATATCTGTTCACAACTGGTATCAGAGAGACCTATTGTTCGGCGGCGACGAATGGCAGAAAAGTCAAGAAGAGGAAACCCCACATTTGAAAGAAAAGACCAGGTCAATCAAATCTTACTTCCTACAGAACATGTCTTCAACATCCGGTACAAGAGTTGAGATCAGAAAGTTTGATGACAAAAACTTTGCCTTGTGGAAGGAGATGATGCAAGATGTGTTGATCATCAGAAGACAAGTCGATACATTATCAATTTTTAGTACAATTTAGGAGTGTAAAAAACTCGACACAAAGTATGAAGTTTTAGTATAAAATCATGTTTACGAAACCAACTCGATACTTTGTATCGAGTTGGTAGAGATGTGTAAAAAACTTGATACTTTGTATCGACTAAGAGTAACTTCAAATCAATACAAGGTATCGAGTTCTATCTCTATGGGCCAAATTTGGTTGTTCCTTGTCATGTTTAAGTGAGTTAGGGGCAGTATGGTCTAAGATGTCCATACAGTTGGCCATGGACTCACCTAGAATCCGTACGCTCAGTCCTCTTGCTTGACATTGTTGTCGTATTGTCTGCTTCCTTCATGTAATGTGGGGTTTTTGGCTACTATGTGTTGTGTTGACATTGGTCGATCTCCTCGCTCTGTGCTATGTGTTCTCTTCTTGTCTCTGTGCTCTACTCCACACTCTATGGTTTGCTCTGTGCTTTGTGCTCTATGTTCACGCTCTGCTCTATGCTCTGTGTAAAAGAAAGGTCCCTTTTATTTATAGGGCACAAGCGTTTAGTTAGGGATAGTATGATTAGTTAGGGTTACTAAGTTATAGTTTTGGTTAGTTACATGTAGTGTTAGTTATATTTATCATTAGTTTTAGTTATAGTTAGTGTTAATTATAAGAGGTGTTAGTTAAGTTAGAGGCACATGAACTTAATTACTAGTTTAAATGCACGTTTAATATAAGCATGGTCTCTTATATTAGGCAAGTCGGACCTCATTTGAACAAGAGAATGTGATTTCAGAGAAACGACTATTGAAGGAGACACGAGTCAGGCCTCACCATTTTCTGTTGACGAAAATTCTATGTCAACATGTTCACTATTTTCTATTGAGGAATATTGCGTAGGCCTATCATCTCCTCAGTCAGCAAAAAGTATCGAGCTAAACCACGAGTTCTCCGTTGAAGAGTACGACTACAATGTGGATACACTCAATGAAGGGCATGCCAATCAGGCTACCACAGATGGCCAAGGTCGTGCACATATCCACATGGACGAGTTAAATGAGGTTACAAATGTATGTGTAGAAGACATCTAGTTGTCAATTTTCATGCATTTAAGGAGGGTTACACGTCAAATACGTCAAGATAGGTACGACCTAGTAACATCAAACAAACAACTCACATTAGATGTCAACAAATTATGTTGTGCATGTGGGTGCATGTCCATGATTGGAAAGTATAAGTTACGTGCATTGAGGTGTTACTATTTTTCACTCATTGGTGATGAGCGAGACACTTATCTATAATCACACATGCAGATGATTTCCAACATATCAACAGACATCTCAATCTCTTTTGAGTATTATATCTTCGATACACAACAATGTTGCAAAGTTCCATTTAAAATTTCATTATGTGTTAATAATATGAGATTACATAGAGTACAACAATGAGTTCTCCATGGTGATCTATTTATTAATAACGACAACATTCCAAGTATGAAAAGTGCAACTAGAAGACATGTTGTTGGTTTGATGAAGAACTACTTCAAGATAAATAGTGAAGTAATGCCAGCTACAGGTAGATAGCATCTCTCAAATAATTACACACGGCGAGAAGTATACGATGTCTACAAATCAGAAATGAATATGTCAAATGATAAATACACCACCTATAGATAGGTAACTAGATTGTGGACAGCACAATAACGTTAAATTATATAACCTCGAAAAGTTAGAATGGGGTATTGCTCAATATGCGCAAACCTCAAGAACATGGCTAAAGGTGCAAAAACAACAAAGAAAAAGAGAATCAATAAGAAGTTGTTACAGGACCATCGTAAAGCGCAAGCATTGGAACGAAATAAAGTGATGCACCATAGAGAGAAGTCATTGAAGAAACTAGAACAATACATGTGTTTAATGATCGATGCTATGGATGAAAAGACGACATGTCTACCTCATTTTTTGACACTTCCTAAAGACGTTAGTGACGAATGTCTTGTTCAAATGCACTTGGTGGGTAAGAAAACTCATGACTTCATCACTTACCCGAATGTCCAAAATGACCCCAACTTAATAGTTACAGTGATTTAGAGGGTTTTGATGTGATGGGGGCACACGTTGCCCCTTGTTGTCGACATTAAGCTAGATAATACTACGAGGGAGAATAAGAATTCAACTGTCTTCAGATATTTGAGTATGTTGGTGGAGCAGGGAGTGTTTAGGAAAGTGAAAGTTAACTTCCTTTTGGTTTGTCACACACATGACCATATTGATCAGATGTTTACTACATTCTAAAGACAATTGTCTCGAAACATGATGCTTTCACATTGCTGAAGTTATTTGACATCATATGTGACGCATATACGCCACTGTCATCCGAAAGTGTTCCACTTGAAAGAGATATATGACTTTAAGAAATATATATCAAATTGTGGTGAGGGAAATCTTAAGTTTTAGCCCAATTAAGCAATATAAGCTTTAACCACGTTTTCTTGATAAAGAAAAATTATATAAGCGGTTGTACATTGTCGCATGTAAAGAAATATTCCTCTTCCCCACAATGGGAGCCTCAAGGCAGTTGCAAATTCTTGCTTCATATACCATCTACTATGGTTTATGGTGCAAAACAAATTCCAATTGAGACTAAAAACCAAGTGCATAATGAGTTAGTAGATGAACAGAGGATCTTTTGGATGCAAACATTAAAAGACAAAAAGAAGCATATAGATAATGCAAAGAAGTATGTTGCACAACAAGATACCTCATTGTGAAAATAGCGTGTGGAAGCTTGTAGACACAACCGGCTCAACCTTATAGCAATAGAAAACAGAACTAAGGTTTAATGGAAAGCTTGAAACACACACATACAGAGGGAAAGACAAAAAGAAGCATATAGATAATGCAAAGAAGTATGTTGCACAACAAGATACCTCATTGTGAAAATAGCGTGTGGAAGCTTGTAGACACAACCGGCTCAACCTTATAGCAATAGAAAACAGAACTAAGGTTTAATGGAAAGCTTGAAACACACACATACAGAGGGAAAGACAAAAAGAAGCATATAGATAATGCAAAGAAGTATGTTGCACAACAAGATACCTCATTGTGAAAATAGTGTGTGGAAGCTTGTAGACACAACCGGCTCAACCCGATAGCAATAGAAAACAGAACTAAGGTTTAATGGAAAGAGATATATGACTTTAAGAAATATATATCAAATTGTGGTGAGGGAAATCTTAAGTTTTAGCCCAATTAAGCAATATAAGCTTTAACCACGTTTTCTTGATAAAGAAAAATGATATAAGCGGTTGTACATTGTCGCATGTAAAGAAATATTCCTCTTCCCCACAATGGGAGCCTCAAGGCAGTTGCAAATTCTTGCTTCATATACCATCTACTATGGTTTATGGTGCAAAACAAATTCCAATTGAGACTAAAAACCAAGTGCATAATGAGTTAGTAGATGAACAGAGGATCTTTTGGATGCAAACATTAAAAGACAAAAAGAAGCATATAGATAATGCAAAGAAGTATGTTGCACAACAAGATACCTCATTGTGAAAATAGCGTGTGGAAGCTTGTAGACACAACCGGCTCAACCCGATAGCAATAGAAAACAGAACTAAGGTTTAATGGAAAGCTTGAAACACACACATACAGAGCACGTGGGAGAGACAAAAAGAGCAGAGCAACAAACTCTATTTTCAAAATACTCTATGAACTTTGTACATACAAATGTGCATCATTGCACTTTTTATACGAGTCCTTAAAAGGACTGACAGAAGTACTGACAAGTACTTCAATGCTCGTACTGAGCGATTGATACTAACTCCCAAAAATATGCCTATGTACTAGGCTAGGACCGTAGGCCTCTAACGGCCTACCTATTACACTCAGATCTGGACACCGATCTGGCTCTCCGTTTCGGACACCGATCCGGCCCTTTGTTTCGGACACTGATCCAACTCTTGGCTTATTCCGCCGATCCGGATCATGTTGAGCTTGTCCGCTCAACACTCCTCCTCAAGCTCAACTTCAGGTCAGATCATGGTGTCTAACTTTGTCAGTCCTTGCTTCCGACTTCTACTGGTGTCTTCACACCTTGCTCGAGCTCCTCGTCTTGTCCGATCTTGCTTTCCACGACTCGTCCTGTCCGGCGCACCTCGACCTTCTAAGTCGGCTTGTCTGCTCATTAGGCCCATCTCAGCTTCTTTGTTGTTGTGACTTCGGCGCTTTTCGACCCATTGGTTCCTCCGTGTCAGTGTCGACTTTCGCTGCCTTCTTGTCCGCTTGTCCTTTAAGTGATTCGGCTCCTCCGAATCGAACATTCTGACTAAATCAGCTGCCTACGATTCGTTCCCACTCTTGTTCGAATTGGTTGTCTTCAATTCATCCTTTGTCTTCGGGCCCTTCACAACATCAAACCATGTTCGATTCTTGGCCTTCTTCCGGTCAGCTATGTCCTTCTTTACTCTGCTACCAGCACCGCTCATTCCGACTTTATCGGATGTGCCGACTTCTTCAGTCGATTCGGCTCCCTTTTTCTCCTTGTCTCCCCCTATTTTGGTTTCATTCTTCTTTTCTCGAACTGCGGTGCCTTTACCTGTTCTCCCGATTCCTGTTCCGGTTCTCCCCCTCAAGTGTGGCACGTTGAGATGTTGTAGCCCAAGCATCTCCCAAAAGTGTTGCAACTTGTCCAATCCGAGTGGCTTGGTGAAGATGTCGGCAACCTACCAATCCGTTTGAACATATTGAAGTTTGACTTCACCACTTAGGACCCGCTCGCGCACAAAGTGATAATGCACTTCTATGTGCTTTTTGCGAGGATGGAACACAGGGTTCTTGGCCAATTGCATGTTGTTGATGTTGTCGTAGTAGATCGGGATCGGAATCGGTACTTCGATCTGGAGGTCTTGCAGCAGCTGCCGAAGCCATATGGCTTCACAGGTCATGACAGTAGCTCCTTGGTACTCAGCCTCAGTGCTCGACATAGCTAATGGCAGCTTCTTCTTGCTGCTCCATGCAACAATCGCGCTATCAAGAGAAATCATGAAGCTGAATGTTGACCGAAAATCCGACGCATCACCGGCCCAGTCGGAATCAGTATAACTGACTATTGTTCGATTACACCATGTTGGTACAATGGTTCCCAATCCTTCGTGCCACTCACGTATCGTAGTAGTCGATGCGCGCACTAAAGGTGCTCAACGGTTGGGCGCTACATAAACTGACTGATCACTCCGACCGGATAGCTGATGTCGGGTCGGGTGATAGTGAGATATATAAGGCTTCCGACAATTTTTCGGAACCATTTCTCGTTGCAGGCCGGTCTGGAGTCGGGACGTAGCTTCTGATTCTAGTCAAGGGGTGTTGAGACTAGTCGGACATCCGTCATGCTGAACTTGAACAACATATTCAACTCATAGTGTCTCTGTGACAACAATATGTTGTCGGGGGTGTGGATCACTTCAATCCCGGGGAAGTAGTGAAGGTCCCCAAGTCCTTCATCTCAAATGATGTCGCAAGTTGAGACTTTACGGGGCCAATTTCTAGGTCGATGTCGGTGATGACTAAACCATCAACATAAAGTAAGAGACTTGCCGGCCCATTCCAACCTTGCCAAATGAAGGTGAAGAGTCTGACTTGGATGTAGCAAACCCTATCCGACATAGATGTTATGTGATCTTCGCATTCACAGCACGCGAGGCTTGCTTTAATCCGTAAAGGAACTTCTTCAATCAACATATTGCCGATGAATTCAATCCAGAGTGAAATCCGGGTGGTTGCCCCATGTATACATGTTCCTCAAGTTCTCCTTGCATGAACGCGTTCTTCACATCCATCTAGTGCAAATGCCAACCCTTTGCCATGGCGACCACAAGCCAGACACCAACGGTCGTCATCTTTGCGACTGGCACAAACGTCTCATCGTAGTTGATGTCGTGTTGCTGAACATAGCCCTTGGCCACTAACCAGGCCTTGCACAAGTTGACGGAGCCGTCGGCGTTGTACTTGATCTTGTACACCCACTTACATCTGATCGGCTTCACGCCCTTGGGGGCATCAACCAAGTCCCAAGTCTCGTTCTCCATTAGCACTCGCATCTCTTCCCACATTGCGGCACACCAATTTGCATCTTTTGCCGCTTCTGCATAGCTCTCTAGCTCACACACTTCCACCACTTTCATCATGTATGCATAATGATGCGCCATGTATTCGTTATAACCATACCACTTCACGGGATTCTTTTGGTGGGTCGATCGGCATAACTTATCGTTTGTCAATTTTAGGGCCCTCTTGGCCGACGTGGACTTCGTTTCAGAAGGTCCGTCTTCATGCTTTCCGGAGTCGGATTTACTCGGATCCAACTATTCCTTGTTTGTGTCGTACTCCAGCATTTTCTTCTTCCCTTTTTCCTTCAACGTGAACCATCTCCTCGGTTCCTTGCTCGGGGAGAGCACAGCCTAGTCTCCACTACTCATTGGCTCATCATCCGACTCAGTCTTTCATTCATCCCACTCAGCCGAAATGAAATCGGACTCTCTTCCAGAGTGTCGAACTCTTCTTCCTCTTCTTCTACCTGAATCATTTCGGGTTCACTGGCCTGATCCTCAGTGATTGGATGGTCAGAATTATCGGGGGTTGGAGTCGGAGTTGGTAAGGAATACCATGATGCCAATGTGAACAGATATACATGGAAGAACGTGTGAGGACCTGTAAGCATGTGAACAACAAACGACACATATATGCAACACGAGAAGAAAACAGTAGATCGACAGATATCGAAGCTTCAATGGAAGTTCTTGTTATTCTGTAACTCTCTCTACAAGACTCAAGATACAACATCATTATAGTTACAATGTTAGGGTTGAGGTTATATACTCAAGCCCTAACTTCAAGACGTGTTCACACTAGGGTACAAGGTGGAAGGAGTCGGCCTTTTATGCCAACAAACTCCCCCGTAAAAGGACTACTCTTTCTACATACAATGGTAAGGGGTTATCTCCATCGTAAACCTAGATTACAGTTTTAAACTAAGGTTATGGTTACAAGTCAGTTGGCATATAGTCGAGCCAGCAGCGGTAAAGTTGGTATCTAGCCTTATTCGCCTAGTCATCTAGGTTGGCTTGTCTAAGTCAGTCACAATGACTAGTCTAAGTCGAATTGTGTTCAATTCGAAGTGTTCTCCTGACTCCTACTAGAGCTTGCTCCTGCGCTCCTCGCTAGGTCCTCGATCTATCTCAAGTTCGTTGGCCCTTTGATCATTTTCTCTCCAGTCGGTGTCCTCACTCAGTGTTGCGTCTTCAGCCTCCGATTTTTTTGACTTTGCCTTGTCAGTTCGTCTGATCGGGTAGGTATTCGACTTACCTAATGCTCCTCATTTAGCACTCTTCTGCTCTGTCGCTTGTCGTAATCCCATCTTTGTCCTTAATGCTCTGAAGTGATGTTCTAGGAGTGGCGTCGTCAAGCAATCGGCGATGTTCGCGTTGGTGTCAATCTTCCGGAATTCAAGCTTCTTTTCTGTTACTAGCTCCCGGATGTGATGATACCTTACCTCAATATGCTTTGTCTTTGCATGATAAACAGTATTATTGATGAGGTGTATTGCACTCTGTGAATCACAATAGATGGCCAGCGTTGGTCGGTCGATTTGGTTTGTTGCTAAGAAGTCGGCATGTAGTCGATGCAGCCAGATCGCTTCCTTCGTTGCCTTCGATGTTGCTATGTACTCGGCCTCTATGGTTGAAAGGGTCATGCACTCTTGAAGTTTCAACCTCCATGATATGGCACTGCCACCATAGGTGAAGATGTAGCCCGATGTCAACTTCCGATTGTTCGAATTCCCGGCATAGTCATAGTCAGTGTACCCTTCGACTTCGATCGAGTTTGTCAATCCAAAAGTTAGTTGTGCATCTTCAGCCCCTCTTAGGTACCTGAATATGTGTTTGACAACCTCCCAAAGCTTCCGTCATGGGTTCGACATGTACCGGCTAACAACCTCTACGGCATATGCAAGATCGGGTCGAGTCGCCACCATAGCGTACATGATACTTCCTACGGCCGATGGATAGGGTATCTTTCCATTGAGCTCTCTCTCCTTATCCATTGAAGGAGATTCTCTATTCGATAGTCGGATCATTGTCGGAAGTAGTGTTGGTGCATGCTTCGCGTTCTCCATATTAAAGCGTCTAAGCACCTTTTAGATGTAGTCAGACTAGGAGAGCCGAAGAGTTTTCGTCATCCGATTTCGGCTTGATTGCTCCCTGATATCAGCATGTCGTTAACGTATAGGGACTTGTCAGCCAGTTGCCAAGTATATAAATATGGGTCAGAGTCGGACTGGTTGTAGCCGAGTTGTCGGATGTAGGAGTCCTTGGCGCTTGTTATAAGCCGTTTAGGCTTTTCTTTAGTCAACATACGAGGTGACTCTCCCCCCCCCGTCGCTAAGAAGCCTACCGGTTGAGACATGTAGATGTCTTCTTCTAGGTCTCCATGGAGGAATGTCAACTTTACTATCACGGACACACCAAGTGCAGACTAGGACAGAGCATAGATGATGGGGCTACGAGCGACGGATAAACTTGGAGATAGATGTGATGAGCCTAGTAACTCTAGATGTTGTGAGCGACATGAGGGGCATGAAGACAAAAATAATGATCAAGGAGACAACGATGAGGTGAAACGAGAATACTAGATTGATGTGTCAATCACTGGTGTTGAATCCCCGAAAGGGACCAAGGATGTTACAAGTATTTATACAATTTCCGAGATTGAATATCTCTAGAATATACTCAAGAAATATCTCGAGAATATAATCGAGAATATACCCGTTTAGAATATACCAAAGAATAATTCTAGAATATACTAACGACTAGAATATTCTCGAATGTACTACACACTAGACTCTACAATATATATAAGTTCACAATCGAATGTGGATAGTTCACAAGAGTTTCCATATGGTTAACACAATACAATGTATTGTGTGTGTTAAAAATCAGACGTTTGAGTCTAGAATGTGACATTATCCCCCCTCTTACGTTGTTTTCCCAAACCGATGGTTGGCTTAACGGGATACTATTGATGAAAATCTTAGACCACCTCCAAAGTATTTTGTAAATCCTAGACAAGGAGTAACCCTTCCAGAAGACGAGGTACTGAACACCAACTGGCATGAGCGACGATGTGCGGTCCTCGTCAGGAACTAGAACACAAATACCACGAATACCAACAGGCGTGAGTGACCATGTGTGGTCCTCACAGGGAACACGAACACCAACGGGCATGAGAGACCATGTCGGTCCTCGCCGAGAGTTGGAACACGACCCCCAACGGGCATGAGTGACCATGTGTGGTCCTCACCGGAAACTGGAACATGAACAGCAAGCATGAGCAACCATGTCGGTTCTCTCCAGGATCTGGAACACAAACAATAGTTGGAGTGAGAGATCATGGGCGGTCCTCATAGGGAATACGAACACCAACGGGCATGGGAGACCACGTCGGTCCTCGCCGAGACTTGGAACACGAACACCAATGGGCGTGAGCGGCCATGTGGCCCTCACTGAGAACTGGAACAACAACGAGCGAAGGAGTGCAAGTGAAGCGGCCAACTCGACTTCTTCTATTATGAGAGGGTAAATAGTTGAGGTTGACCCAAGACACGGCACAAACAGTAGCGCTAACGAGAAACCCACGTGATCCTCACCAAGAAAGTGAGCGGTTGCGACCCCTACCGAAATTAGAAGGTGAGCGATCGAAATCGGTCCTCGCCAATAGAAAGTGGCGCGAGACTTGGACTATAACGAAAATGCAGTGCAAGCAAGAAATGATCCGATCCCCACCAGGAAAGTGAGCGGTTGTGACCCCCACCAGAATTGGGAAGGTGATGCAAAATGATACCTTAAAATGATGACAAGTAGTGTTGATGACAACGATGGTTGGGCGAAGAGGTGCTGAAAATGATGATATCGAAGACAAGGATGTTGATGATGGTAGCTTCGGAAGCAAGGACGATGATGATGGAAATTCTAGAAGCAAAGGTGATGACAAAGACGGGTGGTGCTCCCAGTTGGAAGGGATTCCAACTGTCACGGACACACCAAGCGCAAACTAGGACGGAGCACAGATGATGGGGCTATGAGCGACGGATGAACTTGGAGCTAGATGTTGTGAGCGACATGAGGGCATGAAGACAAAAATAATGATCCAAGAGACAAAGATGAGGCAAAACGAGAATATTAGATTGATGTGTCAATGACTCGTGCTGAATCCCCTAAAAGGAACCAAGGATGTTACAAGTATTTATACAATTTCCGAGATTGAATATCTCTAGAATATACTCAAGAAATATCTCGAGAATATAATCGAGAATATACCCGTTTAGAATATACCAAAGAATAATTCTAGAATATACTAACGACTAGAATATTCTCGAATGTACTATACACTAGACTCTACAATATATATAAGTTCACAATCGAATGTGGATAGTTGACAAGAGTTTCCATATGGTTAACACAGCACAATGTATTGTGTGTGTTAAAAATCAAAGGTTCAAGTCTAGAATGTGACATTTACGTCCACTTGCTCGAGCTCTAGGGCTTTTGTTGCCACGACCCCAAGTAGGAACCGAAGGGTGGTCATCTTGACTACTAGTGCGAATATCTTGTCATAATCGACCCCATGTTCTTGTTTGAATCCTTTCGCGATGAGCCGAGCTTTGTATTTGGGCTTTTCTAAATCAGATACATATTTGTACCTGAAGACCTATTGGCAGGGTAGCAACTTCCTTCCAGTTGGTCGTTCAACCAGCTCCCATGTCTGATTCTGATGAATCAAGTCCATCTTGGATTTCATGGCTTGTATCCATGTGTCAGCATCTGGTGTGACTATGGCTTCTTCATATGTGCTTGGTTCGCCTGCATCGGTGTAGTTGATGTAGTCGAGGCCCGATTGATAGAACTCCATCGACCTCCGAACTCGTCTAGATCTCCCGAGTGTTGTATTGATCGGTCTGTATCCTTCGATTGGAATTTGTTGAACCACTTATGTCAGGAGTCCTGTTAGATGACTCGTCCCTGTAATAGGAGGTCGGCGATGTCACGTCATCCTCTACTGCTTCGGGATTGATTGACTTGGAGATAGGAGACTTAGCCAACTCGGTTTGGGTTTTCGCTTTAGCCTTTGTGGGTGTGTATGTTTTGCCTTGGTTTGCCAATCTCTTTGTCGAATCCAATTTTTGACGATTCGGAGTCGGCTAGTGTGTTGTCGGCTTGGTCGAGTTCGACTGTTTGTCGAATCTCTGATTCAGCCCGGTGGGTTGGTCCTTATCTTCATCAACTTTGAAGGATACCTTTTTACCAACTATTTTCTGCGGGTTCCTCTCAGAGAGAATAGATTCTTCATTGAAGATTACATCACTACTCCGGATCAGTTCCGGTTCTCTGGGTCCCATAGTTGGTGGCCGAATTCCCCAACGATTCCATAATCGAGAAATAGGCATTTTGTTGCATGGGGTGCCAACTTGGTTCTTTTCTCCCAGGGGATGAATGTGTAGGCTTCGCATCCGAATATACGGAGCCTATCGTAGGTCGGGTGTTTGCATGACCATAGTGCCTATGGCACTTCAAACCTGATTGCTTTCGACGGTGATAGATTTATCAGGTATATTGCCGTCTCCAATGCTTCAGCACAGAACTCCAGCTTCAGCCTGGTTTGTTGGAGCATTGTCGTCACCCTCTCTTGGATCGTTCGGTTGATCTGTTCTACCACTCCATTCTGCATGGGTGTGTATGGAACGATCTTTTGATGCCGGATCCCTTTGTCGGATAGGTACTATTTGAAGGCTCGGGAGGTGTATTCTCCTCCATTGTCAGATTGGAGTGTCTTCACTCTGTGTCCCAACTAGTTCTCCACTTCAGCTATCCACCGAGTGAAGACCTCGAGCGCTTCATCTTTCGACCTAATCGAATAGGCCCAGACTTTCCGTGTACAATCATTTACGAATGTGATGAAGTACTGGGAGCCACCTAGGGATCTCTCAGGCATATGCGCACATATTTCTGTGTGGACGGGCTCTAGGGGTTGTTGTACCGTCTCGTAGTGGAGAAAGTGCGGACTTCGGTTCTATTTCCCGTTGTGACAATGCTCATAGAAGTTAATCTTCGCCAGGAGTTTCAGGACGTAGCCGACCACCATTCGTCGGTCTAGTCCGGCTTGAGACATATGGCCGAGTCGGCCATGCCATAAGTTCGGGTCAGTCGTTTTGGCTACATCCACGCCCCCTTCTGGATTGATTGCCATCAGTGGATACAAGTTATTGTACTTGTGTCCATTTCCGATCTTTAGGTTCCCTCGTGATCATTCATGTCGACTCACTAAGAGTCATTTTGAACCCGTCTTCGGCTAACATGCTAATGGAGACCATACTCCTTTTTAGTGCACGTGCATGCCGAACTTGGTATAGGACAATTGTGTTGCCATTCGATAATTGAATTGGTACTTCGCCTACTCCGGCGATTTTGCATTCCTGCCCATTGCCTAGTCGGACTGTGCCGCTGGCGCCAGCCGAATAGTTCGAAAACCATTCGATGTTAGGGGTCACGTTGTCGTAGTGTATTTTGTACACTACGTGAAAAACGTATATAGTATTAGATTCAATAAAAAATGAAGAAATAGAAGAAAATAGCAAAATAAATGGAACATGCATAGGGCAAGATTCGAACCTTGCACCTCCATGTTAATAATGTAATGTCTTACCATTACACTAGCATTTCATTAGTGTTAAAGCATAGATGTCCCACGTAGAAAGGTAAATTCACGCTAGGATAAACATTAGAAAAACGCATAACAAAAGAAAAAGCTACACATACACATCTAGCGTGCATGATAAAAAACGCACAAGTTAGAAAAAAGCATGATCACTTTAGATAAAGCATATAGTCTATCTATAGGAAAAGCATGGGGTCTATAGTTAGAGAAAAAGCATGGATTACTAAGACTTCCTCATCACTACATAAGGATGGGGAGCACAATGTAATTGTGTGTGAAAAATATTTGGAAACTAGATATGTTTCTAAAAAACACCAATTAATAAACTATACTCGTGGGATTCACGAGAATTCTATATCATTCTCTTTCAACCGAAGTTTATATTCTTATATTCATATTGATTAATCTAATACAATACACTCGTGGGATTCACGAGTTTGCTATAACTCTTTCTTACAACATATTTATATTCTTATTAGCCTTAAAACTCTCCTCTTCCTAGTCCAAAACCCCAATGGTTCCCACCCGACTCACGCAAACGATCCGGAGCGGAAAGGCACGACACAGTTGGTGAACCCGACGTGAAGGCGGGTGGCAAGGAGATGGAGAATCAACAAGAGGCGATGAACATGATGATGATAATGTTTGAGCGGATGCAACAAGAACAACGTGCGATGTCGGAGATGAAGGCGGCAGTAGAGCGGCTTCTGCGACGAAACGGGGAATTCAACGGTAAGGGTGTGTCACGCTACCTACGTGAATATAAGGCGGAGATGATGCAATATCGGATACCGGAAGGATTGCAAGTGATATCCTTTAGTCGGGTGGCCTCGG
Organism: Azolla caroliniana; assembly: GCF_043228905.1. Classification (NCBI taxonomy): domain Eukaryota; kingdom Viridiplantae; phylum Streptophyta; class Polypodiopsida; order Salviniales; family Salviniaceae; genus Azolla; species Azolla caroliniana. The sequence goes on along the minus strand of NW_028230438.1, from coordinate 8,443,652 downwards.
ACGAACTACAAGAGAGAATCCACAAGATACAAGAACAAAACTCGACATGGGAGTCCTTTGAAGAAGCTTTACGGGAGGCATATGACTATGAGAGATGGACGGGACGAGATCGACGAGAATTCGACGAATGGGTGGCGTCGGAGAAGACTCACCGAAGTGCAACGCAAGCGTTCCTAGAGTTCGAGCATCGTTTTGCTCGACTCTCGGAGCGGGAACGAAGATTGGTGGGAGGAGATAAAGTCTTAATGTTCGTAAGATCGATCGATCCGAAAGAAAGGATGGACATTGGGATCGAACTCGAAGATGATGACGGTGCGAACGGCCTTACCGAGGATTGGGCTAAAGTCGAAAGGGTATGCCGAAGACATGATGAAAGGAAGCTGAGAATCTCGTCAACAACGACATGGCCCATGAAGGATGGTCGATTGAGGAAAAACGATGAAGCCAATATGAAGGCCGAAATACAACATGATGGTACCACGGGAGAAAGAGTGGAACAAGACACCCACTCGTCTTGTGAAAGAACGATGGCGAAGGATAAGGCCGATAATTCAAGTGTAGAAGGAAATTTCGGGATACAAGTGCTCGAGACATCGGGTCAAAAAGGGGTAAGCATAATAGATGTTTGCATAATTGATGCAGATAAAGAGTGTGAAGCGGATGTGATTAAGGAGGTAGCCACAAAAGACGAAATCGAATCGGAGGTGGCTATGGACGAATCAATGGCGGATTGCCATATCGAGACTTCCCCACCATTGATTCCAGAGACTCCGGCGGTTGCGATCGAAAGGCAACGTGAGACCGAAGAGACGGAAGGTGGCGGAGAGAAAACGAATGTCGAAGCCGACGAATACGATGAAGAGATAGCCGAGAAGAATGCTAAGGGTGAAACTACGAAAGAAGGTAATACCGAGGATTCATGCCAACAATATCTAGAGACTTCGGCGGTTGTGTCCGAGAACCAATGTGAGACCGGAGAGACGGGAGATGGCGGCGAGGAAGGTAAAGTCGGAAGTCGGTTCGGATGGAAAATGATCCATCCGAAATTCCAATCTAAAAGAAAGTGCGACAATGCGGAGGTCGGGTCTACGACGGGAGAAGCGCGTAATACAGAGCACGCTCTACGGCGAATAAAGAAACGCGTGTTATGGCGAATAATGAAGCACGCGCTACGGCGAGAAAAGAAGCATGCATTACAACCACACGAGGACCGAACAACGAGCACATATCGGAGGACCTACGTGGCGAACAACGGAAAGAAGTGCCGAAAGTCGAACCGGACAAGGCAGGTGAAAACGAAGAAAAGAAAGCAAATCCGGACGAAAAGAAAAGAAAAGAAACCGACCCGAAAGAGCACTGAATCGGTAAAAACCGATCAACCGAGTCCGGATCGACCGAATACAAATCGGAAAGGAAGCCGAACTAAACGAAAGACGATCTGACGAGACCGAATCGGAAGTAAGCTAATCCGACTAAACCGAAAATCCGAAAAGAAGTCGAGATTGATGAAGAAAAGAAAGAGGGCAAGAAAAGATACTACCGCGGATGACAAGGACCAAGCGGGCCATGCAAAAAGCGAACGAAGACTATGGTGGATCGGATGTCGACAATGGTTCGGGTGGAAAGAATGGATGTGCTCCAAATGGAGAGACAAAGTCAACATAACAAGAGAAGTCGAGGGTACTACGAGCCGGCAACGAAACCAATCGGGTAGAGACCGGACGGAGGAGACTAACAAACACCAACAACTTCGGCACATACCGGAGGATGTGCGGGTTTGGAGGGGGCGAGTGTCGTAGTGTATTTTGTACACTACGTGAAAAACGTATATAGTATTAGATTCAATAAAAAATGAAGAAATAGAAGAAAATAGCAAAATAAATGGAACATGCATAGGGCAAGATTCAAACCTTGCACCTCCATGTTAATAATGTAATGTCTTACCATTACACTAGCATTTCATTAGTGTTAAAGCATAGATGTCCCACGTAGAAAGGTAAATTCACGCTAGGATAAACATTAGAAAAACGCATAACAAAAGAAAAAGCTACACATACACATCTAGCGTGCATGATAAAAAACGCACAAGTTAGAAAAAAGCATGATCACTTTAGATAAAGCATATAGTCTATCTATAGGAAAAGCATGGGGTCTATAGTTAGAGAAAAAGCATGGATTACTAAGACTTCCTCATCACTACATAAGGATGGGGAGCACAATGTAATTGTGTGTGAAAAATATTTGGAAACTAGATATGTTTCTAAAAAACACCAATTAATAAACTATACTCGTGGGATTCACGAGAATTCTATATCATTCTCTTTCAACCGAAGTTTATATTCTTATATTCATATTGATTAATCTAATACAATACACTCATGGGATTCACGAGTTTGCTATAACTCTTTCTTACAACATATTTATATTCTTATTAGCCTTAAAACTCTCCTCTTCCTAGTCCAAAACCCCAATGGTTCCCACCCGACTCACGCAAACGATCCGGAGCCGAAAGGCACGACAACGTGGAATGTAGCACCGAAATCCAGCAACCACGTATGTGCGTCTTGCACACTATAGAGGATTTCTCCGATCATTGAGTCCTCTAAGGAGAGGATTTCTCCCGATCGGGTGTCAGCAACATTGCCTTGGTTGTCGACGGGAGAGTGGTTCGAGTCGGATCGCCGACCTCTCTCTTTCCTCTTGATTGACCAACAGTCGGAAATGTTGTGACCGGCTTTTCTGCAGTGGGTGCAGAATTCACCTAATCAACTCATTCTTGAGTTCGACCGTTATCAATCTCCCCTCGTTTTTGACCAATTGGTGTTCCGATCTGTTCTATGGGCTTGTTCTCTCAACCGACTGAATCTGTCGATCGACTCGGTCAAGTGGTGGGCTTCTACCGACTCGTTGATGGTGAGCCCTATGGATTTTCACCTAACATCCTCAGTGAGGACTTGTCTGATTGTCTCATCCAAATTGAAATTTGGATAGTTGTTGGCAAATGTCGTGTAGAAAACCTCCCAGCTCGCTGGCAAGCTCAATAGGAGGTCAAGGGATTTCACTTCTTCTTTGAAGTTAATCCCTTAGGAGGAGAGTTCAAACATACAAAGTATCCAATTGGTCTCCAAAACCCTATTTATACTAAAACTCGATAAACAGCATATAGAGTTAGGGATTAACATGGGAATGTCCCATTACAAAATCCCCCTAGAACATCTAGGGGTATGGCCAAATCAATTAATGAACTTCAAGAGGATACTTCTTGGTTACTAATAATGTGAACACTAGACATTACATAACTACCACAATGGAATTAAGCAATCATCAATGGTATATTAAAATTAGTATAAAAAGGAAAAATAGGTTAATATGTCTAGAATTAGAAGAAAACAATCAAATTTGGTAGATGTTTGGCGCATGTTGATATGAATGTACATCAAAATCGAACATTGATTAACATGGGAATGTCCCATTACAAAATCTCCCTAGAAGATCTAGGGGTATTACCAATTCAATTAATGAACTTCAAGAGGATACTTCTTGGTTACTATAATGTGAACACTAGACATTACATAACCGCCACAATGGAATTAAGCAATCATCAATAGTATATTAAAATTGGTATAAAAGGAAAAACAAGTCATATCTAGAACTAGAAAAAAAATAATCAAATTTGGTAGATGTATGGCACATGTTGATGTGATCATACATCAAAATCAAACAATTCTCAATCTCACTATTCTTCGTCGAGTTCAAAGGTGGGCTTTCACATACAGTTGCTTTCCATTTTACTTCCACTCACACCCAACAATTGTGTAGTCCAAAAAAAGAAGTAAGAAGATTTAATTGGGAATTTGACCAAGGGTAGCGATAAATGGAGAAGAGAATCTTGAGACACTTTGGATGAGGACAAAAGCTAGGGTTTCAATGTAAATTCCACGGAATATGAATGTGTGTTGAGATCGATCGAGACTATTTAATCTACCTTCTTCGGACTTCTTTCTCTTTCTCATGGAGAAATTAAGTGTTGTCTCCTCAAGGAATAACTTTTCAACACTTTGGTGACGCTCGTGCTTCTCTATGGTGTGGAAGTATGGGGCATTTATGCAATGCTAATGTAGCATGACATGGGGAAAATGTGTTGGCTCACACTTCATGCATTAAACTACAAATGTTGCACCTAGCTACAAAACCATATTCTTCGTTGAACTGGGAAACTGCACACACCATCTAGTTGTCGCTCATTCAAACCATTGCTTCCATGTGATTTAGCTCAAATGCATTGTGCTGCAAGACGAGGCGTTGGGCACTAGTTATGAGAGTAATCAACTATGCACACTTTGTTCGAATAGGAGTTTGAGCATCACACTTTGATACAATCCTTTGCTTTGATGATATTCAATTATGCTTTCCACACATCTTTGAACAAACCCAATCCTTGCACGAATTTCTCACTGTCACTGTGTACACTTTTTGTTGCAACATTCATTAGTAAAGTTCTTGAACATCAAGAGTCTCTACTCACTTCACATGTATTACGTGAAAATCTAATGTTAATAAATTATGTACGAACCCATTTGGACCTAAAGCTCAAGTGAAAATATATAATGCATCGAAGGTTTGTTGCAATTAATTTATCACAACTCACTTATTTTGAACCTAATCTATGAAGCCACACCTACCAAAGGCATTTCAATGTAAACACAATGGTCATAGAATATTGTTCAATATATTTTGAAATATTGTTCGGTAGGTTTCAAACAAATGTCTAAGAAAGAATTTCATTGTGACATTGTTACGAGCAAAACTATAATTGTGGTTGTGGGCAGATTTGTAAGGATGAAGGTGAGGATTGAGTTATCTCAATCCTATGGTGGGAGATGACTTTAGAGTGTTTCATCACTTTGGCTATGTCTTAATAAAAAAACAACCAACTATGAAACATACACAAGTGCCTATGGTTTGAACCTATATAAGAAGGCTAGCTACCTTCATGAAGGGGCATCACTTTTCTTTATTGTCTTGAGATAGAGACTCTAATAGTGTGGCAAAGCTCTAGCTTCATACATGTGTGCCTCCTTCAAACCCAAGGTACGATCCTTGTCCGTACATGGTGGTATAATATCGGGGGGTACTTGGATCCGTATCTCACCTTCATTATGGGGTGGTTGGGTGGATTAACACTCTTTCTTCCTTATTTTCCTCTTTAATTATGCTTAATGTTAATTAAGATCCTACCAATCATACTCTAATTATATATTCAAGATTGTACGAAAGAACACAACTTGGAAATATTAAAACACATAAGAAAACGGATCATCATAAAGCTCATTAATTAATGAATAGAAGGAATCTAATAGCTAATTCTTGAAAACATATTATTAGACGGACATCAAATGTTAACATAAATTACAAGACCATTGGGAAGATATATTGCAATTTGCTACCATGCAAATACCCTCACATATATTGCAATTTGCATTGACATTCCACCAAGGCATAATAAGCGAAATTAAGCTGTCAAAAATTTTCTATTGTTTTTTATGGTAGTTGTTGATGTTAGCCAAGAAAGGCAGTAGTTTTGTGTTGCAATTCTATTTTACTAATAGTGAAACTTGGCTTGGGAGCTACCTATCGATAGCATCACACCAACAATATTTGAACACTACTTAAAAGGAGATAACGCAATATTTTTTATGCCACATAAAAACATATTTAGAATAACTTGAAAGTTAACTTTAAACAGGGAAGTTATACTATAACTAAGAATTCGAGTCATGGCCCTTGGAATGGCAATATTATACTAGTAATCAAATCTTTTTTTACATGTGATATCTAAGAGTTCTTGACCATTAATGTTTAAAGAGACAACCCATGTACACTAGGAAATCCAATTTGTTTTGACTTTGTTAACCATTCTAACCAACAAATAGCTTTTTAAGATTAATTAAATATTCTCTTCTTATTTCCACGACATGATTGAAATGTTCATATGATTACGATTAAGATGATGAGGATATGGTGATGATGATATTGCTACCTTATTTATAGGTTGCATTCCATTTGAGTCACAAACAAGACCTTGTAAAAAGTGTTATATCTCCTACTAATCAAAATCAGAACCATTTGCCGAAATAAAGAAAAAGTTTTCTTTTGGGTGGGAGGGGTTGTGTTTTACCTTCTGGTCTACTCCCAATACATGTGGGTTGGAGGAAAACTGTCAACTGTGTTTTACAGTCGGATAGCCAAGTTATGACACATTCCCTATAAACTTCCATGCACTCCCATTGATTGACACATGTATCGACACATCAATACTCATGGGTTTGGATTGTGCATGGAATGGAGTGGCACTCTCTCCTCCTATTCTCGTATACAATGTTATCAAAAGATCTCAACACTATCCATGAAACGACAGTAAAGAGCCAATAAGAGGTGTGAGATTTGCGACACCAAGTTTATGTCGAAGAATCGTCAGTGGTTCGATTTCAGCTTGTCCAAACCAAACCGGTTTGGGAGTTTCAAAACTTGAACCGAACCGATTCCTAAACTGGTTAAGGCTAACCGGTTAAGCTAAAACTGGTTTATGAACCAATTAAGCCTTAACCAGCTTGGCCCAATTTGGTTCAGTTGGGTTGAGCCATCCCAAATCGAGCTCAAACTAGTTATGAAAAGTCAAGCCTAAACCAAACCAAACCAAACTGCCAAACTGACAAACCATTTAAAAACAATTAAGCCTGAAACTGTTTGGCCCAAACTAGTTCAATTGGGTTGAGCCATCCGAAACCGAGCTCAAACCGGTTATGAAAAGCTCAAGCCTAAACCGAACCGAACTACCAAACCGACAAACCATTTAAAAACGATTAAGCCTTAACGAGTTTGGCCTAAATTGGTTCAGTTGGGTTGAGCCATCCCAAACCAAGCTCAAACAGGTTATGAAAAGCTTAAGCTTAAACCGAACCGAACCAAACCGAACTGACAAACCATATTTAAACGGTTTAACGGTTCAGTTCAGGCTTGAGCCGAGCCATTGCCGATTCCTAATTGGATTATGTCCAGAACGAGGAGCTCGAGAAATGGACACCATCCCACCTAAAGCCCATCTTGACTAAGTCTGTAAATTATATTAATATACTACTTATGATCTATCATACTACTAGTGCCCATGATTCATCATGAAAGACTTGTTCTACCAAAACCTTCCTCCACTCCACATTTTCTCACATGAAACAAAATTTTAAAAATCATTCCAAGGTCTTCTTGCATTTGACCAGAATCTCTCATGAACAAGAACGTGTCTCTCTCTCTCTCTGTATTTTGTATATATGTCCATCTCTTACACAATCTCTGATCATCCCTCTCAACTCAATCTCTTGGGCTGCCTGAACTTTGTGATCATCTTCTTCCTCTCTTGTATAGTGTGTTTTTTTTTTAATCAGATTTTTTTAGGGTTTCTTCAATTGTTCTGTTTTGGGCTTACTTTGAGTATTTATTTTAACATATAACGTTTTTACCTTCATCTCATCCATCACCATTAATAATGGGGAATAGCTCCACAACTCATCTTGAGGACAGCAACAGATCATCAGAAGGGAGCAATCCAAAGACTAACCCTAAATCACGTCATAGGACAATCCCTTATCGTTCTTCGGTCCAAAAGAAAACCGTGTTGAATCAACCCATGCAAAACATCCGAGAAATCTACACACTTGGCAAAGAATTGGGTCGAGGTCAATTCGGAGTCACGAGGACTTGTACGAACAAATCTACGGGAGAGGTCCTCGCATGCAAATCCATCTCTAAGAGGAGTTTCACGTGCCGAGAAGATGTTGATGACGTCCGATCCGAGGTCCAAATCCTCAAAAGCATTTCTGGGAAGTCACCAAACATTGTGGAGTTCGTGGGAGCCTATGAGGATGCTCATTCTGTGCATTTGGTCATGCAATTTTGCTCAGGAGGTGAACTCTTTGACCGGATCGTTTCTTGGGGTAAATACTCAGAGAATGCGGCCGCAGCTTCTTGTAAGACTTTTGTAAATGTCATTCGCACATGCCATTTGAATGGTATCATGCATCGAGACCTTAAACCAGAGAATTTCCTTCTTCTCAATAAGGATGATGATGCTCCCCTTATGGCTATCGACTTTGGCTTGTCCACGTTCTTCAAACCAGGTGAGTGTAGTACCCACCCTACATGTGTGTATATGTAAGGGAAGAACTTCAAAATATCCTCGAGTCATTCCTCATTTTCCTAGATATCCCAGTAAACTCCCGAAAGAAAAAGGAGAAGGGGTGAATTGACCATAAAGTTTCTCATTCAGCATGTATAATTCCTTGAGATGGGTTGATCATATGCATTCAGCAAATAACTATAACTTAGGTGCATTCGGGGAATTACTACCAATATAGATGTATGCTTGCTGGGTATTTACTGGAATACTTCGAAGTTCTCAAAATTGTAGTGGTGTTGCATATTCACCAAATATGCAATTTTTTCAAGAAATACTAGGGAACCTGATATAGTATAGTTTTGACTACTTTTAAAGGGTTATTCTTGCAAATTATAGAGATCTAGGCTATTTTAGTAATAAATTAAGGATATTTTCATGTTTTTCCCTATAATGCATGATAATATTCAAAATATTATATTTTAATCGGATATGTAAAATGAACTTGGTTTACTTCAAGTACACTGGCGTTGATACCTTGGATGGATGCTTGAGGGTAACGTCCAATGTGCTTAAAATGTCATTTGGTGATACAATGCATTCGTTTTTGCTGCATTTGCTACATCCAATGTCCGTGGATGCCCTTGGGGTTATAATGTGTTATGGATGATTCATGTTAACATCCAATTTGATTATGAACCCCTATGGGATATCATAGATGCTTGATGGCAGCATCCAATTTGATTAATATTTCTCTTTGGGATATAATAGTCATGCATGCTTGATAGCAACTAGTGATGCTTCTGTCACTTGGGGATGTGTCAGATTCTTATCAATAACAAACGATGGACCCTAGTTTATACAATGTAATCATGTATGTTTGATAGTAACACTCAATGTTGTTACAGCCTTTGATGGATTAAATGAATGTTCCATAGTAATATCCAATGTGCTTTATGGCATTTGGGGAATATGATGAATGTTACGTCAATCATATGAACTTTGGGGATGTGATGGAATCATGTAGGCTAGATGGTGACACCCATTCTCATGATCCTTGGATATATGATGGGTGTTTTATGGTAGCGCCCATGCTTAATGGTTCTTAGAGATTTTATCAATGTTTGGTGGTAATGCCTATGTTTATGGTCATTGAGAATATCATAAATGCTTCTTAGTTCATATGATCAGCAATCATATGAACTTTGGGGATGTGATGGAATCATGTAGGCTAGATGGTGACACCCATTCTCATGATCCTTGGATATATGGTGGGTGTTTCATGGTAGCGCCCATGCTTAATGGCTCTTAGAGATTTTATCAATGTTTGGTGGTAATGCCTATGTTTATGGTCATTCAGAATATCATAAATGCTTGCTTTCAACCAGCTCATCTCATTTCCATGTGAAAAGATTGTTGCTTTAAAAGTTAAAAGAGAAATGCAAAGCATCTGTTTTGTATATCAATGTAAATGATCAGCAATTAAGTATGTATTCTTTCTTCTTAGTTTTTCTATATTCATAACGTCAGGTCAAGTATTCACTGATCTTGTTGGTTCGGCATACTATGTTGCCCCTGAGGTTCTAAACCATTGCTATGGACCTGAAGCAGACATCTGGAGTGCAGGTGTGATACTATACATCATGTTATCTGGTGCTCCACCATTTTGGGCAGGTGTGGATATGCATTATTACTACACAAATACTACCTATCTTTGTTGGTTATTTACTAGAATACCCCCAAAGTTTTCAAAACTTGCCAGAAAACCTCAATGTAGTTGTAAAGGTTTTACAAAGGGTTTTTTTGGGGCAAATTTCGGAAAGGTAGGGAATACTGAGTAACTTTGGGTATTTTTGTTGTTTTTCTCTTATTATTTCTACATAGATGTGTACACTGTTAAGCTAATCTATTGTGAAGAATTTCACATTTTGGGCTGACCGAATCATTCTATGTATTATAGATACAGAAGAAGGTATATTCTCTTCTATACGGCGAGATTCTTTGGATCTCACAAGTGAACCGTGGCCCTCCATTTCTGCCCCAGCCAAAGACCTTTTGCAAAAGATGCTGAATAAGAACCCTAGGGAACGAATTACACTCGATGGGATTTTAGGTTAGTGGCACATAAGATTATATAATGGGTTTGTCTGGTTTTATCACATTTGGGCGAGTCTTTATTATGTTCTGTTGAATAGAGCATCCATGGATCTGTGAAGCACCTAATAATCCACTTGATAGTTCAATTGTGATGAGATTAAAGCAATTTAGTGCGATGAATAAGCTCAAAAAAGTTGCTCTCAAGGTATATTTATTCCTCGCTGTTATTGGAAGAGTTTTTTTGTCAATGACAATATAGTCACAAGGGCCTTACATTTTTTTCATCATCTTGTTTCATACAGCTAATTGCTGAAAACATTGACCTCATTTCGTGATCTTGTTCATACAGTTCATTGCTGAAACTTTAACTGAAGAGGAGATTTCTGGCTTGAAGAGTTTATTTCAAAGCATGGATATTGATAATAGTGGCTCTCTCACAATAGATGAACTGAAACAAGGATTAGCAAAACAAGGAACCATACTTTCACAATCAGAGGCTAATGAACTACTGAAAGCGGTAAATTGCTATTCATCATTATTCTCCCAAGAATAGTGATTCAAACCTTCTAATTCCAATAATATTTTGTTAGGTTATATTGTTAAACTTTGCCGATCTTTGTCTAGGCGGATGCTGATGGCAATGGGAGCATTGACTACATGGAGTTCATTACTGCAACATTGCAAATGAGCAGCATGAATGATGACAACCGGCTTCTTTCAGCTTTCAAATACTTTGACAAAGACAATAGTGGGTATGTATGAGGGTTATTTTTAGAAGATACTAACTTTCATTGACAGTTGGTTTTCTGAAATGCATGGAAGTGAATATATGGTCATTTGCCTATCTAGATATATAACTGTGGAAGAGTTGACACAAGCTTTACAAGAACACAATATGGGAGATGAAGAGACAATCAAGACCATCATAGCTGAAGTTGATGCCGACAAGGTGAGTGTCATTGGATGGGATGACCATGAAATCTAGAATTGGTTCTTCGTTTTATGCTAGCTAGTTCCTAAATCAAATTGAGAGCTATATGCAGGATGGTCATATAGACTATGAAGAATTTGTTGCAATGATGAAGGAAGGCACATATAGACCATAAACATTACCAAAACGTGTGGCCGATCCAATTCCAAATAAACCATGGAGTACATGTAAGATGGATTAACATGGTATTTGGAATTGGTTTTTTGTTTTTATTTTACTGACTATGATCAAATTGAGGGCAACATGCAGGATGGTGTCATGCCAATCCAAATGAACCATGAAGGTTTTTTTCTGAGAATCAATAAGCAATCCAACAAGTTCTTTAAACAGTACATAATGTATAGAGCTTCTATGTGAACTTCAAAGATGGCAATAAGATTGGCCAAAGGTTGAGTTGCAGCATGTGGTGCATATTGAAAATGACTACGTCGTGAGATTCTGTTACAATGGAAAAAAAAGATCAAAGAGACCCCAAGCAATGATAGCATCTCTTCATTACAACCCAACGCAATCAAACTACACATAAAATGAAACTGACATTATCTTAGAATAAAATCTAATAATATTGCTTCTTGAATATTGATTAATAATTAAAATGCAAAATTCTTATTCATTCCTTTGCAGTAAAACGATCAAGTGTTAAAATATAATGAAAATAATGTAATATAAAAGTTGGTCCTTTATTGTTGAAAAGACCAAGTGTTAAGATATAATGAATAAAACTTGGTCCTTTGTTGTTAAAAAGATGTTAAAAGTGGTCTAAACCAAAGAGTGGAATTGTTGGCCAGTTCAAACAACCAAGTGGGAAAGGGGTGGAAAACGGTTAACGGGCCGAATTAAAAATGAATGGGGCCAAGCGTAGCAATAAAGAAGCAAAAAGTAGTAAATGTTTTAATCGTAGTAATGGTTCACGCTTTGTTTGTAACCGTCCATGACACCTATAAAAGGGGTCATGGGAAGCTTGTAAAAGGCGTCGAACAATATTGTATCATTGGGTGTCTTTTAATAGAATCCTGTTTGCTTGATACTCTTGAGTACTATATTGTGTCGTAATTGATATGTGTTGAGTCTCGACATTCTGTATAACGTTCACATAACTAGTCGGTTGTAGCCGGCTCATATTCTTCTCCACAGTCGCATAGTCACGTTCTGTTCAATCCACATGTGAAGTCCTTATCGTTCGGGGTCTATCGAACGATTCGAAGCGGCGCAGCCCATTCCCCAAACACAAGACCTTGAGTTGAGGAGTATACAAAGGACCGGATATTCAACACCGTGTTACCTTGAGCCGATAACACTTTTGGCACGCTTGGTCGATCGGTGAGTACACAGAAGAACATCGGGGAATGGATGTCGTCTAGCCGACGAGGCGGCTAGACAGCAAAGAGACATCGCGACGAGGCAAACCTCAAACTTGGGCGGAATCCCGGTGCGCGGTCGAGCTTGCATTGGAATAGTCGCGAAGAGACGTTCCCTTATCAGACCACGAAGACAGTGTGGTCAAGTCCATGCTCACTGAGCAAAGCTTCATAGGACAGGAAGTCCTATCACCAGCCCAACAAGTCACCGGAACTACCAGCGGCAGTAGTTCGGAGGCCGACCACAGTGGTAACCACACATCGCTCACTTCGGACCACGCACCCGACATTATCAATATATACGACTCCGACATGAAGCCGATGTAGAGGTCCATGTGAGGTCATTCCTCACCACTTGGCAAGCCAACCACGTGTCGCAACGACTAGCGGAGGCCAACCGACACCAACGCGTCGAAAATAGTAGAGTTCGGGTTATCCTTGGATGGCCGGGTAGTGAGGTGGTATTCGCAACACGACGTGGCCGCATTTCCGACTTTTGAACAACTACAGACGGGGGCTTCCTTCGATTGTTCCATCGTCAAATCCCACAATGCAAGATAATCAGTCAGTTTTACTCTATCGGACAGTATGGCCATGAACCCATCTCAAAATTCGTGATTCGCTCCACCTTCTACCCTATTTTGGGTGAGACAAACAAGTGTAGTTCTCAACTACATGAAAGCTACATGCAACACATACATACACTAACTAGTAAAACTCTACACTCTCTTCTAATCACATATTCACATGATGAACACCTGCCACAAGATACTATATGACTTAACCACACTTCATAATACTTAAAACAAAGAACAACAAAGTAAAAAAAATCACAAAAATGTCACATGTTTGCATGAAGTACATGGTTTAAGGCCTATGATGGTACAAGTCTTGTGAAGAAACTCTATTTATTTCCAATATTGTATCCAGGTACATCATGATTCACCTTGACAATATGGAAGGAGCATTTCTTGGGTTGTATACTTTTTCCATTCATTAAATTACTAATGTCGCCCATGAGTCTCTCTACTAACTTATGACATTCATGTAATTGTTGATCTTTAATAGTTAGGAGGTCTTTGAGGTGGTTTTTCTCTTGGAGACTTTGTTTTACATATTGTCTAGTCTTCAATTGCGAGTTATGATTGTGCTTTTCTTTCATCAAGAACTACTTTGGTTGTTATATGGCGTTTTTTGTGCTAATTGGCTTTGTAACTAAGACACTATAATCCTCTTGTTTGATGTATAGCCCATCCACTTGTTTATCTCCATTTGGATGACTGTGCAAGTTGTTCACAATTCTAATAAAGAAGATGGATATCTATGTTTCTATTTGCAATGGTTAGATGGGATTAAATCAATGCATCATCTAATCTTTGGATTTTGGCATTTTCTATGTTAAATGCTTCTTTATTCCGACTAGTTTGCTCTTGGAAACAACTCTATTTGGAAGTGGTTCTTCTCTTTGCATACTCATTCGTTTGGTGTTTGAACTTTTCACACAAGTTGTGATGGATACCTAGGTGAGTTGCATTATAAATTGCTTGAGGGGAGTTCAAATGGCTCTCTAGGTTGTTTTTATGTGAGCTATTTATTGAACATCTTATTTAATATTGACACTCATGAACAATAGAGATATAAGTTTATTATGCATTGATTTGTGAAGGTTGTTTCTTAGAGCATTATGGAGAACTTCCCATTCCCCCCTCTTTCTTACTCATCTCTCAATGTAATTAGGGACATTGTCTCCATTTTTATTTGCTCAAACATGTCAGATGTAGTTAGGAACCATTTCGACGGCTGAAAATGCCAATAAGGAGTGCCGTAATTGGATGTCAAGAATGGAGTAGTTGTCCAGATAATAAGAAACTCACTCCATTGAGCAATTTTAGCCTCAGAATCTCCAACTATACCATCCCATTGACCCTTCAAAGTATGAACTATGTCTAACCAAATGTTCAAAACCACTTCAACTGGTGGTGTTTTAAGTTGATGGAAAACGAGAGAACACCTAGCCTTCCTAATGTGATATACAATGGTACTACTCAGTATCTCCCATACTAGTTGGACTTCCTTCCTTACTCCTGAAAACTGTAATGACAGCAATGGTAATGTATGAACACTTCCATATTTAGTGTAAAATCCATGGTCCATAGATTCATTGTCATAATGGGACACATCACGTACAAGGGATGTCCAAACCACCATGCCCCAAGTGAAAACCAATGGGGGAAAATAATTAGCAAAAATTCTAAGGAATTGTTGCCATATCTGTTGAGACTCAATGCATTCCCATAAACAATGTTTTTGAGTTTCCATTTATAATTGACATCGAATACAACCAGAAGATACTCCCATTCTATGCAACCATGTACCTACCGGCAAGGCCTGGTGTACAACTAACCATTGTACATGCAATATTTTGTGTGGCTGTTTTCTTGCCCATAAAATACCCCAAAATTTTGCAAGGAACTGGGGAGTAATACCTTGTTGATTCCAATATTGAGATGTAGTTGGCAACACATCACGTGTATCTAAAAGTACATGTCTTCCCAATTGTACAGAATATTGGAAGAAATTGAACTTATTACTTGTGTAAGGATCTGTCCACTGATAATCAATTGGGTCCCAATCTAACCTGAATATCGGTTTTTTAGTTAACACCCACAACTTCCAATGTGGCCTTATTTCCACTATCATCAGATCAATATACCATTTACGGTCAGCATATCCAATGACCCTTATCTTGTGCTCAATAGCATAGGGGTAATCTATCACCATTTCTGGGGACTGAGATAATTGGTTTGTTTCATCCACATCAAAAAACCGGTATGTCTTATCATCTGAATATCCCTTCACAGCCAAGAGTACTTCCAATCTTGAAAAAACCCCAACCCATCTATGGTTAGCATTATTGGGTGGTATGGGAAGTCTACTCATTGCTTCCTGAATTTGTTGATCCACAATTTCACATTTGACAAAGGGTACCATATGGTTAACATTGACTATGCATAAAATATAGAAGAGGATCAAGTCACAACTGTAATTCAAAATAGTGGGAAAATAAAAACAAAAGTAGGTTTAATCCCAAATTTTGCTTAGGCAGAATGGAAGATGTTATCAACTAGGCAGATAGCATGCTACGAGTCCCACATAATTGTGAGTTAGAATGACCCTGCTGCAGAAAGAAAGAGAAATGAAGAAAAATACAATTGATTACACAAGAAGAAACAAGGGTTGTTAGTTCACGGCATGCATCTCAATGCACCAATATCAGTTATTCCTAAATGCCATACATTGTCGGGAGAACTGATAAAGTAGAGTTATGGCAGCCAACACATCCTTGACTGGTTTCCACATTCCCTTCAACGACCGTAATTACTAGAATATCCAATTACACAGTAAATATTGATGATCATTGATGAATACCATAATAGCTTAGATAAGAATAAACAAACTATCCATAAAATGAGGGGCAAGGGTCAACAAAATCCTAAAAGATATGGCATGCATTCAATACATGTGTGAACAAGGATCAACTTATAAATGACAGCACAAGACGAGCTTACTACCAAATAAGGCCTCACAAAGATGATAATGAACTCGCCGAGCCGGGTATATCTTGTATGTGCTCCTCTATATCTGTCTAATTCAAGCTTCAACTGGGCCTCATGGCACCCTGGTTAGAGACTTGAAAGCCATCAAGTTAAAGAATTTTTTCCGGGAACCTAAATATATTCATGATTTGTGCACATCTTTTTGATGCATGATCTATCAAGTAGTCCCTGAAGTAGATAATATACTGAATTGCAATAGAATATGCATCAAGGACATTGAAAGAATACGCTGATGGGAAAATTTTATATATGAGATCATACCGTGGAATTAGATGATGGTCCAATGATTCTTTCAGGAACATACATGAGATACCTCAGATGAGGCCCATCCGAAGTTTTGATAAATTATAAACATTATAAGGAAACAAATCGTGGAATTAGATGATGGTCCAATGATTCTTTCAGGAACATACATGAGATACCTCAGATGAGGCCCATCCGAAGTTTTGATAAATTATAAACATTATAAGGAAAGAATACGCTGATGGGAAAATTTTATATATGAGATCATACCGTGGAATTAGATGATGGTCCAATGATTCTTTCAGGAACATACATGAGATACCTCAGATGAGGCCCATCCGAAGTTTTGATAAATTATAAACATTATAAGGAAACAAAAAGGAATTCACAAAACATTTAACACTTACATATCAATTCAGCAATTGCAGCACATAAAGTAAGTCCTAGTGCAGCATATTGTCTATAGCTATGACTGAAAAAGAGATATATTTTGTTGGTCGGATAAGATATTCTTAGGTAAACACTTACAGCTTTCGAGTTTGCATTATAAGCTCAATAAATAAGACCTGCAGAGAGAAATGGCATGCTTCGATTTGTCATTGTATTAAAAAAATGTCTTGCCTGCCTCTGAGGCGAGAGTTCCTGCTGAAAACTTTGTTACAGTTAATCGCAAAAACTTAATGGAGGAATGTCCTCGATGATTCGACATAAGCCTTTGCACGGCACAGACTAATGTCATCCACTATGGCAACTTGTAACATCTAAAAATTTGAGTTAGAGATTTTTGACAAGAGCTCAAAAGTCATCCACTAGATACACATTGATCGCAAATTTCCATGTTATGCCCAAATTTTCTCAGACTCCCATGGAAATAGGGTTTTCTGGGGTTGGGCCTTTGAAGAAAAAAATGAATAGCGCTCTCTCGCTCTCACTATCTCTATCTCTCTCTCTCTATACACAATCTTCATCTTTTATGCAAGGTCTTCTGATGTGCCACAAACATGGAGGACCCATCCAACCTTTTGTTTGTTGCAAAATCACTCTTCCCAAATGAGTTTCCTTTCATCTACATAGAAAGGGGCAAAAGCATCCTTCGCTGCCTCTTTTTCGCCAATTTTCGCTGCCGGATCATCTTTAAACAGATCGGTAGGAGGATGGCCATGACCAATAAAATTCCAGCCATTCGCATGTACCCGAAAAAAAGAGACAAGATCGACAAGACCAGTAAGAGAATGAAGAGAAGAGCCAGCAAGCCCGCCTTCGCAACATCAGCTCTGTGCACACCGTACACCATCAGATGATAAATCCCACCACATGCACACATAATCGGGTCTTATACACTATTAATCAAGCATTCACACATCCATACATTCGCGATGTCACGCATGGCCATCAGATCAATGGAAAAAAAAAGAGGAGTTTCTTCTATCTTTAATCACAGATTTCAAGCGGATTAGGGTTTAGATTTCAGAGAATAGACGAGCACATACCTGCTGGCGATATTGGCGGTGGCAGAGAAGAAGGTGAGGGAGGCCCAGTTCTGCTGTGATCGGAGCTGGTAGTCTCTCAGCTGCTCTGCAAGGTTGGATCGAGTGATCATCCTTCCTTTCCTTCCGCTTTTCTCTGTGTGCTTAACAAACGAATGAAGAGAGATGTGTGTGTGTGTGTGTGTGTGTGTGTGTGGACCCCTGATCAGAAGAAGAGATGTATGGGTCGATTTGCCATGGAACCCTAGGTAATGAAGCACCCACCTTAACGATTCGATCCAGCAGGGTGCAGCGACACAGACAAACAGACAGACAGACAGACAGAGATGCAGAGAGAAGCCCTTCTGGACTCACTCGCTCACTCAGGTATCAGAGACCTCCGATCCATCCCCTTCTTTCGCTGTATGTATCATACATACATACATACATACATACATCCATGCATGCAGTCATACATAGCATACATACATACATGCGATCATACATAACATACATACATACATACATATGTACATACATACACACACAAACCAATTGTCTGAGTCGGGGGGAAATGGTGATAGATTACCCCTATGCTATTGAACACAAGATAAGGATCATCGGATATGCCGACCGTAAATGGTATATTGATCCAATGATAGAGGAAATACGACCACATTGGAAGTTGGGGGGTGTTAGCTAAAAACCAGCTATTTAGATTAGATTGGAACCCAGTTGACTATCAGTGCACAGATCCTTACACGGGTAACAAGTTCAATTTCTTCCAATATTCTGTATAGCTGGGAAGACATGTACTTTCAGATACACATGATGTGTTGCTAGCTGCATCTCAATATTGGAATCAATAAGGTATTACTTCCCAGTTGCTTGCAAAATTTTGGGGTATTTTATGGGCAAGAAAACAGCCACACAAAATATTGCATGTACAATGGTTAGTTGTACACCAGGCCTTGTCGGTAGGTACATGGTTGCATAGATTGGGAGTATCTTTTGGTTGTATTTGATGTCAATTACAAATGGAAACTCAAAAACATTGTTTATGGGAATGCATTGAGTCTCAACAGATATGGCAACAATTCCTTAGAATTTTTGCTAATAAATTTCCCCCATTGGTTTTCACTTGGGGCATGGTGGTTTGGACATCACTTGTCCGTGATGTGTTCTATTATGACAATGAATCTATGGATCATGGATTTTACACTAAATATGGAAGTGTTCATACATTACCACTACTGTCATTACAGTTTTCGGGAGTACGGAAGGAAGTCCTGCCAATATGGGAGATACTGAGTAGTACCATTGTATATCACATCTAGAAGGCTCGGTGCTCTCTCATTTTCCATCAACTTAAAACATCACCAACTGAAAGTGGTTTTGAACATTTGGTTAGACATAGTTCATACTTTGAAGGGTCAATGGGATGGTATAGTTGGAGATTCTATGACTAAAATTGCTCAACGGCATGAGTTTCTTATTAGCTGGATAACTACTCCATTCATGACATCCAATTATGACACTCTTTATTGGTATTTTCAGCCTCCGAAATGGTTGTTTCCCCCACTGATCACATAGAGGTTTAAAATCTTGTAAAATATTTTATACTAATGACAAGATATCTTCTTCTTCTTTTAAACATACATACATAAACACATACACACGCACACATGCATGCATGCCATGGAGGATCCATGACCAAAATTTGTTCTTCTTTGGAGACCTTGATGTTGAGGCCTAACTTGCTTGCTTTTCGGTTCATGTCTACCATGGGTGATGGGTCTACCAAATCTATGGACCATGGGTATATGAATTCATCCTCTTACTTTTGAGGGGACAACCTTGTCCTAACATCCAATTGCAAAATATCTTGCATCATAATCCTAATGACGTTATGTTGCATCCTATATGTAGGTTTACATATAATTGAATTGTGCAACCCAAACCAACATGAAGTGTCTCATCTTTTGTGAGGACTCAAGAGCTAGCTAGCCTCACATATCTATGTTGAAGGAACTCCCATGGATTGTGCATTAAAACACCACCAATAGTGGTAGATAGTTAGGATGTCTTGTTATATTGGCAAGTGATGTCATATCTAGGAACAAAAAAGATTGGATAATTAGACAAGCATATTACCCAATTGAAACAATTGATTGAAACTAGTAAATAGATTTATTAATGAGTAGCAATGAAATAGAAACCCAAGCCTACCAATACTAAAAAGATAATCTAATGAGCATCCCTCTCACACACACAATCTTTCTCGCCCATTCTCTAGATTTGATCATTCATTATATTGTGGAAATTCTGTTTAAACAGTAACATTCAAATGGTTTCCCGATATGTGGTACTTACCCATTTTACGAGCTATAGTGCCGGTCATTAAATCATTAGGGATATGTTGTGTGTGCTTGTTTTAAATTTCAATACGTATTCTATGCTCTTTATTTTCATATGTACCCAACAATTGCAAAAATATAGGTAAAGGATGTCATTCTCACTATGAATAAAGATAAAAAGTCAATAAGGAACGTATCAAACATGAATAAAATAAGGAAAGGGGCATTCCCATGTGCAAAGCTTCTAGGATCTCAAAGTTTCATAAAGTTGCAAAGTTACAAGTGTTGTTGTTGTGATGTGGCATGTGCAAAGGGAGAAAAGTGCCAAAATGACAAGTTTACCATAAGCAGAAATTTATGGTTAACGATGTAAATAGGTGGAGATATGATGAAATGAAGGCTTAAATCCACAATTGAAGTCAACAGAAGTGACAAGAGCTAACCACTTTGGATGATCAATTGAAGGATTTGAACCTCACTAGGGGCAACAAAGGTGAAAAGTCTTGCTACAATGTACAAGTGATGACAACAAAGCAAGTAGCACATATGAATAGGTTAAATTTGCTAGAGACAAGATTTTGGCCTGCAATTCTGAGTAGGAGTAGTTAGTGCTCCACTGTTGAGCCACTTTGCCAAGGGTCATGAAAACAAAATTGGCTCGGAATTTTGAGCGTTCAAAGCTAATTTTATTTGAAAAGAAGAAAATTTGACAAGCAATAAGATTGGAACCCACCATACTATATTTCGAGATATTTCGTAATCGACCATTCGAGCAATGCTCTTATCTAGCATGGAAATTTCCCCATGAAGAAGAAAGTTATTCGACAAAAAAATCATCTATGACCCTTTGATTCAGACCTATGGAATTTAAATCATCCATGGGTCCTTTGGATGAGCCTAGTCATTTCGCCCCTAGGTGATTCAAACCTAGAGCATTCACATTTCAACATTAGCTACAGCCAAACAAGGAAGTGTGTGAAGAAAGTGAAAGGAAGGAGAGAGAAGGGAGGACGAAGGCCATGACTGTTCACCAAGCTTAACCACATTGCCCATTGAAGGTCAAACGACATCTGATTTTCCCTCGAACATACAGAGTGCATTTACAAGTTCACCCACACAAGTCAAGAAGGGATGGTTTGATCACATGCCATAACAAATATAATTTCTACAACCCATAATTGATAAAGCCATCTTCCTTGGTTTAGGTCCACGATGTTAGAAAACCAAGTCTTGAGGCATCCAAGAGGAGGGCATCCAAAATGTTTCGAGTGATTCAAGTTTTTAGTTTATTCACGTAGTTCTTGAAAACACTCTTATGTACTCCTACAAGCATACCATAAGTAAAATAAAAAACACCAATGGATGTCATGGTTCCATAAATACCATTGGTCTCAATCTCCCCACAAGTGCAATTATATATGTGCAATCCGAGCAATGACATGGTCAATTCATACTTGCTCTTTTTTCTCTCACCAATTAGTTGACAATGGGGGAGAGGGGGGGGGGGGGGGTCACTTAAACAGTGGCGAATCCAACGACATTCAAGGAAGTAAAGAAAAACAAAATGAAAGCGCTATGACTGGAGGTACTAATAAAATAAGAGTGTTAATCTCCTTGTTAAGAGAAGGCAATCTAGCCAGGTAGGCTTCGTGGTGGTCACGAAGTAATACGAACAATCTATACGAGCGAATTCATGGTGTTTGTCTTTGTTGAGTTGGGCGGACACGATCACGTCCATCCATGCAATATGTGAGTAAGTATGATGCGGGCGCCCACACGCGACGGACACAGTTCGTGCGGGTAAGGCTCCTAAACCGAACCGTTTTTTAAAATCGTTTGGAGGTTCGGTTCGGTTCGGTTCAGGCTTGAGATTCCTTAACAACAGCCGGTTGTAATGGCTCAAGCCAAACCAAACGGTTAAGCCGAAACCGAACTGTTGCCGATTCCTAATTTGGTAGCATTTAGGGTTTCATGGAACAATCTCTTCTTGACTTGACTTGACTTGACTTGACTTAGGTTAACACATATACACACACAGACGTGTTGATATGGATCTTGACGGAGAAGGAGACCTCAACAGCAGATTCTAGGGTTTCTCTGCCTCCCCTGTTTCTCTGTATTTGGATCCATCCCCCTCTGTTTCTCTGCAATGGCTTCACGATGTCCCTTTATACGCCGGATTCTGCACGCTCCGACCTCACAACCTCTCGCTGCCAGACGACTCTCTGCTTCTGCTTCTGCTTCTGATGCTGCTTCTGTCGGTGAGTTTCTTTACGCAGACCCCTCCCTCTCCCTCTCCCTATAGAACGGATGATTTTATCAGTCTGTTCTCTACGGTATGTGACACGGTCGCCGTCACCGGATCGGCTTCACTTAGATAGAATTACTGCGTTGACAAGTGTGTTCTAAAACTTCTGCAATTTAGCATCTTACTTACCATTATTAGCCCACAGTTCTGGGGAGAAGAGATTGCTACATGCGAGAAACAATTCTTGATTTTTTGAGGCATTAAGCATCAATCCATAACTTATGTGATTGTACATCTTTCTACTAGCCCACTCACTGTGCTGGGGAGAAGAAATTGCTACAAGCAAAATGTTTTTCCTTGATTTTTTGAGGCATTAAGCATCAATCCATAACTTATGTGATTGTACATCTTTCTTCTTCAAGGCACTGCAAATTTTGGGTAGGCAAAGATTAGATTTTCCATTCTATGCCTAGAAATGGAGTAGATACTTATGAAGGAGCAGGAAATCACCATATGAGAGATTTAGTTTCATGTGGTTTTGTCAAGGTAGGATATTGTCAAGAAAGTCAGAAACGGAAAACTTTTTAAAGCCTTCATTCACCTGGTTTTCATATGCCTCTTCTCTGTTTTTTCTCTTTTCAACAGTCACGCAGTATGCAAAGCTCCTTAGAACTCAAAAGTGTTGTATGTAGAAGTAGGTCTTCATATAACTGTTTTTATGTACAGCCTCTACTGTCCATCTATACTTCAGATTTCCCTGATTGTTATAAGTGTTTATAGGTGATTGGTCAAGGAAGCCATCATTTGCCGAATATTCAAAAAGTGCTCTACCAAGTTTCAACTCCATCTCTCCATACCTAACACAAAGACATTATTACAGCAGTGGAATCTCTGTTGTGGATGCTGACTCTGGCAACAGCTCCAATTCACATACTGAGACAAGAAACTCAGGCATGAAGATCTCAGAACGCCACAACCTTGTTATGGTATATACTTGTAATGTATGCCAAACTAGGTCAGCAAAAACCATGAGCAGGCAGAGCTATGAGAAAGGGGTGGTCATTGTGCGCTGCTTCACATGCAAGAACCTCCATCTCATTGCCGATCGCCTTGGCTGGTTCGGAGAGCCAGGTAGTGTCGAGAACTTCCTGAAGGAGAAAGGAGTAGAGGTAAGAAAAGGATCCGAAGAAAGCTACGAGTTCTCTTCTGAAGACCTTGCGGGGTGGAGTCGTCCTCCTACAGAAGAAAGAAACATTTCTTTGTCTGATTGTGCGGATAAGAACAAAAGTGATGGAGATTAATGGGTTTTGTGCTTATATTGTTTGTAATTCTGATCCTCCAAATTATAATTTACGGAAAGTAATGCTATATAGATTTCAATCTTTAGTAAGAAGTATGTAGTTTAGCCGATTGATCGTTTACGCTGAGTAAAAATGTCTGCAGTCACTGGAAAAGATCAAGCTGAGTAAAAATGTCTCCAATCACTGAAAAAGATCAAGTCAAAATCGGTTGTTTTTGACAGATTCTTTTCTTTTTGTCTATTGACAGTCTAGAGACACTGCTCTAGATAGATGCTATTATCCAATCGAAGTACTAACCTATTGCTACCAGAACATGAGCTTCATCTTGTATACCTAGTGCTATCAGAACATAAGCTTCATCTTGTATACTTCTTGAACAAGGTGAATTGGTTGTGAAGACTTTGGTTTAAAATTGTTACGCATTTCATGTGGAAAGTATTGCATTGAAACAGACCAAATAGGTTTTTGCTGGATATATACCCTGTATTTCTTTAATACTTATGTAAAAGAATAGTCTAGTGTATTTTTCTGAATTGGAAATACAGTGTACATGTCTATGGCTATGCAGAATGGATTTTATAAGGATTTATTTTTGCTAAAGTTTTGTGAGTACAAAGAATAGATTTAGTCGAAATATAAAGAACAGAAAACAAAAATGTCTTTTGACTGATTAGAGTCGCACAATACTGCATCTGATGTGACCACTATCTTCAACAAAGGTGAACTCTATAAGAGAAGTAGGGAATGCAATCCAAGCGCAATATAATCCAAGATTTTTGCTTTTGCTTTAAACAAATGCAGTTTTGTGTGCGACTTCATTAAAGACATCTCATTCAACAATAAAAGAAAACCCCACTAAAAAAATCAGAGATGGACTTCAAGGGTAAGGGCTTCATAAATCTTAATACCTTACTCTACTAGTAACCTTTAAAACTTGTAAATGCTCACTCAGTTAACACTAAGTAAATATCAAATATTAATTATCTCAGGAGCCTGGACACACACCCATCATTTGAATCATTCTGTTAAACCTTTGCTTCAGAGAGATTTGAAAAGGAAGTGTTGTTCTAGCTTTCATTTTAGAATAGACACTTCACTTCAGTATATTAGATGAAACCTTGTGACATGGAGAGACGTCAAAGTATTCACTTTATTGTTAAGACAATAGCATTTGGGAAATAGGATTAAGGAGAGAAAACAGACATGGAACCTTCCAATAGCTTAAACAAATCAAAACTCGTGTGAAGCATCAAAAGAACAAACATCAATTATTTCAAATTGTGAAGCATTGTCATAGAATCCAAAATTTAACTGCCATGTTATGTATCTCAGTTTTTTTTCAATTAACTCCAGCATTCTAGCAGAGAAAACATAGGCATAACAAGATAGTTTCTTTGTTTTCGTCATTATCTAAGATCCCAAACCCAAAAAAAGAAACACAATTAGAAGCAAAAAGTGGAGCTAGAAAAAATAAATACTCGGACTCTACTTCCAGAGTTGGGTTCTACCATCATCTCTCTTCTCACCCATTGATTCATTTTATTCACTAAATTCTTCCTTCTTTTTAGCCTCCGCCAGAGCCATAGGTCTTGCCAAAGAAGATGAGCTGAAGCCTGTCATAGCCAGCTAGTACTCCAGCACCAGCAACAGCCCTCAGGATATTCGCACCCGCACCTTTAAAGAGAGACTTCACTCCCTCGGCCTTTACAATCTGATTGAAACAGTCTAGGGATCCCTTATACTTCACTGCCTCACCAGATGTCATCATCATACGACGCCTAACTGTATCGATCGGATAAGATGCAAGGCCTGCACCGGTGGTTATACTCCATCCAAGCAAGAAACTGGCCAGGAAATTGTCCTGAAATCACAAGTATAATTGAAAATCATGAACACCATATCTATATCTATATATATATATATATATAAAAGCCTCAGACAATCAACCTAAAACATCAAAACTTGGTACAAAATGGTGAGACTATTCTAGAAAAAGGACATAACACTAACAGCCTATGATGACACTTACCTCAAGAGAACCAATTAAGATGACTGGCTTCAACGAATCATACATTCCAAAGTACAAACCCCTGTAGACTATGATTCCGACACATGAGATGTTGAATCCTCTATAGAGGCCAGCAATACCATCTGAAGCAAGAGTCTTCTTGTATACATCAAGAAGACCATTGAACTGTCGCTCTCCACCTTTCTTTGCTGACTTAGCATCATTGGCCAATCGGGTTCGCGCATAATCAAGTGAGTACACAAAAAGGAGAGAGGAAGCACCGGCCGCACCACCTGATGCCAAGTTTCCGGCAAACCACTTCCAGTATCCATCCCTATCCTTCTTGAAGTTAAACAACTTCTTGAAATAATCCTTGAACGCAAAGTTTAAAGCCTAAAAACGTAGCAACATCAGAGTTAAAACACATCCAATGTATGTATCCCTTCAATGGTTGATAATAAGGTGATAACTTCTCATGCATTGTGATAACATAAGAATCTAAAATTCAAAGGTAATATATTATTAGAAAGAAATCCAAGCAATCTCAATTGAATAACACGGTAACAAGCAAATATTTTGAAGTACAGCACTATCAACTTCCTGAAGGAAAAATCTTGGCACACAACATTCCAAATAGATATTATTAGTAAGAAATCCAAGCAATCTAAATTGAATGATACGGTAACAAGCAAATAATTTGAAGTACAGCACTATGAACTTCCTGAAGAAAAAATCTTGACAAACAACATTCCAAATAGATATTACTAGTAAGAAACCCAAGCAATCTAAATTGAATGATACGGTAACAAGCAAATGATTTGATGTACAGGATTATCAACCTCCTGAAGAAAAAACCTTGGCATACAACATTCCAAATAAATAAAGAAAAAAGGAAGCAAACTGAGATACCAACCTGAGTGGGGAAGTATCTAATCACATTGGCAGTGTTGCCACGCCACAAGGAGATGAAACCTTCATCTTGGATAGTGCGTTTGAAGCAATCAGAGATACCCTTGTAAGGCTCCTGAAGCCTTCCTGACTTTATCATCTCATCCTGGTTCTGGATCAAGAGCTTTACTCGCTCAATTGGCGCAGCTGCAGTCTTTGAGACTGCAGCGGAGACTCCTCCCATCAAGAAATCGACCGCAAATGCATAAGGGCCTTTCTTGTCTATTGGTGCAGCAACAAATACAGGGTTCTGAGGCAGCGCCAATGAGGATGATTGAGAGGCAACACTGCAGTCCATTGCCGGTGTGAATAGGGGGTTCATCGTTCTCCTTGATTGGTATGGATAGTTTGCTCTTGGAACAGATCCATACTGAGCCGCTCGATTATCTGAAAGCTTGGCCCCAAGGTATGTGTACCCAGAAAGCTTCTGAGAAATCGTTGGGGCTTTCTGTGTTCTCTCTGCCATTGATGTCTCACTGTAGATGGGTAGTGAGTTCAAACAAATCAGATCAAATGGTGTGAAATCCACTCTTTAAAAGCAAACCAAACGCACTTAAATTCGTATAAATTCGAAATCGAAACGAAAAAGTATTTAACTTCTCAAGCAAAATAATTCAAACTAACTTTAATCGACACTTACATCTATGTGTTCAAACATGCAGAAAATCAGCAGGGCATGAAAAGCTACCATTTTAAGAAAAATTAAAAAACAATTACATAAAAAAAGAACTGTGTCTTTATGTCGAGAAAACCATCAATTTGGAAAGGAATAAGATAAAAGAGAAGTTACTCTCCTGCTGCGCCATTAAACCCACTAAATCATTCCATGAATGATGAGATCTAAGAGATTTTGGTGTTCGGAAATAAAACAAACAGATTAGGATTCAGTCGAAAGAAACATTATACGCTACTTAATGTGGTAACGATGTGAACATGAGAAATAATTGCTACAACTTCTCAATACGATATGAACTACAAAGATACATTCTAGTCGGTTTAATCACAATCCGCAATCTTACACTCATGTTCTTCGGAATCGAGAATTAGATCCACTAACATAGATAAAACTCAGTCATTAGAGGTTCCCACTGGACTGAACTAATCGACTAAAAAATGGGGATTTCTTACTAACCGAAAACTAAACACCGCATTTCACACATTCTAAATATGAGATTGCACATAGACTGCGAAAAATGTATCAGCGGAGTAGATAATTGTTATACAAATAAAGTCCGTGAATTACGCTCGATTCCGTTCCCGAATCGAAGCTACACAGCACATATTTCGAAAAATATATTATCATTACATTAATGTCGAATATATCCCCAATTCTTCTCTAATCATTCTATAAGATTCAGGGAGCTCAGTGTTTAACATTACATGCCTATTCCCGTTAGGTAGTCAATTCGAATTCCCAGACAGACAGAAATCACACATTACTCGAAAACGAAGAAAAATATGGACATCTCTGATACATGCAATGCAAAGATCGAGAAACAGGGTTCGAAAAGATCGACTTGAGTTATCAAAGTGAGAACACTTGAATCAGTCAAAACAGCATTATTTTAAGGTTGCATTTTTCCCTCCTGATAAAAGAATCCTGCACTGCGCATAAACCCTCCAGGAGAGAGGCAAATTCAACAGGCAGTTATACAAGCAAGAGAAATGCCGTTCATTTTGGTTAGAAAACAAGAACATTACAGTGGAAGAATCGAGAGGAAACAAGGAGGTATCAAAGTGGAAAACCCTTCAATCAGTCAAAAGCAGAAGAATCATTTTTCGGTTGCATTTTTCCTCTGATAAAAGAGGCCTGCACTACGCATGAAACGTCGAGGAGAGAAGCAAAATTCAACAAAACGGCTACACGAGCGAGAGAAAGGGCGTTGAATCGACTAGAAAACAAGAGCATTACAGGGGGCGGAAGGATCGAAGTAAAGGAAGCCAAGAAGGCTCACAGAGAATGGGGAGGGAGGGAGGAGACAAACCTGAATAAGAATCACATACACGATAAGAGTGAGACGATCAGGGTTTGGGATGAGCTCAGTAGTGGAGGCTCCGGCTATGGCGGCCGCGAGCTCCAAAGCAGGGAAGAAGGAAGAAGACACAAGAGGAAAGAGAGAGAGAGTGAAACAGAGTGAAAGAGAAAAAAAGGAAGGAAGGCGAAGGAGAGAGACAAAGAAGATGTATATAATAATTCTAGGGTTTGGCGTCGTGTTCACACTGGCCGGGCCTTTTGTATGGTTTCTTTCACACACGTATATGGTTTCTCGATATGTCTAATACTAAAAAGACAAGTCTCATATAAAAAGATTACGTGTATATAGTATTGTGCAATCTATGAAGACATTGAGCTTTCTTCCAACATGTCGCACAAGTTTGCCTCTCATAGTTGCCTTCGACTTCTCAATAAAAAGTAAAGAGCCTGAATATAAAGATCTAGTCAGATTTATACGTAAGGAAACCCTAGAAAGTATTAGAGATCTACAGTAAAAAAATTGAGTGACCTTAACCATGTGTCTTGTTGAATTGTTCATGAAAACATAATGGAAGCCTCCATGTGTCTAGTTGAATTGTTTATGAAAACATAATGTAAACCTCCTATAAAATCCCTTTATACAAACCTTCATTGATTAATTTGGATTGAAGAGCATTGACCATAATCTTTACGAAGAATACAATTGGAAGTAATGTAGGCCCAACCACAAGCGAATATCAATGAATATTTTGTCCTACCTATAAGCACTTATAATCATCTATTGTATAGAGAGGCAAATTTCTCGAGTGAAATTATGTACTTGGAACTCAAAATTGCTTCTACCATTTGACTGTTTTCTTCTTTGAGCCAAACTAAATTTGGAATACACACACGTATTAATATGTTTATTTCTAAGGAATAATGAATATGTGAAAATAGAGGTTGGTTTCTTTTGAACTCTCAAAGAGGTTAATGTCAACATCAGAATCACAAGCCACTACATGATTGGGTTACAAATTGAGGATGATATTGATCAATTTGAATTGGTAGGTCTTCTAAGGCATAACCCACGGAAGATTAAGTCATGATGTGATGGTTTACAAGGAATGTGCTTGTGGGAGAATTAGAGATGATGGAATGGTTTCCATGTTACGCATAAGGAATTAGCTCCTTGCATTTTTAAGATAGTTGTATGCCACTAGAGGAGTACAAAGTGCATACAAGTATGAGATCTTTCATGCAATGTGGACTTTCAATTGTGAAACTTACATGAAGAATTATAATGTATGTAGCTCATGCTCCTAAATGGAATTGGTTCAGATAAATTCTACATGTTGATGAGAATGTTTTGATATGTAAAGTTGACAATGGGCAATCATGGAAGATGTCATCACCCTAGGTTATAAATTTGATTAAGGCCTTAGAGCACTTGGGTAGGATAGAGGTCATTGACACTTTTCAATGAAACTTTAACCACTACGAATTTCATTGCAAATTCCCTTAAGATACCCTTTTCTATTTTACAAACACGTCATATCTAATTGTCTTAAGTATAATCAAAGCAACAATGTGGTATGTTAATAAAATATAATCATGGGTCAAGGGTCGAATGCAAAAGTTTATTGTATTTCTTGTTTTGCCATCTAAATATCAAATATCGTAGATAAATCATTCATTATCTCACTCTTATGTACCCACAACAACGAGTTCTAGTTATATGGATAAACCTTTAGATATGTTTCTTTTTTCACCATATCTTTCTTTTAACGTAGATAGACTTGTATCAATTATGAAAAGAAAAAATAATAATAGATAGCTCAAAGAGATACACCCGTGGGATTTCAATCAAGTTCCTCTAGATTTTGAGAGGCCATGAGACAAAAGACAAACACAATGACAAATATGATGCCTTACCGATTCACATTTTGGGATCCGCTTAGATGAAAACATCCCCTAGGTTTCCAATTATGAAGAAAGCCAAAGTAATACATCTTATCTAT
The DNA here is from genome assembly GCF_043228905.1 of Azolla caroliniana. Lineage (NCBI taxonomy): Eukaryota > Viridiplantae > Streptophyta > Polypodiopsida > Salviniales > Salviniaceae > Azolla > Azolla caroliniana. The sequence continues at coordinate 8,412,876 of NW_028230438.1, read as the reverse complement.
TCGCACCCACTTTGTATTTGAGCCATAACTCTCAAATATCTGAAGAACTATTTGAAAGTGCAATGAAGGGAAACCCAAAACTAGTCTATGAGAAGACCCATTGAAATGGGGGATTTAGAGGCTCATTTATCGTCAAATAGCTATTGCTATGAACAAGTAATAAAATGACGCCTATTCTGTTCTAGTAGGAATTCCACCAACAACATTCCACTTTCTTGAGGTATCTCCAAGGGGTAAAACCCCCTAATCATAGCCCTCCACATGAATGCCTTAGTTGTAAATGGAAGATGGAGTGCCACATTATGTAACAAAATATCCCCCCTTGCCACATTACTAAACAATGAAACCTTGTTAAAATGGGATGTGTTACAATTGCAAACAATAAGGAACTCAATAAACATCCTTGTCTAACCAATTTCCAGCATGGGATGGGTTGTCTTATTCCTCCATTGAGCATGACATGCGCGGCCTTGACCCCTCACGCAAAGTATATATGTAAAGCTTGGCATCTACTCACTAAAACCCATATAAATCATTAATTCCCTCATAAACAACCAATTCACATTATCATACACTTTTCCAAGATCTAATGGTATCATGGCTAACTCCTAACTAGTCTCCTCAGCATAATATGTGGCCATTGTACTCTTACATTGCTAAGCAAAATATCCATTCTTATGTTAAATCCATACTCTGCCAAGGTAACAATTGTGGACAAGTATTTCTACAACTTGTTGGCGATGACGTTAGAAAAATATTGTCAAACAACCCATCAAACAATATGGACCACCAATGATGAAAAGGTAAGGGAGATGGAACATTATGGAATAACTTTATTAAACCAACATTCCATAGTTAAGACATATGAACCAAACTACAAACTTGTTGAGACAAAAATGTGCGGTCTCTTCAACACAACTCATACTTCTTAAAGAACTCATTCACTAATCCATGACACCCAAGTTTTTTATTCTTTGAGAATTGCGGTATCACCAACTCCACCTCACTTGTGGTAAAAATTTGTGTTAAGGGCTCTTTGCAACTACTTGTAATACTTGAATTCTCACTCCTTGCATAAAGACATTACAATCACGTGCAACATTTTCATCAATGATATAATACGAAATAAATAGTTCCGCAAAATATTCCTCACAATTGTGATTGTTGTAGAGCTTGCATAGAAAAGGAATATGTTTGAGAATTGTTATCTTCCACTTCTTTATTCATTTATCCCCATCATCCATGGACCCGCTAATGATTTTGCATTTGAAAATCATGTAATGAGGTAGCATTAATTTTGCATTTGAAAATCATGTAATGAGGTTGCAAAATAATTTTGCATTTCAAAATCATGTAATAATTTTGCATTTGAATTCTAGTGATTCGTTATCTCTTGGCCAATAAACTAGCAATGCATTACATCTAGTTATCGATCCAATCAAGTCACCATAACTTTTTTCTCCTTAAGGAGGCATTATGGATTCCGTTAACACCTAGAAACATTTTGTACATTAGCAAGAAACACCTCCCGTGTAACTCTACTATCAAGTTAAACATAGTTTGTGAATTCAGCTTATAGTTGTATCACATATCTATGGAAAACCTCATGATTAAAATAATGAATTGAACCTGAACAAGAGCTTCTTTGACATCTCATCATATTGATTTATGGGTTGTTGACTAAGCTCCAACATCAATGAATAGTGGTATGATATAACTCGACCATAAAAATTGGTGATATCCATTATCTATGGTAGAAGCATGTCACTATGAGTTATGTATATTGAACATAATCTACTTCATGTCAATTAGATTTTAACAATGTTACAATTTTATATTCAATCTAATTTACTTGTATTGCTATGGTTGAAAAGTATAGTCAAGATTCCTAGGAATCCATGTCCTTACATCTTTTTGTAAAACATTTGCCAATTATGGAGAGGGAACACATTGTTGGGAAATAGGTCCCTCTGGATGGGAAGGAGAGTACGAACCGAATTGGGTGGAGTAAGTGGGAAACTCGGCCGAGGCCGAAACCGAAATCAAAATCGAAATTCAAAGAATCAATTTTATGACCGATTCGGAAGACTATATCTGTAAATAGTCTAAATGTGCCCCTTAGGGGGCTATGTATGTAAATAGCCTGCAAGTTGTATAAGTATATATACAACTAGGGCAAAACTTTTTAGTAGGGTTGAATCATTAGTGTTGATCATTATTATTGTTGCATAGTGGGACAAGGTCGTTGCCTTTGTAATAGTAACTGAGTGAGGGAAAGAATGAGTAAGAGCCTGAGTAACTCTGCAACTGTTGAACTGACGAAGGAGAACTCATAGGTCATTGCCTTGAGATTCTCACTATTGTATTTCCTCTCGATTATAGTGATTTTGTTTCTCAGGGTTTGTGAACCCTCGTGGTTTTTTCCCCTTTTTGGATGTTCCATGTTAAAACATCTTGTGTCCTCTTTGAGTTTTCTGTTTTTCTGTCTGTGCATTATCTTGCTTGTTTCTTTGCACCAAAATACGGATGAGGAACCGGTTGTGGCCGGTCACGATCCTAACACACATAACACTATCTAGCTTTGGAGGTAGGAGTACATGGCTCTAGTTTTGTGATGTCTTGGTATGTCGGTAAATTCTTAAATCATGCTAATGCCGACTCTCCTAGAGTGAAACAGATAGAGAGATTACTCGCGAATGAAAGACACGTGTATTGTTTCAATTAAAATCATAAGATGCATAACATAATTGTGTTTGTTTGTCTTGTATAAAGTGCTACTTGGGTCCCTACAAAAATTTGTTTGGTAAAACAATTTATTCATTATCATCTTTATTCATTGATTCTCTTCCTAGTTGGCATCATAAGTTAGGCTCCTCCCGAGCCATAGGCCTTGCCAAAGAATATGAGCTGAAGTCTATCATATCCTGCAAGGACACCAGCTCCAGCAATGGCTCTCAGTATATTTGCACCTGCACCCTTAAAGAGAGACTTGACTCCCTCTACCTTTATGATATGATTGAAACAATCAAGGGATCCTGTATACTTGACTGCCTCACCAGATGTCATCATCATACGACGCCGAACCGTATCCATGGGATACGATGCAAGACCCGCACCGGTTGTTACACCCCATCCGAGCAAGAAACTAGCGAGGAAATTGTCCTAGAATCCCAAATAAAGGAAAATTGTAACCATGTAAATAATTTACAAAGATCCAAAAAGAAACAATTCAAGAGTCTAACTAATACCAATACTTTTAACACAACATAATGTTCAATAATTTGAAGGAAAAAGGAATGCAAAACCATGAGTAATAAGCTAAATATTAATCACTATTACACTTACCTCGAGGTTACCGACCAAGAGGATTGGCTTCAACGAATCATACATTCCAAAGTACAAACCCCTATAAACGATGATTCCGACACAAGAGACATTGAAACCTCGGTAGAGCCCAACAATACCATCCGAGGCAAGGGTCTTCTTGTATACATCGAGAAGACCATTGAATTGTCTCTCTCCGCTACCTTTCTTGACGGATGTGGCATCATTGGCAAGTCGGGTTCGCGCGTAGTCAAGCGAGTACACGAAAAGGAGAGAAGACGCGCCGGCAGCGGCGCCCGACGCCAAGTTACCGGCAAACCACTTCAAGTACCCATCACGATCCTTCTTGAAGTTGAACAACTTCTTGAAGTAGTCCTTGAATGCAAAGTTAAAAGCCTAGAAAGAGAAGGAAATGTAATACATGAGAATTAACAATGTGGTACATTCGTGCCACCGAAGTGGTGGATGGATCGATTGGTGGATATGCGTTACAAAGAAGAAGAATGCAAAGTGGTGAATCGATGGATGTGTTACAATGAAGAATGCAAAGACCTCCGATGAATGCAAAGTGGTAGATTGATGGAGGACGTGTTACAATGAAGTATGCAAAATCCTCAGATGAATGCAAAGTGGTCATTGATGGATGTGTTACAATGAAGAATGCAAAGTCCTTAGCTGAATGCAAAGTGATTGATCGATGGATGTGTTACAATGAAGAATGCAAATACCTTGGATGAATGCAAAGTGGTCAATTGATGGATGTGTTACAATGAAGAATGCAAAATTCTTAGATGAATGCAAAGTGGTTGATCGATGGATGTGTTACAATGAAGAATGCAAAGTCATTGGGATGAAGTCTGCATTACAATGAAGAATGCAGAAGACTTCGGACGAATGCTGCGTTACAATGAAGAATTAGACATACCATGCCATGAATGCTGATTGCAAAGTTCTCGGGATGAATTCTGCGTTACAACGAAGAATGCAAAAAGACCTTGGATGAATGAATGCTGCTTTATTACAACCAATAATTAGGTCTACCATGCCATGAAATGCTACATTACAACCAAGAATGCAAAAACCTCAGGGATGAATTCTGCATTACAATGAAGAATGCAAAAGACCTCGGACGAATGAATGCTGCTATATTACAATCAAGAATTAGGCCTACCATGCCATGAAATGCTACATTACCACCAAGAATTAGACCTACCATGCCAAGAAATGCTACATTGCAACAAAGAATTCAAAGACCTTGGGGATGAATAATGCTGCATTACAAAGAATCATGCAAGGACCCTCCCTCTGGATTGCATCGACATATACAATGGGAAAAAGCCTAAGAACCAATGTGACATGATCTAAATAACCACTATTAAAATTTTTAAGAAGCTCCAATCAATCAATGTGACTTGACTTGCTTTTGGGAATGAACAGGTGATCAAGAAAGAACCTGAGTAGGGAAGTATCTGATGACATTGGCCCCATTGCTGCGCCACAAGGACATGAAACCTTCCTCCTGGACGGTGCGCTTGAAGCAATCGGAGATACCCTTATACGGGACCTGGAGCCTCCCGGCCTTGATCATCTCATCCTGGTTCTGGATTAAGAGCTTCACGCGCTCCATCGGAGCCACCGCAGTCTTCGAGACCGTGGCCGAGACACCCCCCATCAAGAAATCTACCGCGAATGCATACGGCCCTTTCTTGTCTATTGGGGCCGCAATGAACACCGGATTCTGCGGAAATCCTGCCGAAGAAGAAGAAGATGATGATGGTGATGATGTTGATCCCATTATCATCTTCGAGGGTAAATCTTTCCTCGATTCGAATGGATAGGTTGCCCTAGGGTTAGATCCATACCCACCCGATCTGTTCTCCGAAAGCTGCTTCGATACCACATATGCATATCCATATCCAGAAAGCTGGGGAGGAATCATGGAGGCTTTCTGTGTCCTCTCCTGCACCATTTTGTTGTCTCTCTCACTTTACAGATAAAGGGCAAACAAATTCGGGAAAAAAAAATCAAAACTCTGTTAGTAATAAGTAGCCATGATCGGGAAAGCCTTTCTTCTTCTTTCTGATTAAGAAGCCAGTGTGAGTGAGCACACTGTGTATATATGGATTATACAGCAAGAAAGCAAAATTCCTTTCCTCATGGAAGAAGCTATGCATAGGCGAGATACAAATCGTTCATTTTTCAGTTGGGGAAAAGAAGGCAATTTACAGTAGAAGAATGAGAAGAAAGGAAGGAAGACAAACCTGTATAATCAGAAATACTACAGTCGTAGCGAGAGGATTCTTTCTCTGATCAGACAGAGAGAGAGAGAGAGAGAGAGAGAGAGAGAGAGAGAGAGAGAAAACAGAGAGCTTGATTCTGGCTATGGCGGCAGACAGAGAGAGCTTCAGAGAATTTGAAGAAAACACGCAGAGAGAACGAGAGAGAGAGAGAGATCACTGAAGAATCCGGCTATGGCGGCAGACAGAGAGCTTCAGAGAATTTGAAGAGACCATGCAGAGAGAGAGAGAGAGAGAGAAGGGAACTCACTCACTACTACCATGGCATGACCTTTTTGACTTTTCGTTGCCCTTGACTTTGACTTTGACTTTGACTTTGACCATTCTCATTACGTAGAAAGCAAGCAATGCAATGGCAAGAAGGGAACTTCAACTCACTCACTACCACCACCCATTCATTGCCTTTTTTACTTTTGGACCAATATTTTCATGAGGCCTTGACTTTGACCTTGACCGTATTCATTACGTAGAACGCAAGCATTAATCATGTAGAAAGTGAGCATTAATCATGTAGAAAGCGAGCATTAATCATGTAGAAAGCAAGCATTAATCACGTAGAAAGCAAGCATTAATCACGTAGAAAGCAAGCAACAGAATGGGGAGAATGGTCAACGCATGGGGACGTATTGTAGGGACCTGCTTTCCTTGACGGTCAAGACTACTTGGAGGAGAGTGGAAACACTTCCCTTTTAGCCTCGATCTTCCGAGAGAATATTGCTTGTTGATGATTTGCTGACCAACGTGCCCCTCTCCCCACCCCTTGTTAATCTATAGATACATGTAAATGAAAAAAGGTAGAAAACAGGAAAAAAAGGCAGAAAGGGATCACATATTATAAATACATGTATATGAAAAATAAATTATAATAAGAATCGTTATCTCTAAATGGTTATAGAGTTCAAATCTTTCTAGTGTGTGTATAAAGGAATTATTCTTTTCTTATTCTCGGTATAAGAGGGGCATGGTACGCATTGAATGTGAAATAAGGCTCCTCTCTTCCTATAAAATGAGGGAAAGTGAACTTATTTAGGGGTTCTTTTTTTCGCCACTTTTGGGGAGAGGAAGGAGTATTTCTTTTGGATTTTGGGAGTTTTCGGCGTTAAGGTATTTTTCATCATATTTTTCACTTCTTCTTCTCTACCTCCTCTTCTACTTCAAGGGTTTCATGGCCTTCATCGCCACCAAACTCAACACACGTTGACGACTACAAGGAAGGGTTCAACTAGCTCGTACACAAATGGTTGAAGGGAGCGCGAAGTCTCCGACATCGAGGCATCACTGCCATCGGCAATAGTTGTGATCTCGATGATTTACTTGACTTATGTTCACCAGAACCTTAAACCTCCAATCATTCTTCTCGTTTAAAGCTTCTAATCCTTGTAAAAGCCATAACTCTCGTGGCATTATTTGGTTAATCCCTTTTGTTGTAGGAAATAACTTTCTTCTCTATTTAATCATACATTTCAAATCCTACATGATTAACAACGACCCTATGTTAAATAATTACTACACCCTCGCGCACGTGTATGTGTGTGAGTATGGAGTGGTAAGTTTCGGCCGACGGGTGAGCCTTTGCCTCTTTACGTTCACCTCGCGAGTCTTCACCTCCATTTGAAGGTCAAGTCATGTTTGTTCATGTTGAGAATTGAGCTCAACCTAACCTTGTGTGTAAATACACCCTTTGAGAATCTATGAGCACTCAGAGGTCAAAAGTCACACCACTACTCTCTACACATTAACTATGTGTCATAGAATCATATTCTATGACACATAACTAATGAGTTCCATATTCCCCATGACTAATGAGTCTTTACATTCCTCAAGGATCTAGAGAATCTATGAGCACTCAGAGGTCAAAAGTCACACCACTACTCTCTACACATTAACTATGTGTCATAGAATCATATTCTATGACACATAACTAATGAGTTCCATATTCCCCATTACTAATGAGTCTTTACATTCCTCAAGGATCTAGAGAGAGAGTGGACATTGTACTGAGTTAATGAAGAGAGAGGACGACCTTATATAAAGCACCCTCCTCCTACTTCATATAGAGTTGATGGTCCTCCCTTGTAATGCTACATTTTGTAATTGGTATTCACCTTGTTAATACACTTTCTTCTTGAGTACTTCATTTTCCATCATCTATCTATCTTGTGCTTGCTCTTCTCTCCTTTGTTTCCTCTCACACAACACATAACACACGTCTCTTCCACTGCACAAGAATCATATCCGATTCTTTACATGGTATCAGAGCGGTTTGGTAGCTCGATCTAGCCTATCCGTGTGTGCTATGTTTTACGTCGACGTTCAAGAAGAACCGACTCATCGCTAACAATCGGCAACGGTTCGGTTTGAACCGAACAGAACAGCTAAACCGCGGTTTAACGGCTTAAAGGTTTCAATGGTTTGGTTCAGTTTCAACAATAAAAAACCGTAGTTTAAACGGTTTAACAATTTTTTTTTATTTTTAAAAAATGTAAAAATTTTAAATTAAAAAAAATAAAATCTAAAAAAACTAAAAAATTGTTTTTAAACAATCTTTTCATTTTTAGAACTTATTCTCACATTTTAGGAACAACTTAAAAAGTTTAAAAAATGAAATATTATAAATTTTAAAAAATTAAAAATTTGACCTATGTTGAAATATGTTGAAAACCGAAACTGAACCACGAAACCATGGGTTTTACGGTTTAATGGTTTAACGGTTTGAAAAATGTTTAACGGTTTTGTGGTTCAGTTCATTTTGGTTCAGGTTTAAAAAAATATTAACAATTCGGTTCCAAATCGGTTCGGTTTGGACCCTATCAAACCGAACCGTTGGCGATTGTTACTCATTGCTATCGTAGTGCGACGACATAGCTCGTGTTCAAGAGAGAAGGAAAAGAAGAAGGAGATCTTCATCGACAATGAATACTCAAATGGGGAGCGCTCTCCCTAGCGAGAAGCTAGATAGAAACAACTTTGGATATTGGGAGCGCAAGATGCACCAATACCTTGTCGGTCAAGTATATTGGAGCTACATCAAAGGAGCACAAGAAAATGGACCCAATCGAAAAGATGCTGACTACTCAACATGGGAGCAAGTGGCAGCAGATTAATGTATTGCTTGGCGACATGTGTTCATGACCACATGATTGGCTACATTCGAGAAGCCGAGACGCCAAGGAAGCATGGGAGAATCTTAGGAAGATTTTCGCAGCCAACACAACCGCAAGAAAACTTCAACTTCGCCAAGAGTTGAATAATATCCAACAAAGGGATATATGCATCACAAGCTACACCTTGAAGATCAAGGAGCTTTGTGATTCACTCGGCTCAATAAGCTTGCATTAGTATATTTCATGAGATCAATATTCATTAGATTGAGGTTATCATTATCCATTGACTCGTTGTCAGTGGGACTATCACTTGTTATGTCTGCATCTGGATTGATTGAATCACTACTAGTATAATCATTATCATTAAGTGAGACCCAAGCATCATGTAAAGTATTCATATTTTCATTCTCAAGTGCATAAGGGATAGAACAATGAGATGGACTCGAGTTTAAGTCGAACATCATTCTTACCCCTAAACCCACAAAATAATCATGCTTGATATTTTTCAGTCTCATTGTAAACCTCTTCACTTCACCTTAGAAATTTAATGGGAAATAGTTGGGTGGGAAACTTACCTGAGAATTAGAGATTGATTTTACGGATATGATGAAGAGTTAATTACCAATTGCAATCACCTTGGTTGAATCAAACCCACAATTAGAGAGGAGGGGGAAGAAACATCAACACAATTTTAGAACCTCATATAAATAGAGAAAATAGAGGAAGGAGGGGGGAGAACCATAAACATAAGAGGAAACACAATAAGAAAGAGGAGAAACAATTTGTACAATGGTTTCAAGGTTTAGAGAAACATAAAATATGGAATCGTGCTTATAAAGTTGCAATGAGGGAAGAGAGCTCTTCATTCATCATTTTCAGATCATGGAGATGGATTCAATATTGTGGCATGGGCAAGCAATCTTCATCAAAGAGGCACGAATGAGATTTTTGCCTCAAGGTTGTGGGAGAGGTTGTTGGGAATACCGTCTTCTAATGCGAAACAAGATTAACACTCTTCTAGGATAAGATCATAAATGGATGCAAGATCATAGCTTTGATGGCAGCAAAGACAGAAAATAAAACAACTAGTACGCGAGAGAGAGAGAGAGAGAGAGAGAGAGAGAGAGAGAGTATGGACAATGTCAAGGAAGTTTATTACAACTTTATTAAATGAACAACCAACCCGTAACTAGGTTACAAAGTCAGTTTATATACTGACTAACTTAGGGCAACTGCCCTTCTCACTATTTACATAAATAGACTAAGTTTAGTGTGTTTAAAAGGAGACAGTGTGAATACGTCCATTAAAAACCCATATTCAACACTCCCCCATAATGGGCGTATACATCCGAAATCTGTACTCGAAATGAGTATATAATACAGATTGATACAAAGTTCTGAACAACCGAAGTCTGGTGTCCGAAGAGCATCCTGAGTGTCTGATTTAATCGAACTGATTCTTTATTACGCCCATGTATTGCCTAAGGGATCGAAATCGATCCGCCGAAAGACACTTGGTTAATGAGTCCGCGACATTATCGGTTGTTGATATTTTCTCTACATTGATTTTCCTTGTAATGACGCAGTCCTGAACGAAGTGATATCGAACGTCGATATGCTTGGAGGCGTTGTGATGAACTGGATTTTTCGACAAAGCAAAAACACCTTGACTGTCACTGTAAACAATTGCAGCCGAGCCGATTTCGGCTTGTTGAAATGTGCAGGCCAACCGACCAAGCCATAAGGCCTCTTTTGCCGCATCGGATGCGGCTACGTATTCGGCCTCGGTTATTGATGTGGCGATGCACTCTTGAAGTTTCGATTTCCATGAGATCGCTCCATTGCCGAGTTTAAAACAATATCCGGTTGTCGATTTACGACTGTCTATGCAACCCGCAAAGTCTGAGTCGGTGTATCCGACTACGCCTGAGATGTCGTTCAAGCCGAATAGAATACCAAGGTCTTTTGTGCCCACCAGATATCTAAACACATGCTTGACTGTGTTCCAGTGCGATCGGTCGGGATTATGCATAAATCTGCTGACGACTCCAACGACGTGAGCGATATCAGGTCGTGTCGCAACCATCGCATACATTAGGGAGCCAACTGTCGGTGCATACTATACCGACTTCATAATTTCCCCCTCCGAACTGAATGTCGGGCAGTTTCGCTGAGACAGTCGAGTACTATAGGGAGCATGGTAGAGGCAAATTTTGCCGATTGCATGTTGAAGCGTTTTAGGACACGTCCAATGTAGTTGGATTGGGATAGAAACAATTGTCATTGATTACGATTTCGACTTATCTTCATACCAAGAATGTGTCGTGCCGGACCGAGATCCTTCATGGAAAACTTCAATCGCAATTGCCGAACGAGTTCGACGAGTTCACCGGCATGGCGTCCAGAGATTAGCATGTCGTCCACGTAGATGATGAGGAAGATGGGTGATCCATCTTGAGTTGTCTTTGTGAAGAGACAATGGTCCTCATTGCTCTTTGAGAAGCTGATCGACTGGATGAAGTCGTCGAACTTCTTGTACCATTGTCGTGGAGCCTGTTTCAAGCCGTAAAGACTCTTCCTGATGCCACGAAACCTTTCGGCTGCTCCATATAAATTTCCTCCTCAAGATCACCATGGAGGAAAGCCGTTTTGACATCTAGCTGAATCAGTTCCAAATTTTCGACTTCCACTACGCCGAGCATGAATCGAAGGGTTGTCATCTTCACTACTGGTGAAAAGATTTTGCCAAAATCGACACCGTGTTCCTGTAAAAAACCCTTTGCTACTAATCTGGCTTTGAATTTTGGGTTGGCCGAATCAGACGTCTCCTTAAATCGATAGACCCACTTGCACGAAAGAACACGCTGATTTTTCGGTAATTCGACCAGGTCCCAAGTCTTGTTTGCGTGAATGGAGTTCATTTCGGACTCCATTGCCAAATGCCAGGTGGCCGAATTGGTTGACGCCGATGCTTCTTTGTATGACGTCGATTCTCCGATGTCCGTAAAGAAGATGCCAGGAGAGTATCTCTTCGGGGGTTACGACAGTCTCTCGAATCTTCGAGGTATGAATGGACTAGTTGCATTAGGTGTCGTGGTCGGATGGTCCAAAGCCGAATAGTTCGGCTGTGCCGAGTTGAAATTCTCTGAGTCGGTGTTAGAAGGTTCAGCTACCCGTGAAGCTGATCATGTGTTGTGGGCTGGGCCTTCGTGAAGGGTTGGCACATCGGAAAAAATTACCCTTCGGACTTCGATCGATTTTTCGACCGATTGATGCATGGCTGACTCATTGAACACGACGTTGTCGTGATGTTTTCGACACATAGTGCGAAACCACCCTCAAAAGAGAATAAAGTAGTGGTCCAAATAAACTAATATTGCAAAGTCAACTTTTGTAATAAATGATGAAAAGATAGTAAGGTAGAAGCGGTTTTTCAAAAGTAGATAAAAATAGAAAAAGTAAGAGAAAAAAAAAAACGCAAGGCGTGGAATTGAGGAGCAAGGTAGAGAAAAAAGCTCATAATTTCCTCATCCGATGTCCAAATTAGACAAAAAAAGATCCATAAGAAAGCTAACTCAAAGGGCTTTCAAAAAATAATGTATGTCTAATTTGGACTTACAAAAATAAAATAATGATAGTGTTAAGAGTCGAACTCAACTTCCCACAGACAGGTTTCACACTAGTTCATGGACATGTTGGGCTAGTTTTGTAAATAGTAGGAAGGGTACTTGCCCTAGCTTAGTTGGTATATAAACCAATGCATTGTAACTTAGTGATTGTTGGATGTTTTATGTTTGATGTATTTTTTGGTTAATATACAGTTTTTCTATCTTTGCCTTAAGAGCTCTCTCTCTCTCTCTCTCCCTGTGTTGCCTCTCTCACACACACACTCTTAATCTTCTTCCGCTGCATTGCAATCACTCTTGCCTCCCATTCCGTTACATGGTATCAGAGCGTGTGGTTGCCTGATTAAGCGTATTCGATTGTGTTGTGCTGCATGCTGACGATCAACAGAACCGGCCCATCAACAGAGAAGAAATCACCATGAATACTCAAATGGGAAGCGCTCTTCCTACCGAGAAGCTCGATAGAACGAACTTTGCAACTTGGGAATACAAGATGCATCAATACCTTGTCGGACAAGGCTATTGGAGCTACATCAAAGGAGCTCACGAATCACAACCCAACACCCAACACACGCTGACTATCCCGCTTGGGAGTAGGCCGCAAGCCGTGTGTTGTATTGCCTTGCATCATGCGTTCATGATCATATGATTGGCTACATTTGAGAGGCCAAAACGCCGAAGCAAGCGTGGGAAAATCTCAAGAAGATTTTCGCAGCTAATACGGCCGCACAAAAGCTCCAACTTCAACAGGAGTTGAACAATCTTCAACAAAGGGACATGTCAATTGGCAACTACACCTTAAAGATCAAGGAGTTGTGCGATGCCCTTGGATCGATCAATGTTAGCATTGACGACGAAGAAATGGTGCAGATATGCCTCGGTGGCTTGGGAAAACCTCAAGAAGATTTTCGCAGCCAATATGACCACACGAAAGCTCCAACTTCAACAGGAGCTAAACAATCTTCAACAAAGGGACATGTCAATTGGCAACTACACCTTAAAGATCAAGGAGTTGTGCGATGCCCTTGGATCGATAAATGTTAGCATTGACGATGAAGAAATGGTGCAGATATGCCTCGGTGGCTTGGCACCGCGATTTGGCGCAATAAGATCAATTGTTCTTGCGAGAGAGAATCCTCCCGCCTTTTTTGATCTCCAATCATTGTTGCTAGTTGAAGAGAATCACGTGCGTCAAAGGAACAACGTGCATGATGGACAAATGCTATATTCGAACTTCGATGGAGGAAGAGGACAAAGCTGCGGAAGCAGAGGTTGATTCGGCCAAGGCCGACACAACCAAGAGCGTAACTCCCACCAATGGCAAGTGGACAAAAACGGCTCTAGAGAGTTCGGCGGAAGGGAGAGTCATCACGCCGGACCAAGCAACCGTAGGAACCCAGTTGAGTGCGGGTACTGTGGAAAACCCGGCCACTACGAAGAGGAGTGTCGGAAGAAGAAGCGTGAGCAAGGCCGACAACTAACAAATTACACCACGAACTCCGACTACGGTGTCGTGAAGATTTCCGGCTATAGTGTGAAATCAGGGTGGAATAGGGCAAGTCGGTGGTGTGCAACATGTGCACTTGTATAATAGGAAAACGTTGTATAGAATAAGGGGAGTATTGATCCCACATTGTAACGTTCCTCTCTCCTTGGACTATAAAAGGAAGGGAGGGGTCCATTGTGAAGGGGTTACCCATTTTTGTGTTAGAGGGTATACCGTTAGTTTAGGGTTAGGCAGTTTCTCTTACTCTTGCTTTGATCTAGGGTTTCTTCTTGGTAGTTCCCTTTTCTTCTTCTTCTTCATCGTGTGGGTGGAGAGTTTGTGTCGGTTTTGGGTTTGCTTCTGCCCGGCCTCCTGTGCAAGACCCCGCTCGGAGGCTTGGCAGCAGACTGCCGTTGTAACATACCCTACCTTGGTCCGGCTCGAAGCCGAGGTTGTATTCTTTCCCTTGTAATATACATACTCATATCTGTTTGTGCATATTGGTGTATTGGGTGGTGTCGGGAGCACAACCCCTTTGCTTCCTGTGCATAAGAGTCGGTGTCACGCGCATGCTCTCCCTCTCCTTTGTCTCTCTCTCTCTCTCGTGTTCGGTTGCATCCGGGTCATGTCCGGTGTCGGTTTTCTTGGCATCTTTTTTTCTCCCTCGTTCGAGACCCTCGTGGTCCCGCCCCCTTCTACACGCATGCGCGTAATAACTTGACATCTTCGGTGAACCCGACGTGAATGGGGCGGCAAGGGAGAATGGAGTTGGAAGAAGACGACTTCGCGCAACTTTTTGTCGAAGTGGTGAGGGAGTTTGGACGGGCAACAAGAAGAAGAGAGACGGCGTAGCAAGCGGTTGAGCAAGTGGTCGAAAGAGTCGGCTGTTTCAATGGGGACAAGGCCCATTCTACTTGGAAGCCTACGACGTGGAAATGGAGGAGCGAGACATAGACGAGGCATTGAGGCTGGAGTTCTTCTGTCGGGTCATCGTTGTCCGTATGCACGCGGAAGTGAAGGAGCTCCGAGAAGCTCATAGTTCGTGGGAGGCCTTCGAAGAGGTGCTCCTGCAGGCATATGGAGGACAACGGAAGAGCCGGGGACGACGCGGCTTCGACCAGTGGGTGGCATCAGCGAAGACCTACCGAGGAGTAGTGAACGCGTTTTGAGAGTTCAAGCGGCAGCTTGCTTGGCTCCCGGAGCGTGAGCAAGGTTCGGTGGGGGCGGACAAAGTCCTGTTGTTCATTAGGTCGATCGACCGAGCGGAACGGGAGGCCATCGGGATTAAGCTCGAAGACATGAATGGAGCGAATGGCCTTACGGAGGACTGGTTGAAGGTCGGAAGGCTATGCCAACGGCTAGATGACGAGCGAGCTGAGAAGGCTAGGAGGAAGGCGCGCGACGACGTGCCATCATAGTGGGAAGAGGCCGAACGGCAAAGAGAGTCGGCAAGGCTCGGTTTCGGGGCCATGATTGCGAAGGCGTATGCAGCTCTCGAGGCAATGCTCGAGGAAGAGGAAAGTACGAGACCGCAAGCCGACACCAAGGAGACGGACTTGCCCCACGAGATGGCAGAAGACCGACACGACGGTACGACGGGAGAGGGTGCTGCACAAAACGCCCTCTCGGATTGCGGAGATAGAGCGGCCAAGGACAAGGCCAGGATACCGATCGTAGAATCGGAATGCTGGGACTGGAGGTTTTGGGCACGTCAGCCCGAAACTCCGGACATTGGAGAAGCAAGCCCAGGCGGGGCTTGCACGATCGGTAAAGGGACGACCACCGACCATGAGGAGCTGGTGACTACGGACAAGGGCATAAAACGAACGGACGATTCTTCGCGTCTTCCCACACTTGCTCCCGAGATGATGGCAGTCGGGCCCGAGTGCCCACGTGAGTCCCAAGAGGAGGAAGGCGGTGGCGTGAGATTGAGAATCACCGACGAGACGATATGGGGAAGGAATGAACAAGAGCCCTCGGGACCGATTCCGGAGAACTTGGCATTCGGGCCCTTACGCCCATGTGAGATCGAGGAAGGTGGATGGGAAATGGCCCGCGAGAAGGTCGACGAAGGAGCCATGAAACGACCCGACTGGGGACCGAACCGCGTGGCACTCCGATTCGGATGTGGCGCGATCAGGTCGTGGATTGTTCGACCAAGGCTAGAATCGGCATGAAGGTGCCGATACGGAAGGGGGTGCAGAACAAACTGCCCTCTTTTACATGGGGAGAAAGACCGACCGGGCGAAGGTCGGGAATTGAAAGGAAGGTGATCAAGGGTTCAGAACGAGTCCGGCAGGATCGACATCGGAGCCGAAACTCTGGACATTGGAGAATCAAGCCTAGGAGGGGCTTGGTTGATCACAGAGCGGATGCTATCCACCGACACCACTAAAAGGGTCGGTGGCCTGGGACGAGTCGCCGGAAGACGTTACGAAATTGGTTACCCCACATCTTGATCGGAGACTTCGGCAGTTCAAGACAACGTGGCAACGTGAGACCGAAAGAGATGGAAGATAGAGGCGGGAACGCAGCAAGGAGAGCGACGACGAATCCGGTAAAAGTACAAGGGACGAAGCGGAGAGCGAGGACAAGTCCTATGGGTCACCTCACACCGGGCTAGAGACTTCGGCGGTCGGCATCAGATCCGACGTAAGACCCAGACACAGACGGTGGCCGCAGGCGAACGGGACTCGGCAATGTGGAGTGATGGTCGGACCCGGATGAGAACCGGGTGGGGCGGACTTCCGGATAACCGATCCGGAAGGGAGGAAGAGGCAGGCCTATAAAGAGGCCGGAACACGGTACATCGGTACCACAGGATAGGGTGCGGAGTGAGCCACCCTCTTGACATGCGGAGAAGGACGACCATGAAGAGGGTTGGGAAGACGAGAAGCCCGACGAGGATCCTTCACACTGGATCTAGAGACTTCAAGGGTCGGCACCGAAGTCGGCGTAAGACCAAGATACTGACGGTGGCGGCGAGGGGACGAGGGAAAGGCAACGGAAGATCATTCCTATGGGATCCTCACACCAATCTGGAGACTTCGGCAATTCAAGCTGACGTGGCAACATGAGACCGAGTGTGAAGGATGGTGGCGGTAGGAAACGGGAACCGGCGATGAAGGGACTGCGCAGGGGCGATCCTACGGCGATCCGCACACCAATCTGGAGACCGGCAGTTCAAGCCGACGTGGCAACGTTAGACCGAGTGACAAGGACGGTGGCGGCGGGTGAACGGGATCAAGCAGGAGGGGCGAAGGCAGAGCGGCAAGGAGGTATCGGGCCGGCAAGACGGCCACAAACTGAAATAGACCTTCTTCCGGCAAGGTCATGAGGGTAAAGGAAGCCAATCCTATGGGGTCCTCACATCGGTTCCGGAGACCTTGGCAATGCAAGCCGGCGAGTCGACGTAAGACCAAGGAGAAAGACGGTGGCGGCGGGAAACAGGACCCGTCAACAACGAAAGCCGGCTAGACGGGGTAGTCGGGGTGCAAAACCTTTACTGGCCGGTTACGGTTTTCGAAGGGCCAGCAAGGCAAGCATGAAGCGGTGTGTTGGGCCGGAAAGGCACACCCAGAGCTGAAGAAGGATCGTGCAAGTGGCCATCAAGGGCCGAATCAAAGCACGACTAAGGGACGACGTTCAGTGCAGGCAGCACCGAACAAGGGAATAGAAGACGACACACAATGATGCTGGGAATGTGGACGAGGGCGCGGTACAAGCTGCATGATTGAAGACAGGAGGCTCCAAACCGGTGGCAGCAGCGCAAGAAGAAAGTGGCCAAGCGGGCTACTACAGGGTGTTCCTCGGAGAAGTGGCGATGCACGATCTGGCCAGGTGAGGGCCGAGAACGCGTGCATGGGGAGTAAACGGAGCTCGGCACGGACGGTGATGTGTGAAAGATTGCTTGTGGAAGCGTTAGAAAGAACAATACACAAAGAGAGAGAGAGTACGCGGGAGAGAGAGAGAGAGAGAGAGAGAGAGAGAGAGAGAGAGAGCAGGACACACTATTCTTCAAAATTATATGAATACTCTGTGCTCTGTGTATCTACAACGCGCTCATCAGTGCTATTTATACAAGTCCACACGGGACTGTTAGAAGTACGGTGTACTTCAATGCTCACACGAGCATCTGACACTAACTACGAGACTATAATTGCATAGTAGTCTAACCTATACTAGGCTTCCGGTTACGGATTGGATCCGGCATACCGGCTCCCAGCTCACCGATCCTTACTGCTTACCGGCTTGGTTGCTCACCGGCATACCGATTCATCTCGCTTACCGGCTTAGGCTTATTCAACCGATCCGGCTCCGGTTGAGCTTGCTGCTCAACACTCCCCCTCAAGCTCAACCTGAGGTAGGGTCGTAGTGTCAACCTCTTTGGCAGCCGGTTCTTCCAACCAACTTCTCCTGGCGTCGCTTTGCCTTGCTCGCGATCCTTGTCCGGTCCGGTCCTGTTTGCCACGACCCCTTTGGTTCTGCGCGCCTTGACCTTCGGCATGTCTGCTCAATAGGCCCATCTCAGCTCCTTCGCTGCTATGACTCTGGCGCTTGCCGATCCGTTGGTTCCTCCGCGATGGCATCGACTTCCGCTGCGTCCGTGTCTCCTTGGCCTCTTCAGCCGGTTCACCGAAGTCGAATTCTTCATTCGACTCCGCATCATGGCCATTATGATCGTGATGACCTCCGCATAGCATGCACTTCTCTTCATGAGTGTACACTTCTTCTTCACAGCCGCTCACTCCGACCTGTTCGGATGTGCCGACTTCCTTCGTTGACTCGGCTTCATTTTTCTTCTTGTCTCCACCTCTACAAGTTCTTCTCTTACCTACGAGTTCAACAGTTTTTTTGCCTTTGCCCGTTTCGGTAGTGTCTTTGCCCTTGCGTCTCCCCCTCAAGTGCGGCACGTCGAGATGCTGAACACCAAGCATTTCAGTAAAGTGCTGCAACTTGTCTGACTCGAGCGGCTTGGTGAAGATGTCGACAACTTGCCGATTCGTGTGAACATACCGTAGTTCAACTTCACCGCTCAGGACCCACTCACGCACGAAGTGATAATGCACTTCTATGTGCTTTGTGCGAGCATGGAACACAGGGTTTTTGGCGAGATGCATGCTGCTAAGGTTATCGCAGTAGATCAGGATCGGGGTCGGTACCTCGATCTGCAGGTCTTGCAGTAGTCGCCGAAGCCAAATGGCTTCGCAGGTGGCAACGGTCGCACCCCGGTATTCCGCCTCAGTGCTGGATAGAGCCATTGTTGGCTGCTTTTTGCTGCTCCACGCAACAGCCGCGCTCCCAAGAGAAAACATAAAGCCGGAAGTTGAGCGACGATCCGTTGCATCGCCAGCCCAGTCGGCATTCGTGTAGCCGACAATCTCTTTGGTTATACCTTGCTGGTATAAGAGCCCCCGGTCCTTAGTGCCGCTTACATACCTCAGTATTCGTTGCGCGCACTGAATGTGCTCCACGGTCGGCTTTTGCATGAATTGGCTTACCACTCTGACCAGATAGCTAATGTCGGGTCGGGTGATGGTCAAGTAGATCAGGCTTCCGACTATTTGTCGGAACCGTTTCTCATCGCAGGCTGGTCCGGAGTTGGGACAAATCTTCTGATTCCGGTCTAGGGGTTTGGAGACAGGTCGGCATTCCGTCATGCCGAACTTGTACAATATATTTAACGCATAATGGTGTTGAGAAAGCAATATGCCGTCGGGGGTGCGGATCACCTCGATCCCCAAAAAATAATGAAGGTCCCCCAAGTCCTTCATATCGAATGCGTCCGACAACTGGGACTTGACGCAGTTGATTTCCGGAAGACCTAGGCCGATGATGACTAAATCATCAACATAGAGTAAGATACATACCGGACCGTTTGAGCCTTGACGGATGAACAAGGAAGAGTCCGACTTAGAGGCAACAAACCCCATCTTTCGCAACCGGTGCGTGATCTTAGCATTCCAAGCACGGGGGGCTTGCTTCAAGCCGTACAACGACTTCCTCAGCCGGCATACCGCCGACTTGTTCACCTCCGACTGAAATCCGGGGGGCTGAGTCATAAAGACTTCTTCTTCAATATCTCCTTGAAGGAAGGCATTCTTCACATCCATCTGATGAAGATGCCACCTCCTTGCCGCAACAACCGCCAGTACCACACAAACCATTGTCGAGGTATTCCTCGCGGATGCGTGGAATGAGGCGGGACCTCGGGGGTCTTGTACCGAACAGCAAGAGAGAAAGGAGAAGGGAAGAGACCCACTAGGTGCGAGCGTAGATCCACAGGGACACGGCCCTTCGACACGAAGACGCGAGCGGGAAACCAACACAGAGAGACACTAAGGTATGTATCTATATATTAATAGAGACAAACAACAAGAAGCACGAAATCGGTTACAACCGAACAAGCCGGCGAACAGATGCCGATGCCTGTTCGTAAACGTATAGAAAGAAAGGAGTAGGTTGGAGGTGCTGCCAGAAGCACTCGGGGATTCCTCAGAGCAGCGCGAGCCTCCCGAAACCTGCGCAGAAAGAAGCTATGGAGTTTGGAAGAGAGAGAAGCCTTCGGTCGACAACCCGACAGCACTCCGTCCTCTTTGATTCCGCGACCCCTCTCCCCTCCTCGTCTCCACCCTTTTATAGGCAAGGAAGGAGTTGTTTCCCATTAACTTCCTACCTACCGAATCTACCTACCTAGGATCTTCTATGTACAGCATAAGGCGTACGTGTATGAAGAGCCGGTTCCTACGCTCCGGTGCACCGATTCCGCTTGTGGACGGTTTTCTTCACGACATCCGCCCCCACCTAACCGCGCATCCACCGGCATGCGCCAAATTGTGTTGGGACGGAGAAAACCCGTCCAGCCTTCATTCCCCGCCCGTCGGTTCTTCCTCGGTTTCGGATCGTTCGTCATCGCTGTCCAGGTTAACCGGATCCGACTCGTCGTCGTGACGCTTTTTGAACGCTTTGATCCGCTTCCCAGCTACCGGTATCGCCATTCTTGTGCCGTTGAGTTCCGCCAGATGGTACGTCCCGTTGTCGTTGGCACTTTGTACCACGTAAGGCCCGAACCACCTTCTTGCGAACTTCCGTGTCGCTCGGTGCTGGTTGTCGAGGCTGCTGTCGTAGACTAGCACCCAGTCGCCTTCGTCGATCTTCTTTGGTCGGAGCCGGTGCATCCGGTCGAACCGGGCTTTGTTCCACGTCCTTGCCACCCGAAGCTTTCCCGCAGCCTGCTCCACGTCCTCCGGTCTTCGCTCGAGCTGTCGTATGCGCGCCACCAACAGTTCCTCCCGGCTCATCTCGTCTCTCCAGTCCACGGTTGCCCATGAGGAGATCGTACGTTCCATCGGCATGATCGGCTTCTGCCCAAACATGAGCTCTACCGGCATGAATCCGGTTGCCGAACTGTGCGTAGTTCGGTCCGCCCACAACGCGTAAGGCAGCAGCTGCGGCCAGTTCCCGACTTGACCTCCGCATGCCCGAACTAACGCCTTGACGATCGGTCCGTGTCCGCGCTCCACCTTCCCATTCGCCTCCGGATTGTACGCAGTGGTAAGCGAGAGCTTGACTCCTAGCCGGT
Organism: Azolla caroliniana; assembly: GCF_043228905.1. NCBI lineage: Eukaryota > Viridiplantae > Streptophyta > Polypodiopsida > Salviniales > Salviniaceae > Azolla > Azolla caroliniana. The sequence continues at coordinate 8,391,457 of NW_028230438.1, read as the reverse complement.
CGAATAGCTCCTCGGCCTCTTCGGCGTCCAACTCCCCGCGATCAGCCACGATCTTCCCGACGCACCCGTACCGGCATATCACGTCCTCGATCAGGAACCGACATACGACTGCGGTCGTTTTGTTCTGAAGGGCCCGGCCTTCCACCTGGTTCGTCAGATCTTCCCGAGCCAGGACCAGATACCGCATTAGTCCTACTCCCATCGGCATCGTTTCCAGGTCTACCATCCATTTGAAGTGGATGGTCGGAGGGTACGTAGGGTGAAGCTCGTCCCGATGTCGGACTACGGAGTGCATCTGACAGCTCTCGCAAGTTGTCACGAACCGATGCACGTCCCGGTACAGTCCCGGCCACCAGTACTTCCCCTTTATCTTCTCGAACGTGGCCCACGTTCCACGGTGTCCAGCCCAAGGGTTGTCGTGGTAGGCCGTCAGCAGCTCCTCCTGGTCTTCCTTCATCGCCACCACCCGGAGCGGGACGCCGTTCCTCTTCTTCGGGTGCTTCCATAAGTATCCGTCCCAGAGAAAGAATCGGTATGCTTTCTTTCAGATCCGGTTGGTCTCGTCCCTTGTCCATGACGCATCCGGCGTCATGGTCCTTAAGAAACCACCGATCTGCAGCCACTCGCCGTCGTACTTGCTCTCGTCGAAGCCGTTAAGCGCCGGAGTGCTCGTCCCATCGGTCGTCACGTACGCTGCCTCGAAGAAGTCCACGCCGACTTCTTCGTCCTCCGAAACCATGCCGCCCTCGTCATCAAACCTCACCCTCGAAAGCATGTCGGCCATGGCGTTGTCCTTTCCGGAAATGTGTCGTATTTCCGGGTCCAGGGACTTGATGTACGCTATCCACCTGAGCATCGCCAGGTCCGGTGTCGTGCATCCGGACACCATGCCGAGAATTGGCAGGCAATCCGTCTCGATAACCACTTCTGTCCCGATCAGGTAGTCTTTGTCGGCCTTTACTGCCGAAACGATACCCCAGAGTTCGCATTTAACCTGGGCGTACCCTCGCTGTCGCTCACTGAGGACCTTCGCGCCGAATCGGATCGGGAACCGAATGCCGTCCTCGTCTTCTTGGTTGACGACCCATCCGATCCCGGTCGGACTCGTATCCACCGTTATGTATACCGGGGTACCCTTCCCGTAGACAGCCTTCCGGAGCGCCGGTGCTGCCGCAAGAGCTTCCTTCAGCTTCCGGACCGACTCCGTGTGCTCGTCTCGCCACTCAAATTTTCGCCCTTTCTTCAGCAACCCGTATAGCGGCTCCGCAACGTGGGCGTAATGCGGGATCCATATGTGGTAGAATGCGCACGCCCCCAGGAACCTCTGAACTTCCGTAACCGAGCTACAGTCGGTCTTCATCACGGAGATGGCTTCTACCTTTGCCGGAGACGGCTTCCGGCCATATGGTCCACATAGGTGTCCGACCACCAGGATTTCTGATTGCCCGAAGGCCGATTTCTCCCTGGAGAAGGTGAGCCTCGCATCCTCTAGCCTTTGTAGCACCTTCTCGCAGTCGTCGATGTGTGTTGCCACGAATCGCCGGCATCCGTCCGGTCCGAGTGTTGCGTCCTTCTCTTCCACCGGGCACCCCTTGATTGGGATGTCGTCTAGAAATGGCATGGTGATGTTCGGGATGCAATCCCTCAGTACCTTGTTCATTGCATTCACCATGTGGGCCACCGAGTTGGTCCCTCCTTGTGGCAGGGTACACATTCGCACTAGGCCGAGGGGAGTTCGCATCGTCGTAATGTCTTTGCTCTCCACGGCTAGCTGGAACTGGTCGTACCCCGAGTACAGATCACTGACCGAATAGATTGAACTTCCGGCGAAGGCCTCCGCGAACTCGTCTATGGTCGGTCCGATTCCTGCGTTTCGAATGGTCACTCTGTTGACCGGCTGCAGGTCTTGAATGAAGCGCAATGTTCCGTTTTTCTTTGGTACGGTAAACCATCGGTTCGAGTATGGGGCACTTGACAGTTCGAGAATGCCCATATCGACTTTCTGCCTCAATAGCTCCATCAACTTCGGGATGTGAGCTCTCGGTACTGGAATCGGCTTGAGATTCCACGGCACATGTGGTACCGTGAATATCACCATCGGCTCCACGATTGTCGGGTCTACGCACCCGATCTCTCCCGGTGAGAATGCAAAGGCTTTCCCGTGCCTTCTGAGCATTCTCCGAAACTGGTCTTCCTCCGCCAGCAGTAGGAACCCGCCCCCACCGATTTTGAGCTCCCGGAGCGTCCCGTCGGTGAAGGTGTGTCCTATGCAGATCGGATCTCGTAAACTGGGGTCCGACGCAACCCCTCTGATTCGGGACTCGCTGCCCTCCGGTAAGGGTGCCGCGACTGGCCTTACCTTCCGGTCCACAGTCTTGTACTTCGTGCTAACTCGGGCTGTCCGATCCGACCCGAGCCCCTGACTGAAGTCCGTGATGACTTCATACATCTCTTCGGAACATACCGGTATCGTCCGGTCTTCGTTAAGGTCTTCTCCGGCTACCTTCCTCAGCATTCCCAAGGTGTCGTCGAAGGAGACCGCCTCCACGGCTCCGTTGATTTCCTCGTTCGGGCCGAGAACTCCGCACACTCGAAGTCGCACTTCCGCCCTTGCCTTTTCTCGGCCAACGATGCCGACTAACATACACCCTCCGTTGTCGGAGAAGCAAAATTTTTTACTTATCGTACAGGGTTTCTTTGGTTTCGGTTCTATCGTACAGCTGTGGGGTCTTTCCCAAAGTGTCCGGACTGTCTTGGCCCCACGCCTTGGCAGCCCTCTCTAAAAATCCTCCCGGTTCTCGCCACCTAGGGATTCGCGGTTCCGCTCGTGGTTTGGTCGCACCGTCAGAAATTGGACCGAATGGCGCCCGTCCTGGCTTTTGACCCTCGCGTAGGCCGAACCGTTGTCTAGCACCTTGGTTCCCATTCGCGCCGCCGTGATGTATGGTTCCCCTAATATGACCGGGTGCGAGGACGTCTCCTGTACGAAGAAGTGCTGGTCAATCTCGACGTCGCTGATCTTGACTCGCACGTTCGGGCAGGCCCCGTGCAGTTCCTTGGTGGCGCGCGTCGCCGCCGCCCGTATCTTCCACCCGTGCTTGGTGTTGATTGGCCACTTTCCCTTCTTATAGAAGTCCATGGACATCAGGTTTATTTCCGAACCGTGGTCCACCAATGCCACCACCGGTTCCTAAACATCTCCGATCTTTACCGGGGTCTCCGTGGTCGCTCGGGCCCAATGTGGCCTCGAATAGTGGCTCTCCGCCCACTCATCTGCCAGCGCCGAGTCGTCGATGTGTGTCGTCCGCACCTCCACCGGTCTCTCCAGTTCCGTCTCCGTCGACAGCCTCTTCCGCTTCACCAAGTCCACAATGGAGTCGTGGAACTCCTTCTTAGCGATCCCTAGCACCTCCCGCAATGACAGCTCCACTTTGCTGTCGAGGATCCACTCTTCTAGGACCTTTCGTAGGTCCGTGGTCCTTTCTATTTCCGTCCCCAGTCGGTATCCGCCCTTCCTGGGGTTATCTTGCGCGCTGGACCCACCGGCATCGTTCCGTCGTTGCCCGAGTCGGGTCTCGTATCCTTGTGAGGGCCCGGCCGCTCCCACTCATTTGTCTTCCACCAGAGCCTCGTAGTTCCGGCAGGCGGCTTCTACGAAGCCCGTCTTCTCCTCGACCGGGTCGCTCCACCCGGTTATTTCCCGGACCCGTTTCTCAGCGCGGTCCGTTTCATCTTCCCTCAGCCGTGCGCCAGCGAGGCCTTCCAGCATTGCCGACCAGAATCCGTCTTTGCTCTCCTTTCGGGCCTCGCTGCCCCCGACCCGAATACCGGCCGACGCCGAGTAGTGGATGGCCTCCACGTGTCGGGCCGCTGCCTCTTCCATCAGTCTCTTCATACCTCCCCGCCCGTCGTTTCGGTTTAGGGCCCTTCTGGTATCGCCGACATGCACCCGGCCTTCCCACAGGTACACCACCCGGTTCCTCAACGCCTTTGCGAAAGTGCCGCAGTCCTTCCGAATGTGGCCGACCTCGTCGCACCACATGCACCTGTTCCCTACTGCCGACCGTCGGTCACGAGCCGGTTCGCCGCTTTCCCTTCGAGTCTGGGCGATCTGGAGATCCTTTATCGCCCGCGTCAACTCCTCCAGCGCTGCTCCTCCGGACGAGTCATTGACCATGCCGGTCGAAGCCGAACCGATTTCGAGCCACTCCCGGGTCTCTGCCCTTCGCCCTTGTGGTGCCGGTTCAAGCCTCCTTGCTGTGACAGAGCCCGCTCCGGTCGCCCCGTTGTCAGCCCATTCTCGCCGTTTGTCGAAACGGCCACAGACTCTCTTAACCGCCGTCCAGTCGGTCGTTAGCCCGTCTTCGGTTTCTAGCAAGGAGCCGACTTGATCCCGGTCCTGCTCGTCCATTGACTTGACGAACAGTAGGACCCGGCTCGTATCCAGAACGGTTTGGTCAAGCGCCGAAAGGCGCGCAAAGCGTTCCTCAAACTCCCGGAGGAGTGCCGACGCGTTTCTTCCCTTGCCAGGGGACTCCACCCATTCCATGAAGTCCCGTTTCGAAAGCCGGAGCGCGTCGTCCAACCCGTATTTCTCTAGGAGTCGGCCTTCGAACTCCTCCCAGGTACGGCTCTCCGCCCGTACCTCGAGCACTTCCGCATGGATGCTCGGCATCGCCACTCGAGGGAACCCGGCAAGACGCCTCTCTTCCGGAATGTCCCGCATCAACATTTCTGCCCCGTAGGACGCCAAATACTTCGTAGCATCCTTTCCGCTGAACCGGCCGATCGTACCGACAACCGCCTCAATGGCTCTGTCGAGGGCGCCGGTGCCCTCGCGTGTGCTCAATATCCGATCCACGGCCGAAGCCATGGTCTCTGCAAGATCCGACCCCCTCATCTTCTGCTCTTCTGCCGCCTCCTTCACGTCGGGTTCACCAAGATGTCGAGGTATTCCTCGCGGATGCGTGGAATGAGGCGGGACCTCGGGGGTCTTGTACCGAACAGCAAGAGAGAAAGGAGAAGGGAAGAGACCCACTAGGTGCGAGCGTAGATCCACAGGGACACGGCCCTTCGACACGAAGACGCGAGCGGGAAACCAACACAGAGAGACACTAAGGTATGTATCTATATATTAATAGAGACAAACAACAAGAAGCACGAAGCCGGTTACAACCAAACAGGCCGGCGAACAGATGCCGATGCCTGTTCGTAAATGTACAGAAAGAAAGGAGTAGGTTGGAGGTGCTGTCGGAAGCACTCGGGCATTCCTCAGAGCAGCGCGAGCCTCCCGAAACCTGCGCAGAAAGAAGCTATGGAGTTTGGAAGAGAGAGAAGCCTTCGGTCGACAACCCGACAGCACTCCGTCCTCTCTGATTCCGCGACCTCTCTCCTCTCCTCGTCTCCACCCTTTTATAGGCAAGGAAGGAGCCGTTTCCCATTAACTTCCTACCTACCGAATCTACCTACTTAGGATCTTCTATGTACAACATAAGGCGTACGTGTATGAAGAGCCGGTTCCTACGCTCCGGTGCACCGATTCCGCTTGTGGACGGTTTTCTTCACAACACCGTCATCATCTTCGTTACAGGAGCGAAGGTCTCATCGTAGTCAATTCCGTGGGTCTGCGCATATCCCTTCGCCACTAACCGGGCTTTGTACCGGTTAACTGTACCGTCGACATTGTACTTTATCTTGTACACCCACTTGCATCCGATTGGTTTACAATGACGGGGAGGGTCAACCAGGTCCCAAGTTCGGTTGGCATCCAGTGCCCGCATTTCTTCCTCCATAGCGGCACGCCAATTTGCGTCCTTTGCCGCTTCTGCGTAGCTCTCCGGCTCACGCACTTCCGCGACCTTGGTCATGTACGTATAATGATGCGCCATGTACTCGTTATACCCGTACCGTTTAATGGGATCCTTCTGGCCGGTAGACCGGCGTAACTCACCGTTACCCGGCATGAGACCCTTCTTGGCCGATTTGGTCTTCGTTCCCGAAGATCTGCCTATGTCCTTGCCGAAGTTAGATACGCATCGATCCGACTCATCATTACCGGTCTCGAATTCTGGCATCTTTTGCTTCCCTTTCTCTTTGCGTGTGAACCGTCTCCTTGGTTCCTTGCGCAGGGAGAGCACGACAGAGTCTCCACTACTCGCCGTCTCATCATCCGACTGGTTGGACTGATCCAGTCTCTCATTTGGTCCGCTTAACCGGAATGATTCCGGACTCTCATCTTGAGTCCCAACTTCATCTTTCTCTACCTGGGCCAGTTCGGGCTCACTAGCCCCATCCTCCGACATCGGGTCGGGATCGGAAGTCGGAGTCGGTAAGGAATACCACGATGCCAATTCATCAAACTCGACATCTCGGCTGACTCAGACCTGCTTCGTCTGGGGGTTATAACACTTATACCCCTTTTTCCCTTGAGCATAGCCGACTAGGATGCATTTTTCCGATTTTGCATCCAGCTTTCTCCGCTTCTCATCCGACACATGTACATAGGCTATGCTGCCGAATATCTGGAGGTGTCTCAAATTCGGCTTGCGCCTGAAATACAGCTCGTGAGCTGACACCTTGTCCCCAATCTGGTTTTGGATGTAAACGGCCGTTTGGACCGCCTCCGCCTAGTAGAACTTGGGCATGCTCTTTTCCTCCAGCATTGCCCTAGCCGCGTCAATCAACGACCGATTCTTCCTTTCGGCCACACCGTTCTGTTGCGTTGTGTATCTACAACTGAATTCTCGCCGAATTCCTTTTTGTTGCAGATAGCTGTTGAATTGGCTAGAAAAGTACTCTTTTCCGCCATCCGACATAGGCATTTGATCTTCCTCTCCGATTCCCATTCCACCATCTTCTGGAGGCTCCGGAAACACTCGAAGACTTCGCTCTTCCACTCAATGAGGTAGATCCACGTATGCCGCGTATAATCGTCGATGAAGGAGACGAAATATCGACTCCCGCCAATGCTAACATTTTGTGCCGGTCCCCACACATCCGAATGGATAAGATCGAGCTTGTTATGGCTTCGATTACTTTCGCTGGGGAATGGAAGCCGGTGTTGCTTCCCGAGTTGGCAGGCTTCACAAATTTAGGCTCTCCGGCCGCTAAACTTCGGCAAACCGAAAACAACTTGTTCCGTTTGCAGGTCTTGAAGCCTCCGGTAGTTGACGTGGCCGATCCGCTTGTGCCACAGGTCGATATCCGACTCGACCTTCTTTCCTTTGGCGAACAGTGCGGTGCCGACGTCATTGGTCTTGAGGATAAACATCCTCCCATCTTTGCGCGCTTGCGCAATAACTTCGCCCTCATCCTCAATGAAGCACCCGAGGTGCGTAAACCACACCTGCATCCCCTGGTCGACGATCTGTCTGACCGACACTAGGTTCTTCGTGATCGTCGGAACATGTAATACATTCATCAGCTTCCCCCTCTGTCCGACGTGGCTCAAAGGGACTTCTCCGACGTGCACGATCGGGTGGGGAGTGTCGTCTCCGGTTTCGACAACTCCCGGTGTCGCGAAAATATGACGAGGATACGCGAACTTTGAGGCAGGACCCCGGGGGCTCCGACCGGAAGATATCAGATTCATATGATTATATTAAACAATTAATGCAAAATGATAAAGATTCACAAATTTCATTAATAAAGGGAAAGAAAGATTACAATCAATCTCAAGATTGAGATTACAAAAGTTTTATCTTAAGGAGATTGCTAGAATAATAGATTAGAAGAAACTAAGATATGGATTCCATAGAGATTTAGGGTTCTTTGCTTTGATAAGAGATTATGGTTATATGAGTATTATGGCTTCCATAGGGAAGATTAGCATTTTTGAGTGTTATGGCTTCCGTAGGGAAGATTAGGGTTTTTGAGTGTTATGGTTTCCGTAGGGAATTTTAGGGTTTTTGAGTGTTATGGCTTCCGTAAGGAATTTTAGGGTTTTTGAGTGTTATCGCTTCCGTAGGGAATTTAGGAATTATGAGAGTTATGGCTTCCCTAAGATAAGGGAGCTAAGAAGGAAAAGAAAAATAATATATAAGATGGAGAGCCCCGTTGATCATATGCCTCCACTTTTTGTTGCATAGCTTTTCTTTTCGTTGAATCTATTTTTAGTTGCATGGCTTTTTCTTTAGTTGCATGCGACCGTCCACTTGACCTTTACTTTAGTCTCTTTTACCTTTCTTTAATTAGCCACATGATCCTTTTATACGTTCGATTTGCGTCCAACCTCGTACGATCGCCGGTTCCGGTTTGCTTGCTGGTTCTAGTTCCGGTTTTGCTTACCGGCCGGTTTCCGGTTTGCATACCAGTTCCGATTCCGGTTTTGCTTACCGGTCAGTTCCGATTTGCATACCGGTTCCGGTTCCAGTTTTGCTTACCGGTTCCGGTTCCGGTTTTGCTTGCCGATCAGTTCCGGTTTGCTTGCCGGTCGGTTCCGGTTTTTCATACCGGCCGGTTTCCAAATTTGCTTACCGGACCCGTTTTCCGGATTTGCTTACCGACCGGTTTCTGGATTTAGGGAATTTGGCGACCATCATCCATCAAGACAAAGTGGCCAAAGTGCTCTTAGCACAAATGAAAAATGAGGGAGCTCAAGGTGTTTATATAGCCAGGGCCTTAACTTTCCTATCTATGTGGGATAGTTCTAATTTCCCAATCTTCTCAAACTTTATTTTCACATAACTTCATATGTATTTCTCCATTTTGTATATAGTAAAATACGTTTTGAAGCTCTTGAGTATATCCATCTTTTTATAGTAAGCTACTAATCTAATCTATAATAATTATTTCATTACTTTTTTACATAGTGTAAGAAGATTCACACGACACCGGTTGATCCGGCTTCTCCAAAAAGGAGAACCACTCCTCGTGGCTCGTCATGTGGTTCAATGCACCGGAGTCAACGTACCACACTTCCTCTGATTTGGAAGTGGTCTTCTTCATTGAGTTTGCCTTGTGCTTCATCACCAAGGCTGGCCCCTTACTGTTCTTGGATCCTCCCGATCCGTTTGCGTAGTGCGAGCTTTGCCGGCCTTCCTTATCGGTCTTGCCGGATCCGGATTTGTCCGAATCGGCACACTTTCTCCAGCACTCGCTTTGCCTGTGGCCCTTTTTGCCAGGTTGGACACGGGAGTTTTCTGAGAGATATCTGATGAGCTTGGGCAAAATTCCTATCCATGAAGCAAGAATTAGCTCTGGAATCTAGAAGTGCTAAGACATGTACTGGAGGGGTACTTTTAGTACTAACTGTTACTTGGGCTACGAATACATTGCTAACTTGCTTAGAGGGAATGGAACCACTAATGGGCTACACAGATCTAGGGCTGTCCAACCAAACGGCTCCTATTTTGGCTAGACTTAGTCGTTTAACTCTTCTTCTAACTGACTAAGGACATCAAATTTGTTCGTTGGATCTGGGCTATTAGTACTATTAGGACTATAAGATATTCCTATTGAAATAGACTCGGATTTAGTACAATTAGAACTAGCAACTATTTGGTTTACCTATCTTCTTGGCCTATGGGGACAATTTACTACAATATGCCCTGGTCCACCCCAATAAAGACATAGTCGATTTGCTTGGCGTCGCTGCTTTTCTTCTTCGGATAATGGCCCTCGACAACGTGTAGTGTCAATCTCCATCGGAGTCGGAGTATTCACTAGAGGTGCATTATATGACTCCCTTGGAAAAGGTTTCGCTACCACTGAGGCGTAGGTGGGCTCTCATCTTGCCCTCAGCATTTGGAATTGTCATTCTGAACGTCGTTCGAAGAGGCGGTTGTCGCATCTCACTGTGTGATTGATTGCTTCTATTAATGACTTTGGCTCTTCGGGGAAGGTCAAGAGTAAATCCTCAACATCGTTGCGTAAACCATAACGAAATTGCTCCATCAATGCTTGATCATCCTAAGGGTTATCGACAGCGAGTAGGCAGAAATCTACAGCGTATGCAGAGGCTGGACGGTCACCTTGGCATAATCGCCGGATTTTGTTGATTGCAGTCCTTATGCTGTTAGTATCTCCAAAACAGGCCTTAAACTCACTTATAAATTCTTCAAAATTTTTTAGTAATGGAGATTTCTTTTCCAACAATGGAGCAAACCATGCTAACGCTGAGCCACTAAGGAGAGTGCCTACTAGTCCCACTCGTGATGCATCGGTGGGATATCGAGACTGATGCATTTGTATCACTAAACGTACCTGATTAAAAAAACCTCTAAATTGTGATTGGGTCCCATCAAATTTTGCAGGAAGACCGATCTTGGGTTCTTTGTGAATCCCTTGAGTGCTTGATCCTTGTTGTTGAAATGATATGATAGTCGCTTCGAGTTGTTGTACACGTAATGTCAACTCCCCGTGTTGTTGTTTTTCCAGCGCTATTTGATTTTCTTATTCTAGTGCTACAAATTTCTCTTTTAAGCACTAGAGTTCCGAGAAAACAGTTTGGTATTCCTGAGCACTAACAATTTCCATTTTACTAGGGAGGATAAGAGGATTAATATGAAGGGAATATGTAAGAAGATAAAAGGAAGAGGAAAATTGGTTCAAACTATCAGGATCAATACTAAGACAGAGAAGGAATTAGTATTAAAAGATGAGGATTAGTACTAAGAGAGGTGTAGAACTCTCGATAGAAGGAAAGAGTGAGAGAGAGAGAGAGAGATAGAGAGAGAAAGGGTGAGAGAGAATGATGATAAAAGATATATATTATGTGAAGAGAGTTTACAATAGTAGGTAGGAGGCTTAAGACTGACGTTGAACCGATTTGGTTCGAAATAATGCCTTGTGCCACCTTTTATAGTGTTCTCAGGAGTACTCCTGAAGTTTCTAGAATGTTCTAGAGAACTCTAGAATATACATCAATTTCCTATAATAAAACTTAAATGAAAATAATATCTTTCGTATTACAATGCATAGTCTAATGGTAAGAGCTCGACCCATGTAGCATAAGCTTGTTCGAGTCTTGCCATATCATGACAAATACAATGCCGACGGATCCGTAAATCGCTTCAAAGCACGGTTCGTTGTGAAAGGCTACGCGCAAACGCATGGCATAGACTACGAAGAGACCTTTGCCCCGGTGGCAAAGATGACAACTGTACGAACAGTAATTGTACTCGCAGCAGCGAAGGGATGGCACCTCCACCAGATGGACGTGAAAAATGCTTTCCTCCAAGGAGAGTTAGAAGAAGAGATGTACATGATACAACCACCCGGATTCGAATCACGTAAGCATCCGTACGCCGTATGCCAACTCAAGAAGCCACTCTACGGCCTCAAACAAGCACCACGTGCTTGGCACTCGAAAATCACACAGTATCTTCACCAAGTCAGATTTCGGATGTCAAAATCCAACACCTCTTTGTACATCTGAAACGAGTCGGATAGCCTGATCATCATCATCCTGTATGTGGATGATTTGGTCATCGGAGGAAAGGATCTCGCCGAGATTAACAAAATCAAATCACTTCTTTTCGGCAGATTCGAAATGAAAGTCTTACACGAGCTCCATTACTTCCTAGGTATTGAAGTAATTCGGACACCAGTTGGAATAATAATCTCTCAACGGCACTACATTCTCAACTTACTCTACAAGTTCGGAATGACCAAGTGCAAGCTTGTGTCTACCCGTCTTGATCGTAATCTCAAGATCGATGCCAGTTCCGGAACCGCTGAGAGCGAGCCGACTCCGTATCGACAACTAATCGGTAGTTTGATCTATCTGACCATTACACAACCCGATCTCAGTTATTCGGTTGGCCTACTTAGCCAGTTTATGCAGAATCCACGAAATCTTCATCTGGATTGCGCTAAGAGGATACTTTGGTATGTCGGTACGACAATGGACTATGACATTATGTACAAGACGAATGTGATCATTCGACTCGAAGGGTACACAGATGCAGACTGGGCAGGATATAAAGTGGACAAGAGATCCACATCCGGATTCATCTTCTCTCTTGGTAGCGGAGCTCTCCTGGAGTAGTTAGAAGCAGCCGACAATCGCACTATCGAGCACGGAAGCCGAATACAGGGGTGCAACAGTCGCCGCATGCGAAGCCGTCCGGCTCAAACACGTACTAAAGGATCTGGGGTACCCATCAAGGATCCAATTCACCTCTACTGCAACAACATGAGCAATATCTACCTGGCACGGAATCCCGTATTCCATGCCCGGACTAAGCATATCGAAGTCCACTACCACTTCATCCGCGAGTGTGTACAGGCCGGAGAGCTCGACCTACAACACATCAGTATGCACCTCCAGGTTACTAATAGTTTTACGAAAGCTCTCGGCGTTGACAAGCTTGGGAAATTTGCATTGGACCTTGGTCTCACGACATCTACATTGCTGAGCTTGAGGGGGAGTACGCATACGTAGCACGGACAACATACGCAACACACAATAAAAAAAAAGCGTAAAGCAATAAAGTCGGAATCCGATTCCTTAAATCGAAGTACTCCGAAGACCGAAACAACTTTTCGATAGATGGAAGTTGCGTTCGAAGGGGCGTGTTGAGAGTCGAACTCAACTTCCCATAGACAGGTTTCACACTAGCTCATGGACATGTTGGGCTAGTTTTGTAAATAGTAGGAAGGGCACTTGCCCTAGCTTAGTTGGTATATAAACCAACGCATTGTAACTTAGTGATTGTTGGATGTTTTATGTTTGATGTATTTTTTGGTTAATATACAATTTTTCTATCTCTGCCTTAGGAGCTCTCTCTCTCTCTCTCTCTCCCCCTCTGTTGCCTCACACACACACACACTCTTAATCTTCTTCCGCTGCATTGCAATCACTCTTGCCTCCCATTCCAGTACAGATAGAAATACAATGCGATTCATATAGACAAGCTTATGTTTAGGAGAAAAATAAAGCAAGCCATAGAAACCCTATAAATAAGAGCTATTCTTAAGAAGGAGGGGGAGAGATGGATAGGGATTTGAAGAAGAAAAGATTTATGTTTCCTCTCTCATACTCTTAACCCTAAAGGGGGATATAAAAAAAAAAAGTATCAAAAAAAGTCCATTATATGGATGATTTAGTAATAAAAACTCTCTATATTTCCTCTCTCATACTCTCTTAATTTAAGTTTTGCTTACGTATAGATATAATTTAGTGCTATTCATACTCTCTTACTCTAAGCGTTCTTACTCATAAGCATAATTAATCATTATTCGATCTTGCATACTCTCTTACTCGAAGATTTGTTTATGCATTAATATAATTAAGTATTATTCATTTTCTCATACTATCTTACTCTTATTTGAGGGAAATATCTTGTCTTAAAACTTAAAGTGCATGAATCATTCAACCCTAAATCCTTCTGGTCCAGAACCCCAGCGGTTCCGCCTCACGATCCGCACTAGCTGGCGGATTTTCACGACATAATCAAGTGGTGAACCCAACGTGAAGAGGTGGTAGGAAGGATCAAGTGCTTGAAATAGAAGATTAAAAGATGGCTTCTTCATCAAACACCCAAGCTGATGAAGTGGCAAAGTTGGTGGATATTGTCGAGCATATGATGAGAGCTCGAGATAATGTTGCAAGCTTAGACAAGGCCATCGACCGAACCGTTGAGATAGCGGGCCAATTTGGTGGAAGAAACATTACGGATTTTCTCGTTACATACAAGACGGAGATGAACAACATGATGTCATTGAAGAGAGGCAAATATCAAGCTTCAAGCGTGTTGTAGCTGTTGGGTTACAAGGTCGTATAAGGGAGATTCAAGCCGCCCAAACAACATGGGTGGGATTTGAAAGGGCGCTTTTGGCTGAATATATGCTTGAAGATGCGTCGAGGATGACTTGTCATACGTTGATGATGTGGATCGAGAAGAAGGGGAAGAACATGAACACATCGGGAGTGTACACCGAATTTGACCAAATGTAAAACCGTCTCCCGAGAACCAACCAAACACTTCTCGAAGGAGATAAAGTTTTGTACTTTTTAAAGGTGGTGAATGCAAAAGATAGATGAGAACTAGGTAGTCTATTAGAAGATGAAGCACAACCCAATGGTCTTATAACGGATTGGGTTGCGGTAAGAAGAGCATGTGATCGATTTGACAAACGTCGTCGATGGCTAGATGATTCCGACATGGCGGGCCCGATAGTCCAAAGAAGGAAGGTTCCAATAGCAACTGAGATGACAAAGCAAAGCGAGCCAACCAAAAAAGCGATGGAGAACTCTGCCATTGAAGAGTTGGCACAAAAATTCGAAGCGATTTCGTTAGCTAATATGAGTTGTAGAGGGGCGAAGGGGAAAGAACCATATAGATGTGTATGGTGTGATAGTGTAGATCATGCAAGGAAAGATTGTGCTAGCCTTCAAGAGGCAATTCGACAAAACCTCGTCTACATGGAAGGCAACATTATCCACTCACGTGAGACTCGAAAGCCCTTGCAAGTGAATTTCGGTAGGGGGGGTCTAAGGAAAATCATGGATGAGGCTGATGCTAGCCATGTTGAAGCTATACACTATGCCGCATCCGCCGGTATAAGAATCGGGAAGGAGAAGCTTGGAATGATTAAACCGGGAACGGGGTTTTAGCCGACCATCCTCGAATACGAAAAAAAGGGAAGATTAATTCGGATGATGCAAAGCTAGCCAACCTTCATGTACGAGACTTTACTGGGTGGGCGGATCTAGTTGATAACAACACGATCTCCATAGAGGTCATATGCGAAACCCACAAAATGTTTGTGGATGAGAAGCGGAAGAGGACGGATCTAGATGAAGGCCCTTCTAAGAAACATGACACAAGAAGCTTTAAGAAGAAGGAAGAAATGATCAAGACCACACGTCACGAAGATGGAAGCTCAAACAAGAGAGCCGAGGAACCAACTCAACCCATTGAAGAGAATGCCAAGAAGGGGAAGGATAGATCGACGCCAACATACAAATTAAGGTCGGATATTGAACAAACAACTAACTTAAGAAATGTTCTTGACGAAAGAGTGCTTGATAGCCGTATTGACCTTACATTGAGAGAACTACTTGGAATTGCAAAGGAGTTCCATGAGACCATCGTCGATCTTATCAAACGTAAAAGACAAAAAGCGGATGAAGAGGGAATTTCACAAAGGCGTTCGAAATTGTTTCTCTTGTGTGTAAACCTTGCTTGTGTGTTCGTGCGACTTGTGGCAAGGGAGCATTCGGGCTGGCCCATGCACCTCTCCTTTCACAAAGGCGTTTGAAATTGTGTCTCCCGTGTATAAACCTTGCTTGTGTATTCACGTGTTTTGTAACAAGGGAGTGTTCGGGCTTGCCCATGCACCTCTCTTTTCACAAAGGCATTCGAAACTCTGTCTCTTGTGTGTGTAAGTAAGCCTTTTCCTTGTGTGTCCGTGTGTAAGCCTTCCTCACGTGCCTTCGTTCACCTTGTGACTAGGGGTTGATTCGGGCTTGCCCATGCACCTCTCCTTTTCACAAACACGTTCGAATACTCGTGCCTTGTTTGTGTAAGACTTCCTTGTGTTGTGCGTGTAAGCCCTATTTCCTTTCCGTCCATAACCTCGACGGTTCCGCCTCATGATCTGCTCATAGTGACGGATTTTCACGACAACGTCCGAACTTCAGACGATCTGTTTGTGTTTGGGGTCCCAGAGTTAGTATCCCATTTCACCATCTATTCCATAACCGAGGAAAATACATTTCCTGAACCGTGGTGCAAGTTTGCGGCGATCATCTTTCGGGACGAGGGCATACGCCTCACATCTGAAAATCCTCAACTTGTCGTAATTCGGCTTACTGCCGGTCCATAATTTCTAAGGTATCCGAAGTCCTAGAGGCCTACTTGACGACATATTGATTATGTGTACTATCGTAAGTAGGGCCTTTGCCCAAAAGCCATCCGACAGTCCAGAGTGTTTGAGCATGGAAACTATCCGTTCTTGAATTGTCCAATTCATTCAGTCGGCAATTCCATTCTGCTCCGGACTATGAGGTGCCGTAAATTCACATCGTATGGCGGGTTGTCGGCAAAATTTGACTAATTCCTCTGATTTGAACTCTCCCTCGTTATCAGACAGAAAGCTTTTCAGTTTTCGGCCGGACTGATTCTCAACCATGGCGAGCCAATCGGAAAAGATCGAGAAAACACGATCTTTGGTTTTAATCGGATAAGCCCACACCTTCTAAGTCGAGTCGTCAATGAAGCTGACGAAATACAAAACACCGCCGAGAGATTGATGTGGCATAGGATCACATATGTCCGAGTGGACCAAATCGAGCGGACTCGATTCTCTCGAGGTAGATGAAGAGCGTGTTACGGCTATCTGCTTGCTGTATTGGCAATGCTCGCAGAATTGATGATTTGAGAAGGATAATTTGGGGATGTATCTGGTTCTAGATAAGTGTGTGATGCCAGCCTTGTTGAGGTGTCCGAGTCATCTGTGCCAGGGATGACACGGGAATGTCAACCAAAAATAGGTCACCCTCTCTAAGTGTGACGTGCAAGGATACAATGTGTGTATCTTCGGTCCTCGAGCAAGTAGGAGGTTCCCTCTATGGAGCGTCCACCCTCCTGATGAGAAGCCGACACCGATGCCGTCTTCATCCAATTGTCCGACTGAGATCAGTAGTCTTGAGAGCTCAGGTACATGTCAGACATTGCATAGTACTAATGTAGAGACACCCGCAAGGTTGAGCTCTACCGTTGTCGTGAAGAAAACCGGCCCGAAGAGGAATCAAGGAATTAAAGGCGTGAACCCGCCCTTGCACGAGTGTGCACAAATTGATACATTGTACATAACTAGGAATAGGACAGCTGATGTAAATATACTAAGTGTGACATATTTATTAGTTAGGAAATCAATGCGTATCTCTGTCTGAAGTGTTACGGGCATGACCATATAATATCCCGTGGTGAGAATTTACTGTAGTATTCTATACACGTGGATAAGTGTGAGGGTTAAACGAGAGTGTAAAGAAGGGGAGGATTACTTTTAATCCTCGGGATTGAGACAACCCATTAGGTCAAGTGTGAACTTGCCTGGGGGCCTTGGGTATCGCTATAAATAAGAGGCCTAGCTACCCTCATTTGATCATCTTTTGACTACATTGAGGCTCTACTCTTGTTGTGGGTCAACTCTTGTAGCGAGCGCGCCAGCACCAGGTACGACTCGATGCCACAACGGTGGTATGGGACGCCGATTGAGGCTCGAGTCCGTCTCGATCCCTTCGCTCGATGGTGGTCGGGTGGATCGGCACCCTTCTTTCTCTTTCTCCTTTCTATCTATCATTACTTTATCCTTATCTTAAGCTTACTTTAGTACCTAGATCTCTAATATGAAGGGACAGAGAATAATGTTGACGTGTTTTGATGTAATGGCCTCCTCGGTGAGGGAAGGGGGATAGGAGAAGGGTATTACATTTTTGGGGGAGGGAAGGAGGAGGTGCTGTCGGACTGGGAACCGAGCTCTGTCTTCCTCTATCATCATTCTCTACGGGGTTGCAACCATTGTAATTGCCACTGTTATTGTAATAGAATCTCTTGTTTCCGTCAATCTGTTGTCGTGTTGTTACGCTCTTCACGTTCGGAAAGAGGCGGGACCACGGGGGTCTTGAACCAAGGGGCGTGAGAAAGAGGGGAGAGAGAGAGAGCAGCTGAAACACAGAGAAGGAAAGAGACAGAGAACAAAGTCTTAATTACAATCGACAATGATTACAACCGACAAGCCGGCGACGGACCCAACCCAGGCGGACACACACACATACACACGATGCTCACGTACGCACTCAACCCAACTGCACAGTGGAGCCTCTACCGGAAGCACACGGGCTGTCCACGAAGCAGAGGCAACACAGTCCGAAATCCTGTAGAGAATGTCAAACGATGGAGGAGAGAGCTCGGTCCCGGTCCGACAACCCTTCCTCGCTCCCAAAAACACGATACATTTCTCTCACTTCTCCCTCTCTTTTATAACCCAAGGAGGGAGGCCGTTACCACTCGTTAAATCATGTTTATTCCTTGTCCTTTCGGACAGGGATACACCTTGATTTCCTCCCTACCGAACGCGTACTACCTAGGATTTCGCCTCAGGCGACTTGTACCTACCTACGTACTATACAACAAAACTTGTGCCCATGTGTAAGGGCTGGATTACGCACGTTATACCCGGTTTCCGCCTAGGGACGGTTTTCTCCATGACATCCGCCCCCACCTAACCGCGCATCCATTGGTATGCGCCAAAATTAGGCTCTTGCCGGAGAAGACCGGCCCACGCTTATCCTTCGTCTTTCGGATCGGCATCCGTTCCGAGCCGGTCGTTGTCGCTATCCAGGTCGTCTGGGTCTGGTTCAGCCTCGTGCCGCTTTTTGAATGCTTTGATCCTTTTCCCCGGCACCGGTACCGCCATCCTTGTCTCATCGAGCTCTGCGAGATGGTAGGTCCCATTGTCGTTGGCGCTCGTCACCGCGTAAGGCCTGAACCACCTTCTTGCAAACTTCCGTGTTGCCCGATACTGGTTGTCGAGGCTGCTGTCATACACTAGAACCCAGTCGCCTTCCTCGATCTTCTTCAAGCTTAGTCAGTGAGTCCGGTCGAACCGTCCTTTGTTCTTTACCCTCCCCATCCGTAGTTTCTCCGCGGCTCAGTCCACGTCCTCCGGTCTTCATTCCAGCTGCCGAATCCATGCCGCTAATAGCTCCTCCCAGCTCATCTCGTTGTTCCAGTCCACCGTGGCTCATGAGGAGATTTTCTGCTCCGTTGGCATGATCGGCTTCTGCCCGTACATTAGCTCTACCGGCATGAAGCCGGTTACCGAACTATGCGTAGTTCAGTCCGCCCACAACGCATAGGGTAAGAGCCACGGCCAGTTCTCGACATGGCCTCCACACGCCCGTACCAACGCTTTGACGATCGGCCCGTGTCCGCGCTCCACCTTCCCATTAGCCTCCGGATTGTACGTTGTGGTGAGCGAGAGTTTAATTCCTAGCCGGTCAAACAACTCTTCCGCCTCTTGCGCGTCCAATTCCCCGCGGTCAGCCATGATCTTACCTACGCACCCGTACTGGCATACCACTTCTTCGATCAGAAATCGGCACACGGCCGTAGTCGTTTTGCTCTGCAACGCTCGGCCTTCCACCTGCATCATCAGGTCCTCCCGAGCCAACACCAGATACCGCATCTGCCCTACCCCCATCAGCATCGTCACTAGATCCACCATCCACTTGAAGTGGACGGTCGGAGGGTAGGTCGGGTAGAGCTCATGCCGATGTCGGACTATGGAGTGCACCTAATAGCTTTCGCAAGTCATCACGAACCGATGCACGTCCCGGTATAGTCCCGGCCACTAGTACTTCCCCTTCAGCTTCTCGAATGTGACCCACGTCCCGGGGTGTCTGGCCTAGGGACTCTCGTGGTACGCCGTCAACAATTCTTCCTGTTCCTCTTTCTTCGCCACCACGCGGAGCGGGATGCCGTCTCTCTTCTTCGGGTGCTTCCATATGCTCCCGTCCTGTAGAAAGAATCGGTACGCTTTCTTCTGAATCCGGTTGGCCGCTTCCTTCATCCATGTCGCGTCCGGTGTCATTGCCTTCAGGAACCCACCGATCTGGAGCCACTCCCCATCGTACTTGCTCTCGTCGAATTTGTTAAGCGCCGGAGTGCTCCCCTTTCTTGTTGTTACGTTGTCTGACCTGAAGAAATCCTCGCCGACTTCCTCGTTATCCGAAACCATGCCGTCCTTGTCACTGAACCGCGCCCTTGAAAGCATATTGGCCATGGCATTATCTTTCTCGGAGATGTGTCGTATCTCCCGGTTCAGGGACTTGATGTATGAGATCCACCTGAGCATCGCTAGGTCTGGAGTCGTGCATCCGGAGACCATACCTAGAATTGGTAAGCAATCCGTCTCGATGATGACTTCCGTCCCGATCAGATAGTCCTTGTCGGCCTTGACTACCGAAACGATACCCCACAACTCGCGCTTAACTTGGGTGTATCCTCGCTGCCGCTCGCTCAATACCTTCGCCCCGAAACGGATCGGGAACCGTACGCCGTCCTTGTCCTCCTGATTGATCACCCACCCGATCCCTGTCGGGCTCGTGTCCACCGTCACGTAGATGGGGACTTCCTTGCCGTAAACCGCTCTTCGGAGAGCCGGTGCCGCAGCAAGCGCCTCCTTCAGCCTCCGGACCGACTCTGTGTGCTCCGTCCTCCACTCGAACCTACGCCCTGTCTTCAATAGCCCATAGAGCGGTTCCGCGACATGTTCGTAGTGCGGAATCCAGATGTGGTAGAACGCGCACGCACCCAAGAATCTGCGGACCTCCGTAACCGACCCGCAATCGTCCTTCATCACGGAGATGGCTTCTACCTTTGCTGGGGACAATTTCCGGCCATAGGGCCCACACAGGTGTCCGAATGCTGATTTTTCTCTGGAGAAGGTGAGCCGCGCGCTCTTGAGTCTTTGTAGCACCTTCTTGTTGGAGACGAGGTCGTCTATGCGGAAGATCAAGAAGCATTCGATTGCTGTTGAGTACCTGCGTATGACAATTTGTAGGTCGTTGCACAGAGAGAGAGAGAGAGACACACACAAGACTCTTTCTTATTCCATAAAGCAATAATACAACACCCAACCTTACAAAAAGGTTACAAGGTCACTATATATAGTGACCGACTTAGGGCAACTACCCTTTATGCTAATTACATAAATGGCCATTCGGGATAGTGTGAATACGTCCATTATACACATGTATTCGACACTCCCCCGTAATGGGCGTATACATGGGTTATCTAAGATTACAGGTATAGACTTAGGTTCTCGGACATATCAGCTTTGTTCGAGTCGGCAGGGTCCGAAGGCAGAAGACCGAACTGGTCGGGTCGGAACAGTTGAAGCCGATCATTAAGGAACTGATGTCGGTTGTCGGGAACCATCCTGCTCTGTGTCCGGCTCTAACCGGACTGGTTTGTCGTTACGCCCATCTGATGCCGAAGAGACCGAAAGCGGTCTGCCGAAAGACACTTGGTCATTCCATCTGCGACATTGTCGGTTGTGGATATTTTCTCTAGACCGATTTTCCCTGAAATGACGCAGTCCCGAACGAAGTGATATCGAACGTCGATATGTTTGGAGGCGTTGTGGTGAACCGGATTTTTCGACAAGGCAACAGCACCTTGACTGTCGCTATAGACAACTGGGGCCGAGTCATGATCGACTTGCCGAAACGTGTGCGCCAGCCGACCGAGCCATAAGGCTTCTTTTGCTACGTCGGACGCAGCTACATATTCTGCTTCGGTCGTTGAGGTCGCTGTGCACTCCTGAAGTTTCGACTTCCACGAAATTGCTCCATTGCCGAATTTGAAGCAGTATCCGGTTGTTGATTTCCGACTGTCTATACAGCCGGCGAAGTCCGAGTCGGTGTAACCGACTACGCCTGAGGTTCGGTTCGGACCGAAAAGAATGCCGTGGTCTTTTGTGCCAGCCAGATATCTGAACACATGCTTGACTGCGTTCCAATGCGATCGGCCAGGATTGTGCATAAATCTGCTAACGACTCCTACGGCGTGAGAAATGTCAGGCCGTGTCGCGACCATCTGTTGGCCGGTCAGAGAAGGCAAATGGGAAAGCAAGGTCGGATCGGATAAATATAGAAATAGGAATAGAATTATTAGGAGGGACGGATCCGGTAGTTGTAACCGATCCGGATCCGAACCGATTCGGTTTCGGTTAACGGTTGCCTACCGAGCACCGATTGTAATCTGGCCGGATGCCTATAAAAGGATCCGATGTTTTGTAATGAAAGCGCGAAGAATTAATATAGTTTTGCTTATGCTGATTAATCTTGTCTTCGTCTGTGCTTAAGTGTAATTATCATACGCGTGTATTAACATCCTATCCCTACCACCCTTTGGAGAAGTGTCGGATAGACACCTGTGTTGCGGCTAGTCCAGCCATACATACAACACTATTTTGGCGACCACGATTCCTGCAGAGTGCAGAGGACAACCGGGGGATGGATGTCTAGACAAAATAACGACCACATCACCGAAAGAGAGAGACGCCACGCCGAACGGCAGCGACGACGGGAAGCCCTGCAGCAAGCCGTCGACGAGATCTGGAGCGATCGGTCATTCTCAAAAACGCTTCGGCAAATCGCAGAAAACGCTCTGCAGTTCCAGGTTCTACAAGCTTCCGACGAAGGCAGTAGCATAACCAGCCTCCAAGAAGCGGAGACACTACTACAGACTCTCGCTGGCGGCGACGGGGACGCAGCAGCATTTGCAACATTAGAGGCGGATTCGGATAGCGGGGAAAGCGTGGGATCCCGCTATAAAAGCAGGCACGAGAACAACCCCTTTGAGTCGGATCACTCAGCAACATCGGAGCCAGAGGAGGAACTAACTCTGGAGTTCGGTGACCGGCAATCGCCGAGGAGGGAGGAGCGGATACCAACACCACCCGCGGAGGAACCGCAGGAGCGGTTATCAACACCACCCGCGGAGGAACCGCAGGAGCGGTTATCAACACCACCCGCGGAGGAACCGCAGGAGCGGTTATCAACACCACCCGCGGAGGAACCGCAGGAGCGGATACCAACACCACCTGCGGAGGAACCGCAGGAGCGGAGACCGACATCGGAGGAACCAGCGCAGGAGAATCAGTGGGACGACACGATGCCGTATCCATACCCAAAGTATCGGGATGAGCCCGACGGAGAGGCACATGTGTATGCATTCCTGCGAACATGGGAAGCCAACCACGTGTCCCAGAGACTGACGGAGCCCGAGGCCGACCGATCCAAAGTCGCCGAATTCGGCATGACATTAGAAGGACCGGCGGCCCGGTGGCACGACAAGCACTTACCAGGCAGCTTCGCCACGTTCGAGGCATTGAAAACCCAGTTTTTACGCTTGTTTCATAGACGAGTGGAACAAAGGGAATTGGTCGGACAATTCTACACCACTCGGCAGGGAGAAAACGAGACGGTCCCACAATTTATCATTCGTTTCCAGACCTTGCACAGTCAATTAGCAAGAGCACCACCCGAAGAGGAGGCCAAGGCAGTCTTTTTGGCTGCGTTAAAAGACCCACTTCGAGCGATGTGTGGAATCATCGATTTCAGCACCAGCACAATGGACCAAGTCATTGATCGGGTCCTGGAAATGGACAACACGAGCCCCTTCTTGCCGATGGGGGCGTTACACCAGGCGCTTCCGAAGGAGGAGGACCTCCGGTTCCGACAAGCCCTACAATGCACAACATGCCTAAATTCGGGGCACTCGACCGTTGACTGCACCCTGCGCGCACAGTGCATGATATGCAATTCTCGCGCCCACACAACGAACCAATGCGAGTATAACCTGTTAACTCGACAAGCGGCACCGGTCCGACACATCGAACCGCGCAATCGGGACCCGGAAGAGGATCAATTCCGGAGGGACGACCGCTACCGACGAGAACGCGGCGACAGATACCCCGATAGAAGACGCGACAGCTATGACCGAGAGGAGAACCGAAGGGATAGCTACCCCCGGGACCGGTACGACCGAGAGGAGAACCGAAGGGATAGCTACCCCCGGGACCGGTACGACCGAGACGAATCCCCAGAATATGAGCGACGCAGAGAAGAAAGGCGGCCAGGGAACCGGAATTTCCGACGGAACCAAAGGCGTGGATTCTTCCGTAGAGAGGAGCGTTGGGAGGCAACAAGGAATGACAAACCAGTAGCGGCACCGGAGAACAAAAAAACCGAGGACAACCGCCGGGGAATGCCCCTCCCCCAAACATGGGAAAAAGGAGAATCCAGCAACACGCACAGAGTGTACTGTTATTACTGCCGAAAAGAAGGGCATTACAGTAATCAATGCCCAAGCAAAACAGCCGACAAGCAGCCAGCAGTCAACATGGTGACAGCCGAAGTACAGCAGGTTACCACGCGGTCGAAAGGGAAGGCCGCCGAATGGGAAGCCCAGGAAGCAATCAGAAAACAAGCGGCACAATGGATCAAAGAAGCCAACGAACAAGGTGCGGCGGAAGTAAGAAACCAAAATATGCCAAGGGAGGAGGAAATCGTACAGCCAGGAGAAAACCCGACATGGCAAGCACTACAAGATTGTCAGATCGTGCTGCCGTTGGCACGGTTACTACAGTTGGTGCCGCGGTTTACAGCAGACTTACAAGCCGCTGTGAGCAAACCAACGCCGACGCCGGCACCGGCATTTTTCTCCAACCCGGAGGAAGGCCCAGCGGTGGTTGATACCAGTAGCCCAGCAATCACGACAATCGTCAAAGGAAAGGAGATTCCAGGAACAATTATTGACGGAGGCTCCGGGGTGAACGTCATTAGTCGACAGACATGCGACGACCTAGGCATCCAAGAGTGGGAACCATGCCCCTTCTGGTTACGCATGGCGGATACAAGCTCAGTCCGACCAACTGGTCTTATCCGGGACTTGGAAGTAACAATAGGAGGCCACGTATTCCGAATATCGGCCGTGGTACTAGAGCTGAATGTACAAGGCGCATATCCCCTACTGTTAGGACGACCATGGCTGCGAACGGCGCATATCAAGCAAAACTGGCAAAAGAATATGATCACGTTCCGACGAGGGAAAACAAAGGTACGGGTAGCCACGCAACCACGGGTGCTCACTAGCAAGGAGGCAACCCCTTTATATGCCGAAAGCATCAACATGTTGGAGGGCTTACCGGATGAGGAAGTTGATCGGTACCTCGAGGAACACCCACAGATCGTCCCACTTTTTGAGGTGGATATCACGGCAGCGGTAGAGCCGTACATCACAATGCCGGACGAGCCGGACAAAGTGGTGATCCGGGAACTACGCCAAGCACAGGAAGCCCTAGAAAGAGAAATGACGATATCCCAAAGGGTGAAAGCATCTCAGCTGGAAGAGGTGGACCTCGGCACAACAGAACAACCCCGACCGGTAAAAGTCGCGAAGGAATTGCCAAAGGAGGAAAAACAGGCAATGGTAGCACTGTTAACGGATTTCAAGGACGTGTTCGCATGGTCATACGAAGACATGCGAGGGTTGGACCCCCAGCTCTACCAGCACCAAATTCATCTAAGTACTGACGCGAAACCCATCGCTCAACGTCGGTACCGGATGAATCCAAACTATGCGGCAAAGGTGAAGGAGGAAATTGACAAGCTCCTCCGGGTCGGATTTATCCGACCAGTCAAGCAGGCAACCTGGCTAAGCCCGATAGTCGTGGTCCCGAAAAAGAACGGCAAAATCCGGGTATGTGTGGACTACAGGAAACTAAATGCCGCGACAGTGACCGACGCTTTTCCACTACCATTCACGGACGGAGTGCTAGATGCGGTGGCCGGCCACGAAGTTTACAGCTTCCTGGACGGATTCAGCGGCTACAACCAAATCCGAATGAACCCGGCCGACCAAGAGAAAACAGCGTTCGTGACGGAATGGGGAGTGTTCGTCGCGGTCGTGATGATGTTCGGATTAAAGACAGCCCCTGCAACATTTCAAAGGATAATTATGGAAATCTTCGGTGATTTTATTCCCGGTTTTATGCAGGTCTTCCTAGACGATTTCGCCGTCTACAGCCGACACGGAGAGCATCTCGATCACCTACGACTATGCTTAGAAAAGTGCCGCGAGTACCGATTAACTCTGAACCCGGCTAAGTGCGTCTTTGGAGTCGCAAGCGGCAATTTGTTAGGCCACGTGGTGAGTCAAGAAGGAATCGCGGTAGATCCGGATAAGGTAAAAGCAATTCTCGACGCACCGGCACCGAATAGCGCAAAAGCTTTAAGCCGATTCCTTGGTCAAATAAGGTGGCATAGTCGGATGATACGGCACCTTGCCGACTTTGCGACACCATTGCACGCTGCTGTACATAGAGTACCTTTCCAATGGACAGAAACGGAGGAGGCAGCCTACCAAGCGTTGCAGGTCATGCTGTCACAAGCTCCGGTGGTGCAGCCGCCGGACTGGAGTAAAAGCTTTCACGTCTTCGTCGACGCGTCGGACGTAGCAATCGGCAGCGTTTTGATGCAACTCACGGAACCGAAATGGTATCGGCCGGTGTACTACGCAAGCAGGAAACTCTCGAAAGCCGAACGGAACTACTCTACAACGGAACGAGAGGCATTAGGAATGGTGTACAGCGTCACAAAGTACAGGCACTATCTGCTCGGACGAAAGTTCTCCTTCCACGTTGACCACTCGGCGCTACTCTACCTGGTGTCAAAGGCAGCCCTGACAGGAAAACTCGCACGGTGGACGCTGCTATTACAGGAATTCGAATTCGACATTTTCCACCGACCCGGGGTGCAGCATGCGGTAGCAGACTACCTGAGCAGACTAGAATCCGGAGAATCAGGGGACGGCGTACAGGACGAATTTCCCGACGCCGAGCTGTTTAAGGTCACGACGGCACCGGCAACGGAAACCACAGTAGCGGACGAAGACAAATGGTTAACCGAAATGCATCAGTTCCTGAGCACCGGAGTTCCCCCGGAAAACCTGGACCGAGACGAACGGAAGAGGATGGCAGTACGGAGCAGACATTTCTGCTTGGTAGGAGACACCCTCTATCACAAGGGGGCAGATGGCGTATGGAGGCGAGCAGTGCGGAGCGATGAAAAGGATCTGATCCTGAGGGAAGCCCACTGTGGAATTGCAGGCGGGCATTATGCCGGCGAAACAACAGCCCGGAAGATATGGCAGAGCGGACTATGGTGGCCGACTACCATGAGAGATGCCGTTAAGTATAGCAGGGAATGCGACCTGTGTCAACGACTGGGCCAACCCACGGAGCAGGCCCGGATGCCACATCACCCGGTCTTGCCATTAGAACCATTCCAAAAGTGGGGCTTGGACTTTGTCGGCCCCTTTAAGCCACCGGCAATGCGGACCGGAAATCGGTATATAATAGTGGCTACCGACTACTGCACCAAATGGGTAGAAGCAAAGGCACTACGGGACAACACGGCGGCGTCCACGGCCAAATTTTTATATGAATGCATATGGTGTCGGTACGGATGCCCGATTGAGCTGATCAGTGACCAGGGAGGACATTTCCTCGGGCAGGTGGTGGGAAGTTTGACATCATTCTATGCGGTAGTACACAAACGAAGCACTCCCTACTACCCTCAAGCCAACGGATTAGCGGAATCAACAAACAAAACGCTACAGAACATCCTTAGAAAAATCGTCAATGAGAACCGGACCGACTGGGACACGAAGTTGCAGAGCGTGCTGTGGGCGTACCGAACGGCGTACAAGACTAGCATCCGGACGACCCCGTTCCGACTGGCATTCGGCTTGGAAGCAGTCATGCCAGTAGAATTCCAAATTCCTAGCTTAAGAATACAGGTTAAGGAGCGGTTAAGCGAGAAGGAATCCGAACGAATCCGGCTGAAGATGCTGTTAAAACTGGAAGAAAATCGAATAGCCAGCCTGCTACAGCTAGAACTAGAGCAAAGGAGGAGGAAAGCCTTTGTAGACCGACACCGGCGCGGTAACGAAAAGGAATTCGAGATCGGGAAACCGGTATTACTGTTCCAGACAAGGATGGGGAGCATGCCAGGGAAATTGCGATTTCGGTGGACCGGACCATTCTGGATCACAAAGGAGTACAATGGGTCTTACCAGCTCGGGACGTTGTCAGGAGAAGTTGTGGGCAAATGGGCAAATGGTTTTCGCCTAAAACCGTATAAGGGGCACATGCCAGCTAACCCCTTCAAGCAAGACCCGGAAAACCCGAATGGCGAGGAACCGACACCGACGCGTAACAACGACGAGGAACCGACAACAGTGCGCACCGACCCGAACACATCGGGGGGAACCGAACAATGATGCGGCATATGTTAAAAAAAAAAAAAAAAAAAAAAAAAAAAAAATGAATGATGACGTGGTGCTAGGGTCAAGAAGATCAAGAAAATCATGGTAATGATGAAGGAGGTAGTTACAACCGTCAGACGGGTGCACGAGCTATTTAAAGCACAGAACGTGGGGGGCCGAGGTACAGGATTTAAAATGCGCGTCAATTAAGGAGTCATAATGACAGACACGTAGGAGATTCGACACACGCGGCAAAGAAACGCAAGCATGACACGCGGCAGCAAAGGACAGACATACTATTCATGACACAGCATGCGGAGGCGCCAAAAATAGGCAGAACACGTGCAACCGTCAAAATTAAAAAGTTACATGCTAATTATGGCAGAACACGTGTAGCCGTCAAAAATTAAAGAGTGACATGCTAATTATGGCAGGGGACGCGCGAAAAACAGGAAAAGACGGCTCGAGGGAAACGCCACTATATAAAGGAAGAACCGGGGAAGGGTTCACTTTTTACGAATTTTCCCACAAGCAAACGCAGGCTCAAGACAACAAGATCCGACGCGCAGAACACCTACACCCCGACCTCAGACCACAGGCAGCAGCAGACGAAGAAGAAGCGATGGCACTGTCGGACGGAGCGCGACAATGGCTGACAGAGAACGGATTAGGAGGGCTGCTGCGGGTCGCTGACGCTCCACCACACAAGGAACCAGAGCAGGCGGCAACAGCGGTGGACTTAGCAGAGGTCACTGAAGGAGCGGTACAAGCGCTCACAGGGATTTCGGAGGGAGGACTTCAGACGATAGAGCTACCCTCGAGCCAAATATTCTTCGAGTATTTCGGCGAATACTCCCTTAGCAGCAAGGCGTATCGCACACAGGGCGGAGAAAACCTGCTGTTCGGAGAGGTGGCCCGCGCCCTGATGGAGTACGGGTTCGTGAACCCTCGTCCGGCAGCCATAGCCAAATACCGAGCAGCGATCGTCATCGCGACATTCGAAGGCCTGCAGGTGGACTGGCTCCACTTCATCACCGAAGGACTGAAAGAGGCGATAAAGCACTTGGTGGAAGGGAAGAAGCCATGGGCCGGAATATCCCAATGGTTAACAGTGTTGGTCCCACCGGTGTCCCCCATCAAGCACAAGCAAAGAAGTCGGCAGGAGACTACCCCGAAGCAAACCATGAAGCGCCGGCGAATACTAGAGAAACACACCCCAGGATGGACACAGGAAGAAGAAGCGCCGCCAGAAGAGGGATCATCCCGACAGCCGCGGAAAGAAGGCTCATCTCGACAACCGAGGGAAGAAGACTCCTCCCGACAGCAACGGGAGGAAGGCTCATCACGGCAGCCACAGAAACAGCAACAACAACCGACAACGAAGAAGAAAAAGGCGGAAAAAGGCAAGGAGAAGGTGGCAAAGAAGACCAGCAAGAGGCAAACTGACACCGAACCAGTAACGCTCGAATCGGAACCGGTACCAGTAAAGGAACCAATAGTGGCACCGACGGAGGACGCTGAAACAGAGGAAGACTCATCCGAACCGATGTTAATACTACCACCCAGGCAAGGAAAGGAGAAACGAGCGACAAGACCGACCCCAACAGCGGACGGAACTCAGCAAAGGGCAAAAGAACCGCCTCCAGTAACCGGAACAGAAGCGACACAGGATGAAGGTCCGTCTGCACCAAAGACGGCAGTACCGGAACCGACGGCGGCGGAGTTCGAAGAACAAAGAAAGGAACAAGCGCCGGAACAAGAGAAGAGGCCGGAGAAACAGCCGGAAAAACAGCCGGAGCTAGGCACGCCTGCTGACACCAACGAAGGCAGAACAAAGGCACAATGGCTAAGGTGGTTGTCAGGACAGTTGTCGGGAGTAGCAGACCAGATGGAGAAAGAGGAGGAGCAAAGAGAAGAAGTGACTAGGACGATGACTAAGGATATGGTCATGCTCCGGGCACAATTACATGAGCTGCAAGAAGAGCTAGCACAGGCAAAAGAAGGCAGCCGACAAGCACAAGATGGCACCGAGCCGGTCGGGACATCTGAAAAGCAAGCCGAACCAGAAACGGAGATGGCCTTGCAAACCGGCCCTGAGACCGAGAAGTTAATAGCAACTTTGAAAGAAGAATTACAGGCTCCGGAGGCATTGAGAGATAACGAAAGAGAGCAGCGGAAGTTGGTAGAAGACGACAGACGGCGAATGGAGGAAGGCCTTCGCCGAAGCAAAGCCACCAATGACCGACTACAAGAAGAAAACGGGACACTGCAAAAGGAAAAAGATAGGCTGCGCCGACGAATGGAGCAGGAAATTGAGCGGTTGCGAGAGGAACTCCGACAACAAAAGGACCGGGATGATCAGTTGCGAGCTCAGGCGAACCGACGCCTAAAACAGAAGACGGAGGAATTCGACAGACTATGTAAGGATTATAAACAGGCCACGTCGGACATCAAGAATCAGGCAGCAACGTACGACCGACAGATAGAGAAGCTGAAAGAGCAGCTCAAGGAAAACCGCTTGGAATTTGTCCAAAGGAAGGGAGGAAGTATCGGCGGAGAAGACCTTGACGTCGGAACAAAGAAAGGAGATGGAAGTACTTCGGCAAAAAGTAGGGGAGCTGACAAAGAGCAGGAATGAGGAGAAAGTGAAGTTGACTTTCGAAATCAACAAATGGCGGAGTACCTGTGACAAGCAAAAAGTCGACTCTGAAGCTCAAGCTCAGTTAATGGCCGACATCATCAAACGGATAAGGAAGGAAAAACAAGCAGCTTCGGAACAGGCTAAAGCAGGGGTTGACCGAATTAAGTTCATCATGTCAAGCTGGAGTACCCGAGCTCAGGCCAGCATAAATGAAAGCACGGAGAAACTCTGGAAGGAATGGGCACAACAGGCAGCTGAACTGCAGATACTCCGAGCTGATGCAGAAAATCGGAAGAAAAACGGAGATGGGTTCTATAAAATGGACGAAGAAAGTATCGTCAACATCCGGGAAGAACTGTCGGAGGATTTCTATGCTCTAGCAGAAGAGCATCTCAAGGAAATCCGAGGGTTAGTAGAGAGGTTGGATGACGGACAGCTCGAAACCCAACTAGAATTGGAAGGGTACGAGAAGGACCGACTGCGACAGGAAGCCGAGGGACACACAACGCCGATCTCCATTAGTGAGGGCGAGCGACCGGCTGAAGAGGATCCAACCGACAATTCACCCCGACAAGAATTACCCGAGGAAGAACTTCCGGAGCAAGAGCAGGTTGATGCCGGGGATGATGCAGAGTGGAGACAGAGAAGTACCGAATCCGGGGAGGAAAGGACACAACCAGTGGAAACCGGAGAGAGCGATACCGGGAACGGAACGGAGGTGGAGCAGGACAGACCCGGACAGGATACAGAAGAAACACCGGTATTACCGGTAGAAGCAGAGTCGGAGCAGCAAGATGCGAAAAGGCAGCCAATCCAATCGGAAGTCGGAGACGGCACAGGCAAAACAACACTTGAAACCTCGGAGCGGAGTTTGCCTGATAATTTGGAGGAAGACTGAAGCCGGCTGTGGGTTCGAAGTGCAATGCACTTTCCCACGGGCGTGCCATGTGTTGGCCGGTCAGAGAAGGCAAATGGGAAAGCAAGGTCGGATCGGATAAATATAGAAATAGGAATAGAATTATTAGGAGGGACGGATCCGGTAGTTGTAACCGATCCGGATCCGAACCGATTCGGTTTCGGTTAACGGTTGCCTACCGAGCACCGATTGTAATCTGGCCGGATGCCTATAAAAGGATCCGATGTTTTGTAATGAAGAAAAAAAGAATTAATATAGTTTTGCTTATGCTGATTAATCTTGTCTTCGTCTGTGCTTAAGTGTAATTATCATACGTGTGTATTAACATCCTATCCCTACCACCCTTTGGAGAAGTGTCGGATAGACACCTGTGTTGCGGCTAGTCCAGCCATACATACAACACCATCAGGTACATAAGGGAGCCGACTGCCGGTGCATACGGTACCGACTTCATATTTTCCCCCTCCGGACCGGATGTCGGGCAGTCTCGCTGAGAGAGCCGAAGATTCATAGGGAGCGGGGTCGAAGCAGATTTGGCTGATTGCATGTTGAAGCGTTCTAAGACACGTCGGATATAGTCGGTCTGAGACAGAAAAAGATGTCGTTTATCGCGATGCCGACTAATCTTCATGCCGATTATGTGTCGTGCCGGACCGAGGTCCTTCATGGCAAACTTCAACCGCAGTTGCCGAATGAGATCGGCAAGTTCGCCCGCGTGGCGTCCAGAAATGAGCATGTCGTCCACGTAAATGATGAGGAAGATGGGTGATCCATCTTGAGCTGTGTTGGTAAAGAGACAATGGTCCTCATCGCTTTTTGAGAAGCCGATCGATTGGATGAAGTCGTCGAACTTCTTGTACCATTGTCGCGGTGCCTGTTTGAGGCCGTATAGACTCTTCCTGAGTCGGCAAACTAGATGTTCTTGGCCAGTCGCCACGAAGCCTTTTGGCTGCTCCATATAAATTTCCTCCTCGAGATCACCATGGAGGAAGGCTGTTTTGACATCTAGCTGAATCAGCTCCAAGTTGTCGGCTGCCACGACGCCGAGCAGAAAACGAAGGGTTGTCATTTTCACCACTGGTGAAAAAATCTCGTCGAAGTCGACGCCATATTCTTGTCGGAAGCCCTTCGCAACTAATCTGGCCTTGTACTTTGGGGTGGTGGAATCAGACGTCTCTTTTAGTCGATAAACCCACTTGCAAGGAAGAGCACGTCGGTTCCTAGGTAATTCGACCAGATCCCACGTCTTGTTTGCCCGAATGGAGTGCATTTCCGACTCCATCGCCAGATGCCAGGTGGCGGAATCGACAGATGTCGATGCTTCTTCGTAAGACGTCGGTTCCCCGGCGTCGGTGAAGAAAATTCCAGGAGAATACCTCTCCGGAGGTTGCGACAGTCTCTCGGATCGGCGAGGTAAGATTGGACTGGTCGCATCGGGTATCAAGGTCGGATGGTCCGAAAGCGGATTGTTCTGCTGTGCCGAGTCGGAGTTGTCCGAGTCGGTAGTGTAAGGTTCAGCTACCCGTGAAGCTGACCGTGTGTTGAGAGCGGGGCCTTCTTGAAGGGTCGGCACATCGGAAAATGTTACCCTTCGGACTTCGATCGGTTTTTCGACTGATGGATTCATAGCCGACTCGTTGAACACAACGTCCGAACTTCGAACGATTTGTCTGCGTTCGGGGTCCCAAAGTCGGTATCCCATTTCGCCGTCGGATCCATATCCAAGGAAAATGCATTTCCTGGACCGAGGTGCAAGTTTTCGGCGATCATCTTTCGGAATAAGGGCGTACGCCTCGCATCCGAAGATCCTCAGCTTGTCGTAATTCGGCTTACTGCCGATCCATAGTTCCTGAGGAATTTGAAGTCCTAGAGGTCTACTTGGCGACATATTGATTATGTGTACTGCCGTGAGTAGAGCCTCTGCCCAGAAGCCATCCGACAGTCCGGAGTGTTGGAGCATGGAAACTGTCCGTTCTTGGATTGTCCGATTCATGCGTTCGGCAATCCCGTTTTGCTCCGGACTGTGTGGTGCCGTAAATTCACGTCGGATGCCGCGTTGTCGGCAGAATTTGACGAATTCTTCTGATTTGAACTCTCCCCCATTGTCGGTCCGAAAGCATTTCAGCTTTCGGTCGGTTTGATTTTCTACCATAACGAGCCAATCGGTGAAGATCGAGAAGACCCGATCTTTGGTGCGAATTGGATAAGCCCACACCTTTCGAGTCGAGTCGTCAATAAAAGTGACGAAGTAAGAGGCACCGCCGAGAGACTGATGCGGCATTGGGCCACAGACGTCCGAGTGGACCAAATCGAGAGGTCTCGTTTCTCTTGGTGCTGATGTCGGGTGTGATGCGGCTGCTTGTTTGCCATACTGGCAATGCTCGCAAAATTGATGGTCTGAGAAGGAGAGTTTGGGGATGTATCCGGCTCTAGATAGGTGCGTGATGCCGGCCTTGCTGAGGTGTCCTAATCTTCGGTGCCATAGTGATGACACAGGAATATCCACCAAAAACA
Source organism: Azolla caroliniana (assembly GCF_043228905.1). Taxonomy (NCBI): domain Eukaryota; kingdom Viridiplantae; phylum Streptophyta; class Polypodiopsida; order Salviniales; family Salviniaceae; genus Azolla; species Azolla caroliniana. Next base: position 8,357,595 of record NW_028230438.1, on the reverse strand, counting down.
GGTTACCCTCTCTGAGCGTAACATGTAACGGATACAGGGAGTGTATCTTGGGTCCTCTAGCAAGCAGGAGGTTCCCCCTGTGGAGTGTCCACCCTCCCGAAGAAAAACCGGCACGAATGCCGTCTTCATCTAGTTGTCCGACTGAGATCAATGGCCTTGAGAGCTCGGGTACATGTCGGACATTGTGGAGTACAAGTGTAGAGCCACCTGCAAGGTTGAGCTCTACTGTGCCGATTCCGATGATGTCACAGTGTTGTGAGTTGCCGACTCGAACTGAGTCGGAGTGACGGATCGTATATTGCCGGAATTGGGATCGATGAGGAGTCACGTGAAATGACGCGCCCGAGTCTAAGAGCCATGTGCTCGATTCTTTGTTGTATGTATGGCTGGACTAGCCGCAACACAGGTGTCTATCCGACACTTCTCCAAAGGGGTGGTAGGGATAGGATGTTAATACACGCGTATGATAATTACACTTAAGCACAGACGAAGACAAGATTAATCAGCATAAGCAAAACTATATTAATTCTTTTTTTCTTCATTACAAAACATCGGATCCTTTTATAGGCATCCGGCCAGATTACAATCGGTGCTTGATAAGCAACCGTTAACCGAAACCGAATCGGTTCGGATCCGGATCGGTTACAACTACCGGATCCGTCCCTCCTAATAATTCTATTCCTATTTCTATATTTATCCGATCCGACCTTGCTTTCCCATTTGCCTTCTCTGACCGGCCAACACATGGCACGCCCGTGGGAAAGTGCATTGCACTTCGAACCCACAGCCGGCTTCAGTCTTCCTCCAAATTATCCAGCAAACTCCGCTCAGAGGTTTCAAGTGTTGTTTTGCCTGTGCCGTCTCCGACTTCCGATTGGATTGGCTGCCTTTTCGCATCTTGCTGCTCCGACTCTGCTTCTACCGGTAGTACCGGTGTTTCTTCTGTATCCTGTCCGGGTCTGTCCTGCTCTACCTCCGTTCCGTTCCCGGTATCGCTTTCTCCGGTTTCCACTGGTTGTGTCCTTTCCTCCCCGGATTCGGTACTTCTCTGTCTCCACTCTGCATCATCCCCGGCATCAACCTGCTCTTGCTCCGGAAGTTCTTCCTCGGGTAATTCTTGTCGGGGTGCATTGTTGGTTGGGTCCTCTTCAGCCGGTCGCTCGCCCTCACTAATGGAGATCGGCGTTGTGTGTCCCTCGGCTTCCTGTCGCAGTCGGTCCTTCTCGTACCCTTCCAATTCTAGTTGGGTTTCGAGCTGCCCGTCATCCAACCTCTCTACTAACCCTCGGATTTCCTTGAGATGCTCTTCTGCTAGAGCATAGAAATCCTCCGACAGTTCTTCCCGGATGTTGACGATACTTTCTTCGTCCATTTTATAGAACCCATCTCCGTTTTTCTTCCGATTTTCTGCATCAGCTCGGAGTATCTGCAGTTCAGCTGCCTGTTGTGCCCATTCCTTCCAGAGTTTCTCCGTGCTTTCATTTATGCTGGCCTGAGCTCGGGTACTCCAGCTTGACATGATGAACTTAATTCGGTCAACCCCTGCTTTAGCCTTTTCCGAAGCTGCTTGTTTTTCCTTCCTTATCCGTTTGATGATGTCGGCCATTAACTGAGCTTGAGTTTCAGAGTCGACTTTTTGCTTGTCACAGGTACTCCGCCATTTGTTGATTTCGAAAGTCAACTTCACTTTCTCCTCATTCCTGCTCTTTGTCAGCTCCCCTACTTTCTGCCGAAGTACTTCCATCTCCTTTCTTTGTTCCGACGTCAAGGTCTTCTCCGCCGATACTTCCTCCCTTGCTTTGGACAGTTCCAAGCGGTTTTCCTTGAGCTGCTCTTTCAGCTTCTCTATCTGTCGGTCGTACGTTGCTGCCTGATTCTTGATGTCCGACGTGGCCTGTTTATAATCCTTACATAATCTGTCGAATTCCTCCGTCTTCTGTTTTAGGCGTCGGTTCGCCTGAGCTCGCAACTGATCATCCCGGTCCTTTTGTTGTCGGAGTTCCTCTCGCAACCGCTCAATTTCCTGCTCCATTCGTCGGCGCAGCCCGTTTTCTTCTTGTAGTCGGTCATTGGTAGCTTTGCTTCGGCGAAGGCCTTCCTCCATTCGCCGTCTGTCGTCTTCTACCAACTTCCGCTGTTCTCTTTCGTTATCTCTCAATGCCTCCTGAGCCTGTAATTCTTCTTTCAAAGTTGCTATTAACTTCTCGGTCTCAGGGCCGGTTTGCAAGGCCCTCTCCGTTTCTGGTTCGGCTTGCTTTTCTGATGTCCCGACCGGCTCGGTGCCATCTTGTGCTTGTCGGCTGCCTTCTTTTGCCTGTGCTAGCTCTTCTTGCAGTTCATGTAATTGTGCCCGGAGCATGACCATATCCTTAGTCATCGTCCTAGTCACTTCTTCTCTTTGCTCCTCCTCTTTCTCCATCTGGTCTGCTACTCCCGACAACTGTCCTGACAACCACCTTAGCCATTGTGCCTTTGTTCTGCCTTCGTTGGTGTCAGCAGGCGTGCCTAGCTCCGGCTGTTTTTCCGGCTGTTTCTCCGGCCTCTTCTCTTGTTCCGGCGCTTGTTCCTTTCTTTGTTCTTCGAACTCCGCCGCCGTCGGTTCCGGTACTGCCGTCTTTGGTGCAGACGGATCTTCATCCTGTGTCGCTTCTGTTCCGGTTACTGGAGGCGGTTCTTTTGCCCTTTGCTGAGTTCCGTCCGCTGTTGGGGTCGGTCTTGTCGCTCGTTTCTCCTTTCCTTGCCTAGGTGGTAGTATTAACATCGGTTCGGATGAGTCTTCCTCTGTTTCAGCGTCCTCCGTCGGTGCCACTATTGGTTCCTTTACTGGTACCGGTTCCGATTCGAGCGTTACTGGTTCGGTGTCGGTTTGCCTCTTGCTGGTCTTCTTTGCCACCTTCTCCTTGCCTTTTTCCGCCTTTTTCTTCTTCGTTGTCGGTTGCTGTTGCTGTTTCTGTGGCTGCCGTGATGAGCCTTCCTCCCGTTGCTGTCGGGAGGAGTCTTCTTCCCTCGGTTGTCGAGATGAGCCTTCTTTCCGCGGCTGTCGGGATGATCCCTCTTCTGGCGGCGCTTCTTCTTCCTGTGTCCATCCTGGAGTGTGTTTCTCTAGGATTCGTCGGCGCTTCATGGTTTGGTTCGGGGTAGTCTCCTGCCGACTTCTTTGCTTGTGCTTGATGGGGGACACCGGTGGGACCAACACTGTTAACCATTGGGATATTCCGGCCCATGGCTTCTTCCCTTCCACTAAGTGCTTGATCGCCTCTTTCAGTCCTTCGGTGATGAAATGGAGTCAGTCCACCTGCAGGCCTTCGAATGTCGCGATGACGATCGCTGCTCGGTATTTGGCTATGGCTGCCGGACGAGGGTTCACGAACCCGTACTCCATCAGGGCGCGGGCCACCTCTCCGAACAGCAGGTTCTCTCCGCCCTGTGTGCGATACGCCTTGCTGCTAAGGGAGTATTCGCCGAAATACTCGAAGAATATTTGGCTCGAGGGTAGCTCTATCGTCTGAAGTCCTCCCTCCGAAATCCCTGTGAGCGCTTGTACCGCTCCTTCAGTGACCTCTGCTAAGTCCACCGCTGTTGCCGCCTGCTCTGGTTGCTTGTGTGGTGGAGCGTCAGCGACCCGCAGCAGCCCTCCTAATCCGTTCTCCGTCAGCCATTGTCGCGCTCCGTCCGACAGTGCCATCGCTTCTTCTTCGTCTGCTGCTGCCTGTGGTCTGAGGTCGGGGTGTAGGTGTTCTGCGCGTCGGATCTTGCTGTCTTGAGCCTGCGTTTGCTTGTGGGAAAATTCGTAAAAAGTGAACCCTTCCCCGGTTCTTCCTTTATATAGTGGCGTTTCCCTCGAGCCGCCTTTTCCTGTTTTTCGCGCGTCCCCTGCCATAATTAGCATGTCACTCTTTAATTTTGACGGCTGCACGTGTTCTGCCTTGAATAGCATGTCCTATTTTTGGCGCCTGCGCATGCTCTGTCATGAATAGCCTGTCCTATTGTTGGCGCCTGCGCATGCTGTGTCATGAATAGTATGTCTGTCCTTTGCTGCCGCGTGTCATGCTTGCGCTTCTTTGCCGCGTGTGTCGAATCTCCTACGTGTCTGTCATTATGACTCCTTAATTGACGCGCGTTTTAAATCCTGTACCTCGGCCCCCCACGTTCTGTGCTTTAAATAGCTCGTGCACCCGTGTGACGGTTGTAACTACTTCCTTCATCATTACCATGATTTTCTTGATCTTCTTGACCGTAGCACCACGTCATCATTTTTTTTTTTTTTTTTTTTTTTTTTTTTTTTTTTTTTAAAAACATATGGCGCATCATTGTTCGGTTCCCCCCGATGTGTTCGGGTCGGTGCGCACTGTTGTCGGTTCCTCGTCGTTGTTACGCGTCGGTGTCGGTTCCTCGCCATTCGGGTTTTCCGGGTCTTGCTTGAAGGGGTTAGCTGGCATGTGCCCCTTATACGGTTTTAGGCGAAACCCATTTGCCCATTTGCCCACAACTTCTCCTGACAACGTCCCGAGCTGGTAAGACCCATTGTACTCCTTTGTGATCCAGAATGGTCCGGTCCACCGAAATCGCAATTTCCCTGGCATGCTCCCCATCCTTGTCTGGAACAGTAATACAGGTTTCCCGACCTCGAATTCCTTTTCGTTACCGCGCCGGTGTCGGTCTACAAAGGCTTTCCTCCTCCCTTGCTCTAGTTCTAGCTGTAGCAGGCTGGCTATTCGATTTTCTTCCAGTTCTAACAGCATCTTCAGCCGGATTCGTTCGGATTCCTTCTCGCTTAACCGCTCCTTAACCTGTATTCTTAAGCTAGGAATTTGGAATTCTACTGGCATGACTGCTTCCAAGCCGAATGCCAGTCGGAACGGGGTCGTCCGGATGCTGGTCTTGTACGCCGTTCGGTACGCCCACAGCACGCTCTGCAACTTCGTGTCCCAGTCGGTCCAGTTCTCATTGACGATTTTTCTAAGGATGTTCTGTAGCGTTTTGTTTGTTGATTCCGCTAATCCGTTGGCTTGAGGGTAGTAGGGAGTGCTTCGTTTGTGTACTACCGCATAGAATGAGGTCAAACTTTCCACCACCTGCCCGAGGAAATGTCCTCCCTGGTCACTGATCAGCTCAATCGGGCATCCGTACCGACACCATATGCATTCATATAAAAATTTGGCCGTGGACGCCGCCGTGTTGTCCCGTAGTGCCTTTGCTTCTACCCATTTGGTGCAGTAGTCGGTAGCCACTATTATATACCGATTTCCGGTTCGCATTGCCGGTGGCTTGAAGGGGCCGACAAAGTCTAAGCCCCACTTTTGGAATGGTTCTAATGGCAAGACCGGGTGATGTGGCATCCGGGCCTGCTCCGAGGGTTGGCCCAGTCGTTGACACAGGTCGCATTCCCTGCTATACTTAACGGCATCTCTCATGGTAGTCGGCCACCATAGTCCGCTCTGCCATATCTTCCGGGCTGTTGTTTCGCCGGCATAATGCCCGCCTGCAATTCCACAGTGGGCTTCCCTCAGGATCAGATCCTTTTCATCGCTCCGCACTGCTCGCCTCCATACGCCATCTGCCCCCTTGTGATAGAGGGTGTCTCCTACCAAGCAGAAATGTCTGCTCCGTACTGCCATCCTCTTCCGTTCGTCTCGGTCCAGGTTTTCCGGGGGAACTCCGGTGCTCAGGAACTGATGCATTTCGGTTAACCATTTGTCTTCGTCCGCCACTGTGGTCTCCGTTGCCGGTGTCGTCGTGACCTTAAACAGCTCGGCGTCGGGAAATTCGTCCTGTACGCCGTCCCCTGATTCTCCGGATTCTAGCCTGCTCAGATAGTCTGCTACCACATGCTGCACCCCGGGTCGGTGGAAAATGTCGAATTCGAATTCCTGTAATAGCAGCGTCCACCGTGCGAGTTTTCCTGTCAGGGCTGCCTTTGAGACCAGGTAGAGTAGTGCCGAGTGGTCAACGTGGAAGGAGAACTTTCGTCCGAGCAGATAGTGCCTGTACTTTGTGACACTGTACACCATTCCTAATGCCTCTCGTTCCGTTGTAGAGTAGTTCCGTTCGGCTTTCGAGAGTTTCCTGCTTGCGTAGTACACCGGCCGATACCAGTTCGGTTCCGTGAGTTGCATCAAAACGCTGCCGATTGCTACGTCCGACGCGTCGACGAAGACGTGAAAGCTTTTACTCCAGTCCGGCGGCTGCACCACCGGAGCTTGTGACAGCATTACCTTCAACGCTTGGTAGGCTTTCTCCTCCGTTTCTGTCCATTGGAAAGGTACTCTATGTACAGCAGCGTGCAATGGTGTCGCAAAGTCGGCAAGGTGCCGTATCATCCGACTATGCCACCTTATTTGACCAAGGAATCGGCTTAAAGCTTTTGCGCTATTCGGTGCCGGTGCGTCGAGAATTGCTTTTACCTTATCCGGATCTACCGCGATTCCTTCTCGACTCACCACGTGGCCTAACAAATTGCCGCTTGCGACTCCAAAGACGCACTTAGCCGGGTTCAGACTTAATCGGTACTCGCGGCACTTTTCTAAGCATAGTCGTAGGTGATCGAGATGCTCTCCGTGTCGGCTGTAGACGGCGAAATCGTCTAGGAAGACCTGCATAAAACCGGGAATAAAATCACCGAAGATTTCCATAATTATCCTTTGAAATGTTGCAGGGGCTGTCTTTAATCCGAACATCATCACGACCGCGACGAACACTCCCCATTCCGTCACGAACGCTGTTTTTTCTTGGTCCGCCGGGTTCATTCGGATTTGGTTGTAGCCGCTGAATCCGTCCAGGAAGCTGTAAACTTCGTGGCCGGCCACCGCATCTAGCACTCCGTCCGTGAATGGTAGTGGAAAAGCGTCGGTCACTGTCGCGGCATTTAGTTTCCTGTAGTCCACACATACCCGGATTTTGCCGTTCTTTTTCGGGACCACCACTATCGGGCTTAGCCAGGTTGCCTGCTTGACTGGTCGGATAAATCCGACCCGGAGAAGCTTGTCTATTTCCTCCTTCACCTTTGCCGCATAGTTTGGATTCATCCGGTACCGACGTTGAGCGATGGGTTTCGCGTCAGTACTTAGATGAATTTGGTGCTGGTAGAGTTGGGGGTCCAACCCTCGCATGTCTTCGTATGACCATGCGAACACGTCCTTGAATTCCGTTAATAGTGCTACCATTGCCTGTTTTTCCTCCTTCGGCAATTCCTTCGCGACTTTTACCGGTCGGGGTTGTTCTGTTGTGCCGAGGTCCACCTCTTCCAGCTGAGATGCTTTCACCCTTTGGGATATCGTCATTTCTCTTTCTAGGGCTTCCTGTGCTTGGCGTAGTTCCCGGATCGCCACTTTGTCCGGCTCGTCCGGCATTGTGATGTACGGCTCTACCGCTGCCGTGATATCCACCTCAAAAAGTGGGACGATCTGTGGGTGTTCCTCGAGGTACCGATCAACTTCCTCATCTGGTAAGCCCTCCAACATGTTGATGCTTTCGGCATATAAAGGGGTTGCCTCCTTGCTAGTGAGCACCCGTGGTTGCGTGGCTACCCGTACCTTTGTTTTCCCTCGTTGGAACGTGATCATATTCTTTTGCCAGTTTTGCTTGATATGCGCCGTTCGCAGCCATGGTCGTCCTAACAGTAGGGGATATGCGCCTTGTACATTCAGCTCTAGTACCACGGCCGATATTCAGAATACGTGGCCTCCTATTGTTACTTCCAAGTCCCGGATAAGACCAGTTGGTCGGACTGAGCTTGTATCCGCCATGCGTAACCAGAAGGGGCATGGTTCCCACTCCTGGATGCCTAGGTCGTCGCATGTCTGTCGACTAATGACGTTCACCCCGGAGCCTCCGTCAATAATTGTTCCTGGAATCTCCTTTCCTTTGACGATTGTCGTGATTGCTGGGCTACTGGTATCAACCACCGCTGGGCCTTCCTCCGGGTTGGAGAAAAATGCCGGTGCCGGCGTTGGCGTCGGTTTGCTCACGGCGGCTTGTAAGTCTGCTGTAAACCGCGGCACCAACTGTAGTAACCGTGCCAACGGCAGCACGATCTGACAATCTTGTAGTGCTTGCCATGTCGGGTTTTCTCCTGGCTGTACGATTTCCTCCTCCCTTGGCATATTTTGGTTTCTTACTTCCGCCGCACCTTGTTCGTTGGCTTCCTTGATCCATTGTGCCGCTTGTTTTCTGATTGCTTCCTGGGCTTCCCATTCGGCGGCCTTCCCTTTCGACCGCGTGGTAACCTGCTGTACTTCGGCTGTCACCATGTTGACTGCTGGCTGCTTGTCGGCTGTTTTGCTTGGGCATTGATTACTGTAATGCCCTTCTTTTCGGCAGTAATAACAGTACACCCTGTGCGTGTTGCTGGATTCTCCTTTTTCCCATGTTTGGGGGAGGGGCATTCCCCGGCGGTTGTCCTCGGTTTTTTGGTTCTCCGGTGCCGCTACTGGTTTGTCATTCCTTGTTGCCTCCCGACGCTCCTCTCTACGGAAGAATCCACGCCTTTGGTTCCGTCGGAAATTCCGGTTCCCTGGCCGCCTTTCTTCTCTGCGTCGCTCATATTCCGGGGATTCGTCTCGGTCGTACCGGTCCCGGGGGTAGCTATCCCTTCGGTTCTCCTCTCGGTCGTACCGGTCCCGGGGGTAGCTATCCCTTCGGTTCTCCTCTCGGTCATAGCTGTCGCGTCTTCTATCGGGGTATCTGTCGCCGCGTTCTCGTCGGTAGCGGTCGTCCCTCCGGAATCGATCCTCTTCCGGGTCCCGATTGCGCGGTTCTATGTGTCGGACCGGTGCCGCTTGTCGAGTTAACAGGTTATACTCGCATTGGTTCGTTGTGTGGGCGCGAGAATTGCATATCATGCACTGTGCGCGCAGGGTGCAGTCAACGGTCGAGTGCCCCGAATTTCGGCATGTTGTGCATTGTAGGGCTTGTCGGAACCGGAGGTCCTCCTCCTTCGGAAGCGCCTGGTGTAACGCCCCCATCGGCAAGAAGGGGCTCGTGTTGTCCATTTCCAGGACCCGATCAATGACTTGGTCCATTGTGCTGGTGCTGAAATCGATGATTCCACACATCGCTCGAAGTGGGTCTTTTAACGCAGCCAAAAAGACTGCCTTGGCCTCCTCTTCGGGTGGTGCTCTTGCTAATTGACTGTGCAAGGTCTGGAAACGAATGATAAATTGTGGGACCGTCTCGTTTTCTCCCTGCCGAGTGGTGTAGAATTGTCCGACCAATTCCCTTTGTTCCACTCGTCTATGAAACAAGCGTAAAAACTGGGTTTTCAATGCCTCGAACGTGGCGAAGCTGCCTGGTAAGTGCTTGTCGTGCCACCGGGCCGCCGGTCCTTCTAATGTCATGCCGAATTCGGCGACTTTGGATCGGTCGGCCTCGGGCTCCGTCAGTCTCTGGGACACGTGGTTGGCTTCCCATGTTCGCAGGAATGCATACACATGTGCCTCTCCGTCGGGCTCATCCCGATACTTTGGGTACGGATACGGCATCGTGTCGTCCCACTGATTCTCCTGCGCTGGTTCCTCCGATGTCGGTCTCCGCTCCTGCGGTTCCTCCGCAGGTGGTGTTGGTATCCGCTCCTGCGGTTCCTCCGCGGGTGGTGTTGATAACCGCTCCTGCGGTTCCTCCGCGGGTGGTGTTGGTATCCGCTCCTCCCTCCTCGGCGATTGCCGGTCACCGAACTCCAGAGTTAGTTCCTCCTCTGGCTCCGATGTTGCTGAGTGATCCGACTCAAAGGGGTTGTTCTCGTGCCTGCTTTTATAGCGGGATCCCACGCTTTCCCCGCTATCCGAATCCGCCTCTAATGTTGCAAATGCCGCTGCGTCCCCGTCGCCGCCAGCGAGAGTCTGTAGTAGTGTCTCCGCTTCTTGGAGGCTGGTTATGCTACTGCCTTCGTCGGAAGCTTGTAGAACCTGGAACTGCAGTGCGTCTTCTGCGATTTGCCGAAGCGTTTTTGAGAATGACCGATCGCGCCGGATCTCGTCGACGGCTTGCTGCAGGGCTTCCCGTCGTCGCTGCCGTTCGGCGTGGCGTCTCCCTCGTTCGGTGATGTGGTCGTTATTTTGTCTAGACATCCATCCCCCGGTTGTCCTCTGCACTCTGCAGGAATCGTGGTCGCCAAAATAGTGTTGTATGTATGGCTGGACTAGCCGCAACACAGGTGTCTATCCGACACTTCTCCAAAGGGGTGGTAGGGATAGGATGTTAATACACGCGTATGATAATTACACTTAAGCACAGACGAAGACAAGATTAATCAGCATAAGCAAAACTATATTAATTCTTTTTTTCTTCATTACAAAACATCGGATCCTTTTATAGGCATCCGGCCAGATTACAATCGGTGCTTGATAAGCAACCGTTAACCGAAACCGAATCGGTTCGGATCCGGATCGGTTACAACTACCGGATCCGTCCCTCCTAATAATTCTATTCCTATTTCTATATTTATCCGATCCGACCTTGCTTTCCCATTTGCCTTCTCTGACCGGCCAACATTCTTCAGTCGTGAGTAGAACTTCTGATCCGACTGGATTTTCGATTGATAGTATATTCGGGTCGTCCGGTAGTACATCAGCTGAGAAGCTGACGTAATTGATCTCCTCATGCCGGCCACTCTTCTTGTTGTTCTTGTTTTTGAGTGCGCGGCAGTCTGCTTTGATGTGTCCGGGTTTCTTGCAATAGTTGCAGATTCGGTTATCCCGTGACTGGCTCCGTCTTCGCTGATTGTTCGGCGGTCGTGAGGAATCTCTTCCTCGTATGTTCGATCGGTCTGTCGAACCTTGTACTACGTAAGCGTCGTCTGTTGAGTCTTTGGCGAAAGACTTTCTCCGAGCTGCTTCGGTCAGGATCGCGCTCGTGACTTCGGAGTATTTAACAGCCGTGGTTGACGCGTTGCACACAGTTGTGACGAAAGTTTCCCATGATGAGGGAAGGCTGCTCATGAGTATCATTGCTCTGAGTTCATCCTCGATTGCCGTCCCCTGTGACGAGATTTGGGAGCTTATGCTTTCGTACTCATTGAGGTGTGCTTGAACCGAATCGGATTCTTTCATCTGCAAGTTGTAGAGGCGCCGGATCAGAAACATCTTCGTTGCGGCGACCTTCTTTTCGTAAGTGTCCGACAGTGTTTTCCACAGTTCGAATGCTGTCGTACACGATTGCACCGTAAAGTATACCGATCCCGATAGGTGCATCCGAATCGTGGCGCGGACGATTCTGTCCAGCTTCTGCCACTCAATTGGTTTGTATCCTTCTGGAGGTTCTTCATTTTCGATGGGATCGATTTGCCCCTTGACTATGAGATAGTCCTGCATTTGTTCCTTCCAGAAGTTGAAGTTCGATCCATCGAACTTACGTAGACTCATTTCTGACGAGCCGGATGTTGATGCCATCAAGTTCGGTTTTGGTTGACGAAGCTCGGTTCGGAGTTGACTACGAACCTTGTTGGAGTGCAGCCAGTTGGCTCACCCGATATCGTTCTAGTCGGATTTGAACCCGAGTCGGTTCGGCTTCGGAACTTGCTCGAATTGACTCCGGTAGCTTGAGGGACAGAACCGACTGGTCTTCCCGAATGTTGCCGAGTCGGAGTGAGCCCGGTTCGCTTCGGATATATATGCCGAATGCCGATTATTGAAACCGATTATCTAGACCGATTCTGCTTCGGTTGACTGCAGCAACGAGAGAGACGGATCCAACTGATCCTCCCGAATGTCGATCAGCCAGATGAAGCACGAATTTGGGGTTGTTGTCTTGAGACCGATCTGCACCGAGTGGTTACAACGAGCAGCGAGCAGCGTTTAAAGACCTTTTCGGATGCCGTTTAACCGAATGGAGCACGATCGTGTCAATGATGCACAAGGGGATTTCACCTCGAGCGGTTACGATCACAAGGAACAGAGTACAACCTGATGGCTTACTCCAAGCAAGAGGATCTAACGCGATGAGGTGCAAACCTCGTTTTTGTTCTTCTTCTCTCTTTCTTCGAATGACGCGAATACTGTGCAGGCCGTGATGAAGTGAAGAACCGAATGCTGTTCAGGCGGTGATGACGGCCGAACCTCTGCTCTGATACCAGATGTTGGAGACGAGGTCGTCTATGCGGAAGATCAAGAAGCATTCGATTGCTGTTGAGTACCTGCGTATGACAGTTTGTAGGTCGTTGCACAGAGAGAGAGAGAGAGAGACACACAAGACTCTTTCTTATTCCATAAAGCAATAATACAACACCCAACCTTACAAAAAGGTTACAAGGTCACTATATATAGTGACCGACTTAGGGCAACTACCCTTTATGCTAATTACATAAATGGCCATTCGGGATAGTGTGAATACGTCCATTATACACATGTATTCGACACTTCTCGCAGTCGCGGATGTGATCCGTCATGAACCTCCGACAACCGTTGGGCCCGAGCGACTCGTCCCTGTCCTCCACCGGACAACCTTTGATCGGGATGTCGTCCAGAAATGGCATGGTGATGTCTGGGATGCAGTCCCTCAACACCTTGTTCATCACATTCACCATGTGTGCCACCGAGTTCGTTCCTCCTTGTGGCAGGGTACACATCCGAACTAGGCCGAGAGGAGTCCGTATTGTCGTGACATCCCTGCTCTCTACGGCTAGCTGGAACTGATTGTAGCCTGAGTACAGGTCCCCGACTGAGTAGATTGACCTCCTTACGAAAGCCTCCGCGAACTCATCGATGGTCGGTCCGGTACCCGCGTTTCGAATGGTCACCTTGTTGACCGGCTGTAGGTCCTGTATGAAGCGCAGTGTGCCGTTCTTCTTCGGCACAGTAAACCACTGATTCGAATATGGGGCACTCGACGGTTCGAGGATGCCCATCTCCACCTTCTGTTTTTGTAGCTCCATCAGCTTCGGGATGTGAGCTCTGGGTACCGGAATCGGTTTGAGACTCCACGGGACATGCGGTACCGTGAAGATCACCATTGGTTCCACAACCTTCGGGTCTACGCACCCGATCTCCTCCGGTGAGAATGCGAAAGCCTTCCCGTGCCTTCCAAGCATTCCCCGAAACCGGTGCTCTTCCACCGGCAGTAGGAAGCCACCCCCACCGATCTTGAGCTCTCGTAGCGTTACGTCGGTGAACGTGTGTCCTATGCTGACCGGATCTCGTAAACTTGGGTCCAACACAAGCCCCTTTATCCGTAACTCGCTGCCCTCCGGCAAGGGTGCTGCGACTGGCCTCACCTTCCGGTTCACAGTCTTGTACTTCGTATCCACTCGGGCCGTCCGATCCAACTCGAGTCCACTACCGAAGTTGGCGATGACTTCGTACATCTTTTCCGAACATACCAGAATCGTCCGGTCCTCATTAAGGCCCTCTCCGAACACCTCCCGTAACTTCCCCAAGGTGTCATCGAAAGAGACCGCCTCCACAGCTCCGTTGATTTCCTCTTCAGGGCTGAGGACTCCGCATGCCCGAAGCTGCTCCTCCACCTGCTTCTTTTCCCGGCGAACTACGCCGGCTATCGTACAACCACCGCTATCGGAGAACAAAATTTTCTACCTATGGTACATGTGTTTTTGCCTGTAGTACATCTGTGGGGCTTTTCCAAGGTGTCTGGACTATCACAACCCCACGCCTTGATAGCCCTCTCTAAAAATCCCCTCTGCTGTCGCCGCTGAGGGTCTCGCGGTTTCGCTCGTGGTTGGGTCGCATTGTCATGAATTGGACGGAATGCCAACCGTCTTGGCTCTTGACGCGCGCATACGCCGAACCGTTGTCCAGTACTTTCGTCTCCATGCGTGTGTTGTCTGTCTGGCTGGACTAGCCTCAACACAGGTGTCTACCCGACACTTCTCCAAAGGGGTGGTAAGGATTGGATGCTAGGTTACACGCATAAGATGATTACAATTAAGCACGGACGGCAAACAATACGAGATACAGATAAATACACAATAATTGCTATTGTATTACTTCCATCAAAACACTTTACAAATCATCGGATCCTTTTATAGGCATCCGGCAAGGTTACAATCGGTGCGCTTAGGCAACCGACATCCGAATCGGTTCGGATCCGGATCGGTACAACTGTACCGAATCCGTCCCTCCGAATAATAATTCTACTATTACTTCCTATTATCCGATCCGATTCCGCCTTCCCACTTGTCCTTGCTCTTCTGACCGGCCAACACATGGCACGCCCGTGGGAAAGTGCCTTGCACTTCGAATCCACTCCCGGCCTCAGTCTTCCTCCAAAATATCAAGCACACTTTGGTCGATAGTGTCAAGTGGTGCTTCTTCCTCTTGTTCCTGTTCCTTGCCTGCCGGGTCTCCGACCTCCTGTTGGGTAGGCTGTTCCGTAAAAATTTTCTGCTCCGGCTCTGCTTGATTCCGTGGTGCCGGTGCTTCCTCACCGCTTCGTCCGGGTTCTTCTTGTTCTCCCTCCGTTCCTGGCTCTGTTCTGTTACCGGTGTCGCTTTCTCCGGTCTCGACTGGTCGACTTGATATGCCTCCTTCCTCTGCCCTGGTGTCTTCCGGTCTCAGCTCTTCTTCTTCTCCGGCATCGGTCCGCTCCTGCTCTTCTTCAAGTTCGTCTTCAGGTATTCCTCGTCGGGGTTGTTCGGTGTCGGTTGGTTCATCTTCAGCCGGTCGCGTTCCCTCACCAATAGTGGTTGGCGTCGTTCTTCCCTTAGCTTCCTGTCGTAACCGGTCCTGCTCGTATCTCTCCAACTCCAACTGAGTTGCGAGCTGCCCGTCATCCAACCTCTCTACCAACCCTCGGATTTCTTTGAGGTGTTCTTCTGCTAAAGTGTAGAAATCCTCCGACAATTCCTCCCGAATGGCGACGACACTTTCTTCATCCATCTTGTAGAACCTGTCGCCGGTCTTCTTCCGATTCTCGGCATCCGCTCGGAGTGTCTGCAGCTCGGCTGCCTGTTGTGACCACTCCTTCCATAGCTTTTCCGTACTTTCGTTGATACTTGCCTGAGCTCGGGTACTCCATCCTGACATGATGAGCTTGATCCGGTCAACTCCTGCCTTAGCATGCGCATAAGCTTCCTGCTTTTCCTTCCTTGCCCGTTTTATAATGTCGGCCATTATCTGAGCCTGGGCCTCGTAATCTGCTTTCTGCTTTTCATAGGTACTCTGCAGTTTGCTGATCGTGAAGGTCGATTTTTCCTTTTCTTCATTCCTGATCTTGGTCAGGTCCAGCTTTTCCCGCCTTAGCGCCTCTAATTCCTTCCTTCTCTCCGTTGCTTGGGCTATTTCCGCCGACAATGCTTCCTTGTTGGCACTGACCTCATCCATCGCCTTAGCCAGGTCTAATTGGGTCTCTTTGAGCTTCTCTTTCAGCTTCTCTATTTGCCGGTCGTAGTCTACTGCTCGTTTTTTGTTGTCCGACTCGGCCTGCTTGTGATCTCGGTAGAGACGGTCGAAGTCCTCCGTCTTCTGCTTCAGGCGTCGGGTTGCCTGAGCTCTTAACCGATCGTCCCAGTCCTTCTGTTGTCGGAGTTCTTCCTGCAGTCGTTCTATCTCTTGTTCCGCATGTCGACGTAGTCGGTCCTTCTCCTTCTGCAGCTTCTCTTTTTCTTCTTGCAGTCGGTCATTAGCGGTTCGACCTTTCCGGAGGCCTTCTTCCATTTTTCGTCTGTCATCCTCCACCGCTTTCCGCTGCTCCCTTTCTCTTTCCCTTAATGCCTCCTGAGCTTGTAACTCCTCTCGTAAGGTTTCTATTATTTTTTCGGTCTCAGGGCCGGTTTGCAAGGCTACCGGTTCCAATTCCGTTTCTGGTTGCTTCCTTGTTGTCCCGACCGGTTCGGTGACAGCTTGTGCTTGTTGAATTCCTTCCCTTGCCTGCAACAGCTCCCCTTGCATTTCCTCGATCTGTGTTCGGAGCGCGACCAACTCCTGAGTTGTTGTATGCGTCAGCTGTTGCCGACACGTTTCTTCTTTCTCTAACTGGTCCGCTACTCCCGATAACTGCTCCGAAAGCCATCTCAGCCATTGTGGCTTTGTTCTTCCGATTTCGGGGTGGCCTTGCTCACTTAAGCCAGGCTGATTTTCCGGCCTCTTCTCTGGCTCCGGCTCCGGCGCTCGTTCCTTCTTCTTCTCTGGGATGACCGGTTTTCTGAAGTCCAGCCCAACCGGTGTCGGTGCTGCTTCCCTGGGTACGGGTTCCGGTGCTGTTTCTGCCTCAGCTACTGGAGATGGTCCTTGCGCCCTCTGCTGAGTTCTGTCCACTGGTGGAGCCGGTCCTTTCGCCCGTTTCTCCTGACCTTGTCTTGCTGGGAGTCTTACCAGTGGTTCGGATGAGTCTTCTATTTCAGTTTCCTCCTCCGGTGCGGTTACCAGACGAACCTCTAGAGACCTCTGGTTCCGGTTCCGGCCGTCGCAGCGTTATATGGATTGGTTTGCGCGCTACCGGTTCCTCCTCGGCCGCTTTCCCTTTGCCTTTACCTGCCGGTTTTGCCTTTGTTGCCGGTTCCTGTTGCTGTCGGGATGGTCCTTCCCCCTGCTGTTCTGCTTCTTGCGGGGTCCATCCGGGGGTGTGTTTCTCCAAGATCTGTCGGCGCTTTGTGACCTTTTTCGGCGTCGTCTCCTGCCGACCTCTTTTCTTTTGTGTGATGGGGAGTACCGGTGGGACTAACACCGTTAGCCATTGTGCTATCCCGGCCCATGGCTTTTTCCCTTCCACCAGATTTTTGATGGCCTCCTTCAATCCTTCGGTTATGAAATGGAGCCAGTCTATTTGTAAGCCCTCGTACGCTGCTATCAAGAATGCTGCCCGATACTTGGCTATGGCTGGGGGATGGGGATTCACGAATCCGTATTCCATCATACCGCGGGCCACTTCTCCGAACAACAGGTTCTCTCCGCCCTGCGTTCGGTACGCCTTGTTGCTGATAGAGTATTCCCCGAAATATTCGAACAGGATTTCACTGGAAGGGTTTTCGATTGTTTGCAGTCCTCCTGCTTTGATCCCCGTGAGTGCCTGCACCGCTCCTTCCGTGACTTCTGATATATCGATCGATGCTGCCGCCTGCTCTGGTTCTGCGTGTGGTGGAGCGTCGGCGATCCGCAGCAAGCCTTTTAACCCGTTCTCCCTCATCCATTGGCGTGCCTCTTCCGACAGTACCATTGCTTCGAATTCTTCGTCTGCTGCCTGGTGTTCGGGATCGCGCTGTGTGTGCTCTGTGCGTCGGGTCGCTCTTCTGTGCTTCTGCGCCTGTATGTAGGAAAATTCGTAAAACGTGAGCCCTTCGCAGGCCTGTGTCTTATATAGTGGGTTGTGCCTCGAGCCGTCCTTTTTCGTTTCCCGCGCATGTTCCTCTCCCGCCATAATTAGTATGTCCTTTCTTGTTTGCCGTGTGTGAGTGCCCACGTTCCCTGCTTTAAATAGCAAGTCCGCACACGTCCTTCTTTAATGCATGGCGCCTCTTCGTTGCATGGTGGCGCTCCCACCTCTTGTGATCTCCCCATCATTACGATGATTCGCGTCGATTCTGCCCACGTCATTATTTATTTTTATTTTTATTTTTTATTTTTATTATTTATTTATTTATTTATTTATTATTATTTATTATTATTATTTATTTATTTATTTATTTATTTATTTATTTTTATTTTTATTTTTTTATTTTTTTATTTTTTTTATTTTGCTTGGACCACGTCATTTGCTGGTCCCCCCCGATTTGTTCGGGTCGGTTCGTGTGGATACCGGATCCTTCTGTCGGTTTTCCGGGATGGTCCTCGTCAGTATTGGTGTCGGTTCTTCCTCGGTCCGAATGTCTTCAGCAGCGTCTGTCGGTGTCGGTTCTTCCTCGGTCCGAGCAGCGTCTGTCGGTGTCGGTTCCTCATCTTGCCGGATTTCCGGGTTTCGCTTGAACGGGTTGACTGACATATTTCCTTTATACGGCTTTAGCCGAAATCCATTTGCCCACTTGCCGATGACATCTCCAGACAACGTGCCGAGCTGATACGACCCATTATACTCCTTGGTGATCCAGAACGGTCCGGTCCATCGAAACCGCAACTTTCCCGGCATGTTCCCCATCCTTGTCTGGAATAGTAGCACCGGTTTCCCGACTTCGAAATCCTTTTCATTGCCACGCCGGTGTCGGTCCACGAAGGCTTTTCTCCTCCTTTGCTCCAGTTCGAGTTGTAGTAAGCTAGCTATTCGGTTTTCCTCTAATTCCAACAACGTTGCCAGTCGGATTCGTTCGGACTCGTTCTCACTTAAGCGCTCCTTTACCTGAATCCGTAAGCTGGGGATCTGGAACTCTACCGGCATGACCGCTTCTAACCCGAATGCTAGTCGGAACGGGGTTGTCCGGATGCTGGTTTTGTACGTTGTTCGGTACGCCCATAGCGCGCTTTGCAATTTCGTATCCCAGTCGGTCTGGTTCTTGTTGACGATTTTTCGTAGGATGTTCTGCAGAGTTTTGTTCGTTGATTCCGCTAGTCCATTGGCTTGAGGGTAGTAGGGTGTACTCTTTTTATGTACCACCGCGTAAAATGACGTCAGGCTTTCTACTACCTGCCCGAGAAAATGTCCTCCTTGGTCACTTATAAGCTCGATCGGGCATCCATACCGGCACCATATGCATTCGTACAGAAACTTTGCCGTGGAAGCGGCCGTGTTGTCCCGTAAGGCCTTTGCTTCTACCCATTTGGTGCAATAGTCGGTCGCCACTATGACATACCGATTTCCGGTTCGCATTGCCGGTGGTTTGAAGGGACCGACAAAGTCCAACCCCCACTTTTGAAACGGTTCTAAGGGCAAGACTGGGTGGTGTGGCATCTGGGCCTGCTCTGTGGGTTGGCCCAGTCGTTGACACAAATCGCATTCTCTGCTATACTTCACGGCATCTTTTAGGGTGGTCGGCCACCACAGTCCGCTCTGCCATATTTTCCAAGCGGTTGCGTCGCCGGCATAATGCCCGCCAGCAATTCCACAGTGGGCTTCCCTGAGGATTAGATCCTTCTCATCGCTCCGCACTGCTCGTCTCCAGATGCCATCTGCCCCCTTGTGATAGAGGGTGTCCCCAACCAAGCAGAAATGTCTACTTCTTACTGCTACCCTTTTCCTTTCATCGCGGTCCATGTTGTCCGGGGGAACTCCGGTGCTCAGGAACTGGTGCATCTCAGTTAGCCATGTGTCTTCGTCGGCTACCGTTGTATCCGTTGCCGGTTTCGTCGTGATCCGGAACAATTCGGCGTCGGGAAACTCATCCTGGACACCGTCCCCTGCTTCTCCGGATTCAAGTCTGCTTAGATAGTCCGTTACCGCATGCTGCGCCCCGGGTCGGTGGAAAATGTCGAATTCAAATTCCTGTAGTAGCAGTGTCCACCGTGCAATTTTTCCCGTCAGGGATGCCGTCGAGACCAGGTAGAGTAGTGCCGAATGGTCGACATGGAAGGAAAACTTCCTTCCGAGCAGATAGTGCCTGTACTTTGTGACACTATACACCATTCCCAATGCCTCGCGTTCCGTCGTAGAGTAATTCCGTTCGGCTTTTGAGAGTTTCCGGCTTGCGTAGTACACCGGTCGGTGACATTTCGGCTCTATGAGTTGCATCAGAACGCTGCCGATTGCTACGTCCGACGCGTCGACGAAGACGTGAAAGCTTTTACTCCAATCCGGCGGTTGCACCACCGGAGCTTGCGACAGCATGACCTTCAACGCTTTGTAGGCTTCCTCCTCCGTCTCTGCCCATAGGAAGGGTACCCTATGTACGGCGGTATGTAACGGTGTAGCGAAGTCCGCGAGGTGCCGTATCATCCGGCTATGCCACCTTATTTGGCCCAGGAACCGGCTTAAAGCCTTTGCGTTGTCGTAGTGTATTTTATACACTACGTGAAAAACGTATATAGTATTAGATTCAATAAAAAATGAAGAAATAGAAGAAAATAGCAAAATAAATGGAACATGCATAGGGCAAGATTCGAACCTTGCACCTCCATGTTAATAATGTAATGTCTTACCATTACACTAGCATTTCATTAGTGTTAAAGCATAGATGTCCCACATCGAAAGGTAAATTCACGCTAGGATAAACATTAGAAAAACGCATAACAAAAGAAAAAGCTACACATACACATCTAGCGTGCATGATAAAAAACGCACAAGTTAGAAAAAAGCATGATCACTTTAGATAAAGCATATAGTCTATCTATAGGAAAAGCATGGGGTCTATAGTTAGAGAAAAAGCATGGATTACTAAGACTTCCTCATCACTACATAAGGATGGGGAGCACAATGTAATTGTGTGTGAAAAATATTTGGAAACTAGATATGTTTCTAAAAAACACCAATTAATAAACTATACTCGTGGGATTCACGAGAATTCTATATCATTCTCTTTCAACCGAAGTTTATATTCTTATATTCATATTGATTAATCTAATACAATACACTCGTGGGATTCACGAGTTTGCTATAACTCTTTCTTACAACATATTTATATTCTTATTAGCCTTAAAACTCTCCTCTTCCTAGTCCAAAACCCCAGCGGTTCCCACCCGACTCACGAAACGATCTGGCGCTGAAAGGCACGACAGCGTTACTTGGTGCTGGTGCATCGAGAATCGCCTTGACTTTATCCGGATCTACCGCGATTCCTTCCTTACTCACCACGTGCCCTAGCAAGTTGCCGCTTGCCACTCCAAAGACGCACTTGGCCGGATTCAGGCTCAATCGGTACTCGCGGCACTTCTCCAAGCACAGTCGGAGGTGATCGAGATGCTCTCCGTGCCGGCTGTAGACCGCGAAATCGTCAAGGAAGACCTGCATAAAACCGGGGATATATTCCCCGAAAATTTCCATTATTATCCTTTGAAAGGTCGCTGGAGCCGTTTTTAGTCCGAACATCATCACGACCGCGACGAACACTCCCCATTCCGTCACGAACGCTGTCTTCTCTTGGTCGGCCGGGTTCATTCGTATTTGGTTGTAGCCGCTAAATCCATCCAGGAAGTTGTAAACTTCGTGCCCGGCTACCGCATCTAACACCCCGTCCGTAAATGGTAGTGGAAATGCATCGGTCACTGTTGCGGCATTTAGTTTTCGGTAGTCCACGCATACCCGGATTTTTCCGTTCTTTTTCGGGACCAGGTTGCCTGCTTGACCGGTCGGATAAATCCGACCACTATCGGACTCAGCCAGGTTGCCTGCTTGACCGGTCGGATAAATCCGACCCGGAGGAGCTTATCAATTTCCTCCTTCACCTTTGCCGCATAATTCGGATTCATCCGGTATCTGCGTTGAGCAATCGGTTTCGCGTCCGTACTTAGGTGAATTTGGTGCTGATAGAGCTGGGGGTCCAGCCCTCGCATGTCTTCGTACGACCACGCGAACACATCCTTGAAGTCTGTTAACAATGCTACCATTGCCTTCTTTTCTTCCTTCGGCAATTCCTTTGCAACATTTACCGGTCAGGGCTTGTCTGCTGTGCCGAGGTCCACCTCTTCGAGTTGGGATGCTTTTACCCTCTGGGATATCGTCATTTCCCTCTCTAGGGATTCCTGCGCTTGTCGTAGTTCCCGGATCGCCGCTTGGTTCGGTTCTTCCGGCGTCGTAATGTACGGTTCTACTGCCGCCGTGATATCCACCTCAAATAGTGGGACGATTCGTGGGTGTTCCTCGAGGTACCGCTCGACTTCCTCGTCCGGTAATCCCTCCAACATGTTAATGCTTTCCGCATACAATGGAGTTGCTTCCTTACTGGTGATCACCCGTGGTTGCGTCGTTACTCGTACCTTTGTTTTCCCTCGCTGGAATGTGATCATGTTCTTTTGCCAGTTCTGCTTGATATGCGCCGTTCGCAGCCATGGTCGTCCTAGCAGTAGGGGGTACGCACCTTGTGCATTCAGCTGCAGCACCACGGCCGATATCCGGAATACGTGGCCTCCGATCGTGATTTCCAAATCCCGGATAAGCCCGGTCGGTCGGACTGAGCTAGTATCCGCCATGCGTAACCAGAAGGGGCATGGTTCCCATTCCCGGATGCCCAGGTCGTTGCATGTCTGTTGGCTGATGACATTTACCCCGGAGCCTCTGTCAATAATCGTTCCAGCAATTTCCTTTCCTTTCACGATTGTCGTGATCGCTGGGCTACTTGTATCGACCACCGCTGGTCCTTCCTCCGGGTTGGAGAAGAATGCCGGTGCTGGCGTCGGCTTCGGTTTGCTGACGGATGCCTGTAGGTCTGCCGTAAATCGTGGCACTAACTGTAGTAGTCGTGCTAACGGCAGCACGATTTGACAGTCCTGTAGCGCTTGCCACGTCGGGTTTTCTCCTGGCTGTATGATTTCTTCATCTTTTGGCATATTTTGGTCTCTTACTTCTGCCGCATTCTGTTCATTGGCCTCCTTGATCCATTGTGTCGCTTGTTTTCTGATTGCCTCGTGGGTTTCCCACTCGGCGGTCTTTCCCTTTGACCGGGTTGTGACCTGTTGTACTTCTGTTATTTCGGCTGTAACCATGTTGACTTCCGGCTGCTTGTCATAGCTTTTGCTTGGGCATTGGTTACTATAGTGGCCTTCCTTGCGGCAGTAATAACAGTACACCTTGTGACTGTTGCTCGTTTCTCCTTTGTCCCCGGTTTGGAGGGTGGGTATGCTCCGGCGGTCGTCTTCGGTTTTTCGGTTATCCGGTACGGATACCGGGTTGTCATTCCTTGCTGCCTCCCGACGTTCCTCTCTTCGGAAAAATCCACGCTTCTGATTCCGTCGGAAATTTCGGTTCCCTTGTCGCCTCTCTTCTCCACGTCGGTCGTATTCTGGGGCTCCGTCTCGGTCGTACCGGTCCCGGGGGTAGCTATCTTTGCGTCTCTCCTCTCGGTCATAGTTGTCGCGTCTTCTATCAGCGTATCCTTGTCGCCTCTCTTCTCCGCGTCTGTCGTCTTCCGGGGATTCGTCTCTGTCGTACCGGTCCCGGGGGTAGCTATCTCTGCGTCTCTCCTCTCGGTCATAGTTGTCGAGTCTTCTATCAGCGTATCTGTTACCGCGTTCGCGTTGGTAGCGGTCGTCTCTCCGGACTCGATCCTCGTCCGGGTTCTGATTGCGCGGTTCTATGTGTCGAACCGGTGTTGCCTGCCGATTTAACAGGTTGTATTCGCATCGGTCCGTTGTATGGGCTCGAGAGTTGCAGATCACACATTGTGTCCGCAGGGTGCAGTCTACTGTTGAGTGCCCCGAATTTAGGCATGTTGTACATTGTAAGGCCTGTCGGAACCTCAGGTCTTCCTCTTTTGGGAGTGCCCGGTGTAACATCCCCATCGACAAGAAGGGGCTAGTCTTGTCCATTTCTAAAACCCGATCAATAACTTGGTCCATTGTGCTGGTTTGGAAATCAAGGACTCCGCACATTGTTCGAAGTGGCTCTTTCAGTGCGGCCAGAAAGACTGCTTTGGCTTCGTCTTCGGGTGGTGCTCTTGTCAGTTGGCTGTGCAGGGTCTGGAACCGAATGATGAATTGTGGCATAGTCTCGTTCTGTTCCTGTCGGGTGGTGTAGAACTGCCCGACCAATTCCCTTTGTTCAAATTGTCTGTGAAAAAACCTGAGGAATCTGGCCTTCAAGGCATTGAATGTGGCAAAGATGCCTGGTAAGTGCTTTGCGTGCCATTGGGCCGCCGGTCCTTCTAAGGTTATGCCGAATTCGGCGATTTTGGATTGTTCGGCTTCAGGCTCCGTCAGTCTTTGGGAGATATGGTTGGCTTCCCATGTTTGGAGGAATGCGTACACGTGTGCCTCCGCGTCGGCCTCATCCCGGTACTTTGGGTATGGGTACGGCATCGTGTCGTCCAACTGACTCTCCTGTTCCCTCCTTTCTCTGTCCGCTGTTGGCGTTGGTGTGAGAACCTTTGGTTCCTCCGCGGGTGTTGCCGGTGTCCGGTCCGTTGGTTCCTCCGCGGGTGTTGTCGGTATCCGCTCCTTCGGTTCCCTCGCGGTTGTTGTTGCTATCCGGTCAGCCTTCCTCGGCGGTTGCCGGTCACCAAATTCCAGGGTTATTTCTTCCTCTGGCGCCGGTGTTACTGAGTCTTCCGACCCCTCGTCCTCCCGGTCGTTTGGTGTGTCGTGGCTACTTTTATACCGGGATGCAACGCTTCCGTCGCTTTCCGACTCCGCCTCAAGTGTTGCGAATGCTTCCGAGTCCCCGTCACCCGCGGCGAGCGTCTGCAGTATCGTTTCCGCCTCTTGCAGGCTTGTTATGCTACTGCCTTCGTCGGGGATTTGCAGAACCCGGAACTGCAGTGCTTCTTCTGCGACTCTCCGAAGAGTTTTGGAGAATGACCGATCCCGCCGGATCTCGTCGACGGCTTGCTGCAGGGCTTCCCATCATTGCTCGCGTTCGGTGTATCGTCTCCCTCGTTCAGTGATGTGGTCGTCGTTTGGTCTAGACATCCATCCCCCGGTTGTCCTCTGCACTTTGTAGGAATCGTGGTCGCCAAAATAGTGTTGTCTGTCTGGCTGGACTAGCCTCAACACAGGTGTCTACCCGACACTTCTCCAAAGGGGTGGTAAGGATTGGATGCTAGGTTACACGCATAAGATGATTACAATTAAGCACGGACAGCAAACAATACGAGATACAGATAAATACACAATAATTGCTATTGTATTACTTCCGTCAAAACACTTTACAAATCATCGGATCCTTTTATAGGCATCCGGCAAGGTTACAATCGGTGCGCTTAGGCAACCGACATCCGAATCGGTTCGGATCCGGATCGGTACAACTGTACCGAATCCGTCCCTCCGAATAATAATTCTACTATTACTTCCTATTATCCGATCCGATTCCGCCTTCCCACTTGTCCTTGCTCTTCTGACCGGCCAACAGCGTGTTGTCGTAATGTACGGTTCGCCGAGAATTACCGGGTGCGAGGAAGTCTCCTGCACGAAGAAATGTTGATCTATCTCAACGTCGCCGATCTTCACGCGTACGTTCGGGCACGCACCATGCAGCTCCTCTGTAGCGCGTGTCGTCGCGCGTATCTTCCACCCGTGCTTGGTGTTGATCATCCATTTCCCCTTTTTATAGAAGTCCATGGACATTAGGTTGATCTCCGAACCGTGGTCTACCAATGCCACCACTGGCTCTTGGACGTCGCCGATCCGAACAGGGGTTTCCGTAATGGCCCTAGCCCAATGCGGCTTCGCATAGTGGCTTTCCGCCAACTCATCCTCTAGGGCCGTGTCTTCTAAGTGCGTCGTCCGCACTTCCACCGGTTTCTCCGGTTCTGGTTCTCTCGAGAGCCTCTTCCGCTTCACCAAGTCCACGATGGAGTCGTGGAACTCCTTCTTGGCGATTCCCAGCACCTCCCGTAACGACAACTCGACCTTGTTGTCGAGAATTCTCTCTTCCAGGACCTTCCGTAGGTCCGTCGTTCGTTCGATTTCGGTACTCAGCCGGAAACCGGCCTGCTTCTTCTTCTCCGGTGCGCCGGTGTTGACGGTCTCATTCGGCTTCGGTCCGAACCGGGTCTCATACCGCTGCGAGGGGCCTGCCCCTCCGGCCTTTCCCGCACGCTTGTCTTCTACCAGAACCTCGTAGTTCTGGCATGCGGCTGCCACGAAGCCAGTCTTCTCTTCCACCGGGTCGTCCCATCCGGTGACCTCCTGGATCCACTGTTCCGCGCGGTCTACCTCTTCCTTCTTCAACCGTACTCTAGGGAGACCCTCTAGCACCAACGGCCAAAATCCGAAGTCCTTCGCTTTTCGGGCCTCAACATCCCCGACCCGGATTCCCGCCAACGCCAAGTAGTTAACGGCCTCTGCATGTCGTGCCGCAACCTCTTCCATCAACCGCTTCATTCTGCCGCGCCCCGAATTCAACTCTAGGGCTTTCCAGGTCTCGCTCACATGCATCCGCCTGTTCCAAAGGTAAACCACGTTGGTCCTGAGTGCCTCTGCGAAATCCGCGCATTCTTTCCATATGTGGCCGACCGTGTCGCACCACATGCACCGCTACCCCATCGGTGGCCTTCGATCACGAGATTGTTCGCCGTTGTCCCTCCGGGCCTGTGCGATTTGGAGATCTCACACCATCTACGACAACTCTTCAAGAGCTGCGCCTCCGGAGGGACCTTTGACCACTCCGCTCGGGGCTGAGCCCGCCTCAAGCCAACTTCGAGTTTCTGTTAGGAAACAGGTCCCTCCGGATGGAGGTGAGAACCGGATGTGGAGTACCCAGCAACGAAAGACCCGGTGAGAACCGGATGATGAGTACCCGACAAGCGCCGGAAGTTGCAAGCCTGGTGAGGAGTGCTCATCGGATGAAGGGACATATTTGTAAATATGTTTCTGAGAGTCCATCGGGGCTATATTTGTAAATAGCCGAAAAGTCATATTAGTATAAATATGACTTAGGGCAAACTTAGTAAAAGAAGTTGTTGTCATTCTTGTTGGCGTAAGATTAGAGCGCGTAATAGTGTACAGAGAGAGTGAGAGAGAGGAAGAGGTCGTTGCCTTTGTTGTAACCGCCGCCTGTGGCGAAGATAGCAAGCTCAAGGTCGTGGCCTCGGTGCTTTCCTATTGTACATTTTGATATAGTGATAGTTTGCAGTCTGTGGGTTGCCGTGGTTTTTCCCGAGTTTGGGTTTTCCACGTAAACATCCTGTGTACTCTTCTCTCCATTGTGTTGTGCTTTCATTCCCCGTTTTCTGTGTTTTATTCTAGGCTCGGTTGTGGCCGAGTGTTGTTCATCCGCAGTGTGTGTTCTTGACAAAGTGGTATCAGAGCAAAACGACACAGAAAATGGACGATTCGTTGGGAGGCATGTTCAAGCTCACCGGCTCCAACTATTCGGTGTGGAAGTCTAAGATGAGGGACATGCTCGTGGTTAAAGATCTTTGGTTGCCGGTTCAGTTCGGGGACAAGAGACCGGACAAAATCGACGGCACGATATGGGAGGTGATGCACATGAAGACAACGGCTTACATACGGTGCTTCATCGACATGAGCCTATACAACAACTTTAATGAAGAGAGCAAGGCTCATGAGCTCTGGGAGAAGATCAACATTATGTTTCAAAACAAAAATGCTGTTAACCAGGTTTCGGTATTCCGGAAGCTAGTAAGAATCCGGTACCAAGATGGCTCCAGCATGGCGGAGCACATGAATGGCTTCCAGGGGCTGATCCACTAGGAAACATCATTGGAAGTACCTCTCGCCAATGAGGTACTAGCGCTACTCCTGCTCGGTTCCCTCCCAGATAGCTGGGAGACGTTGGTTGTCACTTTGGGCAACGCCGGGCCGGAAGGGAAACAGTTATCCCTAGCAAGAGTGAAGTCAAGCTTGCTAGATGAGGAGGCGCATCGGAAAGACAAGGATACGAGCTCCAACTCCAAAGCGCTCCTTACCGAATCGGAACGCGGAAGACAAAGGAACCGTAGTCCCAGAACCGGGAGAAGTCGGGGGCATGGTCAAAGTCAAGGGGGAGGCCTACTTGCTTCTATTGCAGCAAGCTGGGACACTTCCAGAAGAACTGTCGACATTTCCGAAAAGACAAGGAAACCAACGGTACCGATTCGAAGCGGACATCGGACCGGAACGGTAAAGACCGGAGGGGAACGGACCGGAAGGGAATGACGGCAATCGCGGCAAGTGAAGAAGAGTTGATGCTCATCACCGAGGAGAGTGAGCTAAACCTTGCCGACGACGAGATGACCTGGGTGGTCCACTCCGGAGCGTCGTTCCACCTTACCCCGGACCGGAAATGCTTCTCATCCTACTCAGTCGGTGATCACGGTTGTGTCCAGATGGAGAATGAAGGTACATGCCGAATTGTCGGCATAGGAGACGTGTGGCTGACAACACCAACCGGATGCAAGCTGCTGCTGAAGGATGTCCGACACGTTCCGGAGGTTCGTATGAACCTGATATCAGCCGGTCGGCTAGATGATGAAGGCTACACGGGTAGCATCCAGAATGGTGTTATGAAGTTCAACAAAGGGAGCCTGATTGTGGCTCAGGCCCGGAAGGTCAACACGCTGTACATGATGAATGCCAGGTTATGCCCGGAAGAAGTGAACGTGGCATCAGACACTGCCGGTGAGCTGTGGCCCAAAAGGCTGTGTCACATGAGCGAGAAGGGGATGAAGAGGCTTGCAGATGACAACCTCATTCCAGTGAAGAACGTGCACTTGGAGAAGTGCACTGATTATCTGGCCGGTAAGCCAAACCACACCTCCTTCCGAACAAGGCCACCGATGAGAAGTAATGCACCACTGGAGTTGGTGCATACTGATGTGTGTCAAGTGGACACGAAGTCACATGCAGGATCACAGTACTTCGTGACGTTCATAGATGACCACAGCCGGAAGCTCTGGGCCACACCATTGAAGACGAAGGATCAGGTGTTATCCGTCTTCAAAGAGCTCCACGCGAGAGTGGAAAGAGAAACCAGCCGGAAGCTGAAGGCGGTTCGAGCAGATAACGGAGGAGAATATCGGGGGCAGTTCGAGGAGTACTGTCGCTCGAAGGGAATCTGGCTCAAATTTATCGTGCCGAAGACGCCGAAACTAAACGGGCTGGCCGAGACGATGAACCAGACCATAATGGAGAGGGTCCGGAGTATGTTGGCGCATGCAAAACTACCCAAGAAGTTTTGGGCTGAGGCACGGTCGACGGCGACATATGTGATAAACAGATCACCCTTAGTACCCTTGGACAGAGACACGCCATAGAGAGTCTGGACCGGTAAGGAAGTGTCCTACCGGCATCTAAAGGTATTCTGGTGTCTTGCGTATGTGCATGTAGCTAAGGACCAGAGAGGAAAACTAGATCCGAAGACCCAGCCATGCATATTCCTCAGTTACGGCGACGATGAGTTCGGCTACCGAGTGTGGGACCTGGTCGACAAGAAGGTATTCCGGAGTCGAGATATTATCTTCATGGAGGACAAGACACTCGCTGACTGGGAATCGGAGAAGAAGATAATGAACTCCGAGTCGACCGGTAAGGATCGATTCTACGATGAGCAGACTCAACCGGCAAGAGACCGGTTAGCACTCGAGGGACCAGCCGATTACGGTGAGGATACCAAACAGGCTGAAGAAGAAGTAGAGGAAGCTGAAACCGGAACCGGCCAAGACCCCGAATTGGATTCGGATGAAGAGCAAATGGAGGAGCCCGTTACCGAAGCCCGAAGACGGAGAAATCCTCTCAGAGAGAGAAGGGCGCCCCAGAGATTTCCGGATGTAGAGCATGTTCTGCTAACCGATGAGGGGGAGCCGGAAAGCTTCGAAGAAGCGAAGGATGACACCCACATCCGCAAATGGTTAAGTGCCATGCAGGATGAGATGGATTCCCTACATGAGAACCATACGTACGAATTGGTGGAGTTGCCGAAAGGAAAGCGGGCACTCCGAAACAAGTGGGTGTACAAGTTGAAACCGGGAGATGCCGGCAACCCCCCGAGATACAAAGCCAGGATCGTGGTGAAGGGGTTCCAGCAGAAAAGGGCGTGGACTTTGACGAGATATTTGCCCCGGTAGTAAAGATGACCTCCATCCGGACGGTGCTGAGTATAGCGGCAAGCATGGACCTCGAGGTAGAGCAGCTGGACGTGAAGACGACATTCTTTCACGGCGACCTCGAAGAGGAGATCTACATGCAGCAACCGGAGGGATTTGTGGAGAAAGGGAAGGAGCACTGGAACACGGTCAAATGGATACTCTGGTACTTGAAGGGCACTTCAAATATGTGTCTCCGATTCGGCTCCGGAAAACCTCAACTTGACGGTTTTACCGATTCGGACATGTCGGCTGATGTGGATACCAGTCGGTCTACATCCGGGTATATAATGACATATGTAGGGGGAGTTGTTTCGTGGCAGTCGAGGCTGCAGAAGACGGTTGCGTTGTCAACCACGGAGGCGGAGCACATGGCGGCTGTGGAAGCCGGCAAGGAAATATTATGGATGAAGGACTTCATCGGAGAGCTCGGTATCCAACAAGATGAATACCGGCTCTATTGCGACAGTCAAAGTGCCATCCACCTTGCTAAGAATGCGGCCTACCATTCCCGGACAAAGCATATCCAGCGAAGGTATCACTGGATCCGGGAAAGAATAGATGACCAGGAGTTCGCGCTGACGAAGATCCACACGGCTGAGAACGGGTCAGATATGCTGACCAAAGTACTGATACCTGACAAGCTGGATGCATGCCGGAAGCGGATCAGACTAGTAAGAAATCCCATGCCGGAGTGAAAGGGGAGTTTGTTAGGAAACAGGTCCCTCCGGATGGGAGGTGAGAACCGGATGTGGAGTACCCGGCAACGGAAGACCTGGTGAGAATCGGATGACGAGTACCCGGCAAGAGCTGGATGGTGAAGACCCGGTGAGAACTGGATGTGGAGTACCCGGCAACGGAAGACCCGGTGAGAACCGGATGACGAGTACCCGGCAAGCGCCGGATGATGCAGGCCCGGTGAGGAGTGCTCACCGGATGAAGGGACATATTCGTAAATATGTTTCTGAGAGTCCATTGGGGCTATATTTGTAAATAGCCGAAAAGTCATATTAGTATAAATATGACTTAGGGCAAACTTAGTAAAAGAAGTTGTTGTCATTCTTGTTGGCGTAAGATTAGAGCGCGTAACAGTGTACAGAGAGAGTGAGAGAGAGGAAGAGGTCATTGCCTTTGTTGTAACCACCGCCTGTGGCGAAGATAGCAAGCTCGAGGTCATGGCCTCGGTGCTTTCCTATTGTACATTCTGATATAGTGATAGTTTGTAGTCTGTGGGCTGCCGTGGTTTTTCCCGAGTTTGGGTTTTCCACGTAAACATCCTGTGTACTCTCCTCTCCATTGTGTTGTGCTTTCATTCCCCGTTTTTTGTGTTTTATTCTAGGCTCGGTTGTGGCCGAGTGTTGTTCATCCGCATCGTGTGTTCTTGATAGTTTCTTCCTTCTTAGACGGTACCAAGACCGGCTCCTCGAGCTACCTCGCCGGGACCAGCCTTGCCGCCAACGAGCCCTCATCGCTCCACTCGTGCCGCTTGTCGAAACGATCGCAGACCCTCCTTACCATGGCCCAGTCTGCCGTGAGCCCTTCGTCCGTTTCCAACAGGAGACCCACCTTCTCCCGGTCCATGGCATCCACCGCCTTGACGAACAGTAGTACCCGACTTGTGTCGAGCATGGTCTGGTCCAACGTTGACAGCCGTGCGAACCGTTTCTCGAACTCCTGGAGGAGCGCCGATGCGTTTCTCCCCTTCCCTGGGCTCTCAACCCACTCCATGAAGTCTCGCTTCGACAACCGGAGCGAGTCATCGAACCCATACATCTCGAGGAGCCGCAACTCAAACTCCTCCCAAATCCAGCATGCGGCCAGTAGCTCGATCACCTCTGCGTGGATGCTCGGCGTCACTACCCGAGGGAATCCGGACAGCCGCCTACCCACCGAGATATCCCTCATGATCATTTCGGCCCGGTAGGCCTCCAAGTAGCTCGTGGCATTCTTCCCACCGAAATGACCTATGGTGCCAATGATCGACTCAATGGCCATATCGAGAGCACTCGTTCCCTCGCAGCGCTTACTAGCCAGTCGACGGCTACGACCATAGCTTCAGCAAGCTCAGATCCCCTCATCCTTCACTCCTTTGCCGCCTATTTCACGTCGGGTTCACCAAATATGTTGTGTTGTTATGCTCTTCGCGTTCGGAAAGAGGCGGGACCACGGGGGCCTTGAACCAAGGGGCGTGAGAAAGAGCGGAGAGAGAGAGAGAGCAGCTTGCAGAAACACAGAGGAGGAAAGAGATAGAGAAGCTGGCGATGAACCCAACCCAGGCGGACACACACACATACACACAATGCTCACGCACGCACTTTGCCCAACTACACATTGGAGCCTCTGCCGGAAGCACACGGGCTGTCCACGAAGCAGAGGCAACACAATCCGAAATCCTGCAGAGAAAGTCGAACGATGGAGGAGAGAGCTCGGTCCCAGTTCGACAACCCTTCCTCGCTCCCAAAAACGCGATACATTTCTCTCACTTCTCTCTCTCTTTTATAACCCAAGGAGGGAGGCCGTTACCACTCGTTACATCATGTTTATTCCCTATCCTTTCGGATAGGGATACGCCTCGATTTCCTCCCTACCGAACGCGTACTACCTAGGATTTTGCCTCAGGCGACGTGTACCTACCTACGTACTATACAACAAAACTTGTGCCCACGTGTAAGGGCTGGTTTACGCACGTTATACCCGGTTTCCGCCTAGGGACGGTTTTCTCCATGACACCGTGTTATCTGTGTTCAGGGAGTCTCTTCTTTCATCTCTCTTGAGTGTGCTCTTTGATTGAGTCGGTATACGCGTTGGTGGTCCAATCAGCCGGTAAGTGTCGCCGGTTGTTGATAGGTCTAGTAGCCCTCGCACTGTCGCACTCCTCACTTCCTGTTGTCTCTCTTGCTCCTTGGTTCAGGGCCCCCGCAGTCCCGCCTTATTTCACACACGCACGCGTAATAACGCGACATATTTGGTGAACCTGACGTGAAACCAGATGGGAGAGGAGTCGAAGATGAGGGGATCGGAGCTCGCCAAAGCCATGGCAGCAGCGGTCAATCGGATAGTAAGTGCTCGCGAGGCCATTGAAGCAATTGTCAGCATTATAGGCCGATTCGGTGGGAAAGACACCACGAGCTATTTGGTGGCCTACCGGGCCGAGATGGTGATGAGAGACATTCCGGAGGATAAGCGCCTGGCCGGGTTCCCTTAGGTGGCGACACTGGGCATCCACGCAGAGGTGCTCGAGGTACAGGCTGGATGCCGGACCTGGGGAGAATTCGAAGCATGGCTTCTCGAGAGGTACGGGCTTGATGACGCTGTCGTGAAGAATTTCGGCCAGAGGCGGAAACTGGGAAACATTGGTTACATCGGCGGGGTGCAGCGTGTGTGCTCACCCTTGTACATTCAGTATGAATAACGAGGGCGCCTTTATGGCGCCGAAGAGTAGTCAAGTCGGGACAGACGATCCCATGTAAGTCGTGATTTATCCCACATTGTAACGCATCCCTCTCCTTGTTCTATAAAAGGGAGGGAGCGGCCTTTGTGAAAGGGGTTGCCCATTTTTGCGTTAGAGGGTATACCGTTAGATTTAGGGTTAGTTACATTTCTTCTTCTTCTTCTCCCCCTTCGTGTTCGCTTAGGGTTTGCTTCAGCTCATCTCCTGCGCAAGACCCCGCTCGGCGCGACAAGCCCGTGAGCTCCCCGACCGGCGGCTTGGCAGCTGACGACTATTGTAACCTACCTTGGAATGGCTCGAAGCTGGGAATGTATTCTTCTTTATATATATATATATACAGTTGCGTCGGTCTGCGTATGTTCGCGTCTCTGTTGGCATCGAGTGCTTCCCCTTTCCTGCGTTTCCTGTACATAAGGGCGTGATTCGGGTCGGCTTGTGTGTGTGTGTGTGTGTGTGCGCGTGCGTGTGCGTGAGTCAGTGTCAAGCGCGCGCTCCCTCTCTTTCTCTCTCTCCCTTCGGTTGCTTCCGGTGTGCTTCCGGGGTGCCCCGAAAACGGTGAAGTACGACTTCCTACGCTCCGTCACTCCCTATTCCAAGACCCCTGTGGTTCCGCCTTTCTCCAGGCACGCGCGTAACAACGCGACATATTTGGTGAACCCGAGGTGAAAGGCGGCAAGGGAGGAAGGAGATGGAAGCCGAAGACATCGCGGAAGTAATTACGGGAATGGCAAGGGATTTCACAAGAAGGAGAGAAAGACAGGAAGAGTCGTACAAGTACGATCGACGCGAGTTCGATGTATGGGTGTCGTCGGCAAAGGCTCCTCGAAGCGCAATGAAGGCATTCCGGGAGTTCGATCTCCGGTTTTCCCAACTTTCGGTCCGGGATCAAGAATCGGTGGGGGTGGACAAGGTCCCACTATTCTTAAAGTCGGTCAACGAAAGGGGGAGAATGACCATTTTTCCCTACCTCGAAGACGATGAAGGGGCGTACGGCCTCACTGAAGATTGGAACGAGGTGGAATGGGCATACAATGCGATGAGAGGCGGTCGGCCACAACGCGGCCCGCGAGCGGCGGAGAAGAGAGAGCGGTGACCCACTACGCACTACCGCCGGAAGAGAGCTCAACGCAAATCGGTTCGGAGGAGCTCGACATCGAAGCCTTGGTGCGGGAAGCGTACGAGATCGTAGAGGCACAAATCGAAGCCGAAGAAGGGCTTATTGCGGAGTCGGGGCCGAGCGGATCGGAGGATGAGGAGGCCGAAAAAGAATGGTACATCGGTACCACGGGAGAGGGTGCGGGACGAGCCACCCTCTCGACATGCGGAGAAAGATCAACCGAGGACGAGGTCGGGGACGGAAAGGCGGCGATCGCCGGTTCGAGTGGACATGAGGGAGTTCGGGCATGGAGGCCCGAAACATCGAGCGGGGAGAAGACGGGTGGTGGTGCCGCGACCTTACGCACACCGGGCCTAGAGACTCCGGCATCCGGCCCGAGAGCCGGTGTGAGACCTAGAGTGACGGACGGTGGTGGCGGCAAGGCGGGCCACCGAGACAACGGTATGGAGACCGTGGAAGAGGAGGCGGCAAGCATAATTGATGCTTGCATATACGGAGGCGGGGTAGCCACAGACGACGATGTCCGAATGGAGGTGGCTACGGGCATAACATTGACGAGCGGCGGCGTTGCTACCTTACACGCACCGGTTCAAGAGACCCCGGTGGCCGGCCCGAGTGCCCGTGTGAGACCTAGGGTAACGAATGGTGGCGGTGGCAAGGCGGGCGACCACGGCGATGATGTGGGAGAGGGTGCGGAGCGAGCGACCCTCTCGACTTGTGGAAAGAGGACGGCCATGGATGAGGCCGATATCTACGGAGCAATGGACGCCACTTCGAGAGTGGGCGAAAGTCTCAGGACGCGGTTGCCCGAAACTTTCTACGAGGACTTCGCGAGCATACTCGAGGCTTGCGAAATCGAGGAAGAAGAGGAGACGAGCGACGGTGCCGCGACCTTCCACACACCGGTTCTAGAGACTCTGGCAACCGGCTCGAGAGCCTGTGTGAGACCTAGAGAGACGGACGGTGGCGGCGGCAAGGCAGGCAACCGAAATAACGAAGAGGAGGTTTGTAGTGGATGGAGGCGAGATCCCTCGACACCGGGGCCAGAGACTTCGGCGGTTGCGCCCGAGCGCGGACATAAGACCGGAGAGATGAGCGGTGGCCGTGAGGATGAGAGGCCCGGAGTGGGCACGTGCGAGAAGACACGAGGAGAGTCCGGGAGGGACTCAAACAAAAGACACCCGGATCTCGGCAAGCATAGAAACGGAGTCCGGTCCTATGGGACCCTCACACCGATCCGGAGACTCCGGCAGTTCGGCCAACGTGGCAATGTGAGACCTAGGGAGATGGACGGTGGCGGTAGGGAACGAGACCCGACGACACGAGGTTTCGGAAGGAGCCGGTAGGGGCAAACACGAGGAGGTGTGTCGGGCCGGAAAGGCACACCTGGGACGGAACAAGAGTCTCGCAAGTGGCCATCGCGGGCCGGATTGAAGCGTGACTATGGGACAGTGTTCGGCACGGGCGGTGCCGAACAAAGGAAGCGGAAGACGGCACAAGGAAGGTGCTGGGAACGAGGTGACAAGTGCCTAGTGGACTACATAGGGTCGGAGTCAGGGGATGGCAAGAGAGGTCGGAAGAGGATCCTCCACACTCGCTTCGTAGATCTCGGTAGCTCCGACGAAGTAGCTCTGACTAACACGGCAAGCCGGGGTGACAAGCTGGTGGGGCGAGGGGACGACGGCAAGCGGAAGACTCGGGACCTGTTGCAACAGCACGAAGACGGGAAGGGCCAAACGGGCTACTACGGGGTGTTCCTCGGATGCGGAGGACACCGGTATGCGGGTGAGCGACGATGCACGATCTGGCCGGGAAAGGGGCCGACAAGGCGTGCAATGAACTAGAGTACGGCACAGGAAGTGCCAAACAACGGACGAGGGTATGTGGCACCCGAAGGTGCCGGAGCGGAAAGGCGAGCGCGGAGATAGGTTGCGCGGTTCGGAGGTAGCGCGTAGAAGGCCAGAAAGCATCCTCCACACCGTTCCGGAGACCATGGTGGTTCGAGCCGACGCCACGATGTAAAGAGCATGGAGAAGGAAGGTGGCGGCGAGAGGATGAAGGCAAAGCGAAGCAGCATGGGATGGCAATAAGAACAACACGAATGATCAACGGAGGCCAAGCGGGCCACTACGAGCTTTCCTCGAGCGGAGGACATCAGGCATACGGTGGGGAGCGGGCGTTCATATGGCCGAACAAGGGCCAGCGTAAGTACGCGTACTACGGAGATCGTGGCAGAGGACCCATCGACGGGTCGAACGAGCCTACGGGGAGGTAAGCGCGAAGAAAGAATCGAAGCCGACGGATCAAACCGGCAACGAGCCGGGATGCGGATCACGGAAGACCGGTTTCTCACGGCCGAAATCTCTCACCCTTCACCGTATTTGGCATGTACCGGTGGACGTGCGGTTAGGTGGGGGCGGATGTCGTGAAGAATTTCGGCCAAAGGCGGAAACCGGGAAACATTGGCTACATCGACGGGGTGCAACGTGTGTGCTCACCCTTGTACATTCAGTATGAATAACGAGGGCGCCTTTATGGCGCCGATGAGTAGTCAAGTCGGGACAGACGATCCCATGTAAGTCATGATTTATCCCACATTGTAACGCATCCCTCTCCTTGTTCTATAAAAGGGAGGGAGCGGCCTTTGTGAAAGGTGTTGCCCATTTTTGTGTTAGAGGGTATACCGTTAGATTTAGGGTTAGTTACATTTCTTCTTCTTCTTCTCCCCCTTCGTTTCGCTTAGGGTTTGCTTCAGCTCGTCTCTTGCGCAAGACCCCACTCGGCGCGACAAGCCCGTGAGCTCCCCGACCGGCGGCTTGGCAGCTGACGACTACTGTAACCTACCTTGGAACGACTCGAAGCCGGGAATGTATTCTTCTTTATATATATATATATATATATACAGTTGCGTCAGTCTGTGTATATTCACGTCTCTGTTGGCGTCGGGTGCTTCCCCTTTCCTGCGTTTCCTGTACATAAGGGCGTGAGTCGGGTCGGCCTGTGTGTGTGTGTGTGTGTGTGCGCGCGCGTGCGTGTGCGTGAGTCGGTGTCAAGCGCGCGCTCCCTCTCTTTCTCTCTCTCCCTTCGGTTGCTTCCGGTGTGCTTCCGGTGTGCCCCGGAAACGGTGAAGTACGACTTCCTACGCTCCGTCACTCCCTAGTCCAAGACCCCCGTGGTCCCGCCTTTCTCCACGCACGCGCATAACAACGCGACATATTTGGTGAACCCGACGTGAAAGGCGGCAAGGGAGGATGGAATCGGAAGACGACGACCTCGCGGTGATGGTGGCCGAAGTGGTGTTGGAGTCGGCACGAGTGGTGATGAGGCGAGAAGCAGCGCAACAAGCGGTTGAGCGAGTGGTCGAAAGAGTCGGTCGTGCCGAACACTGTCCCGTAGTCACGCTTCGATCCGGCCCGCGATGGCAACTTGCGAGACTCTTGTTCCGTCCCAGGTGTGCCTTTCTGGCCCGACACACCTCCTCGTGTTTGCCCCTACCGGCTCCTTCCGAAACCTCGTGTCGTCGGGTCCCGTTCCCTGCCGCCACCGTCCATCTCCCTAGGTCTCACGTTGCCACGTTGGCCGAACTACCGGAGTCTCCGGATCGGTGTGAGGGTCCCATAGGACCGGACTCCGTTTCTATGCTTCCCGAGATCCGGGTGTCTTTTGTTTGAGTCCCTCCCGGACTCTCCTCGTGTCTTCCGCGTATTCGGGTTCCGTTTCCTGCCGCCACCAAACTTCTCTCTCGGTCTTATGTTGCCAAGTTGGCCGATCTACCGGAGTCTCTGGTTAAGTGTGGGGATCCCGTAGGACCAAACTTCCTTTCGCCCACTGACCTTGCTGGAAGGTCCGATTCGGTTAGTAGCCGCCTCGCCGGCCTGATATCTTCTTTCTTTGCTTCCGTCGTCCGGTCACGTTCACCTGCTGCCATCGTCCTCTCCTATAGGACTCACGCCGGCACTCCGGCCGACAACCGTATCGGTGTGAGGATCTCTGTAGACCACCCATCCGTAGCTGTTAATCGGCTAATTACTAACTACTACCGATACAGAAGAGAGAACGTCGCTACTCAACGTTCTAACAAGGAATTGTGTTTTATGAATGGAAATATACTATATTAATCGGTAATTACCATGATCATTACTTAGTTATAAATTAGGAAACTTGCACTTAACAGCATAGACAATAGAAAGAACACAGAATCCGTACATGATATTCCTAACTTAAACTTATATTACTAAATAAACGACCTTTCTTACAATGCCTTCGGTTCCCTTTTATAGGTATACCGAAGGTCTTTTCTCATCAAGAACTATTCCTACTTACTATCAAGAATTACAAAATTTTCTAACTAACTTAGTTCTCTTTGTTCACTGTTGAGTCATTGATCCGAACAGTCGATCCGAACCGACTCCGTTTTCGACGCTTTCCCACTTGTTCGGTAAAACTGACTGTCCGGGTCCGGGTACCAGTAGCCCTTTTTCTTCGTCACCTCGCCACCACTGTATTATAGATCTAGGTACTAAAGTAAGCTTAAGATAAGGATAAAGAAATGAAAGATAGAAAGGAGAAAGAGAAAGAAGGGTGCCGATCCACCCGACCACACCTGAGCGAAGGGATCGAGATGGACTCGAGCCTCGATCGGCGTCCCATACCACCGCCGTGGCGTCGAGTCGTACCTGGTGCTGGCGCGCTCGCTACAAGAGTTGACCCACCACACGAGCAGAGTCTCGATGTAGTCAAATGATGATCAAATGAGGGTAGCTAGGCCTCTTATTTATAGCGATACCCAAGGCCCCCAGGCAAGTTCACACTTGACCTAATGGGTTGTCTCAATCCCGAGGATTAAAAGTAATCCTCCCCTTCTTTACACTCTCGTTTAACCCTCACACTTATCCACGTGTATAGAATACTACGGTAAATTCTCACCACGGGATATTATATGGTCATGTCCGTAACATACTCCCCCTCTTTAAAACATTGCACTCTTGCAATGGAAAGTTAGGGAAATTAGTTCTGAGAGTATTTTCGCGTTCCCATGTGGCATCTTTTATTGATTTATCCATCCATTTTATTTTAAATTCTCGGATTTCTTTAGTACGTAATTTTTTTGTTTTAACATCGAGAATTCTTTCTGGTACATGTGGTTTAGAAGATAATTCTTCAGAAGTAACCAGAGTTTCAATCGTAACTGTATTGGCGCCAGAACCTAGAAGTTCTTTTAGACGACTCACATGAAAGACTGGATGAATTCCGACACCATCGGGAAGAGCGAGACGATAGGCTGATGACCCAATGCGTTTGAGGACTGTAAAAGGTCCACAAAACCGTGGGGCTAACTTAGCGCACTTACCCGTAGACAGTGTCTTAGAATTGTGAGGTACACGTAAAAATACCTTCTGTCCAGGGTTGAATACACGAGGTTGCCTATGATGATCGGCATAAAAACGCGCTCTATCTTGAGCTATTTTTATATTATCTCGTGCAATATGCAACATATCTTGCATATCCCGAAGAAAGTTTTGCGTACTTCGCAACTCATCATGATGTATATTAACATCAATCGGGGCTCGTGGCTGAAAACCATACATCAACATAAAAGGACTATATCCCGTCGACGTATGCTTGGAGCTGTTATAAGCAAACTCCAAAATTGGGAGATAACGTTCCCATTTTGTTGGTTTTGCAACAACGTATGCTCGAAGCCTATCCTCAATAATTTGATTTACTCGTTCTGTCTGTCCATCGGATTGAGGATGATCCGTGGAGCTCATGCTCAACGTAATTTCTAACTTCTTAAAGACTTGTGTCCAGAAGTCACTAGTAAACTTTGGATCTCGATCACTCACGATATCCATCGGTAACCCATAAAAACGAAACAATTCGTCAACGAATTGGTAAGCCAATTCAGGAGCTGTTACCGTGGTTTTAGTAGCAATAAATCTGGCCATTTTAGTTAGTCGATCAACGACAACCCAAATGGCATCATGACCTTTTTGGGTGCGAGGAAGGCTAACAATAAAATCCATGGATATACTTTCCCACTTATTATTGGGAATGTCCAAGGGATGTAAAAGTCCTGCGGCTTTAAGTCGCTCGGCTTTGTTAACCTGACACTGGTGACATTTAGTCACATAGCTATGTATGTCAGGACGCATCTTAGGCCAATAAAATTGAGTGGAGATGAGAACGAGTGTACGATGTATTCCAGGGTGCCCTGCTGAGGGTGCATCATGGCATTAAAAAAGAATCCTCTTTTTGACCTCGGGTAAATCTGGAACACAAACCTTCCCATTACGGTAGAGCAAACCATTAGCAATGTGGAAATATTCCTTCGAGGATGTGGTGGTGTCTGTTCCAGACTCAACTCTTGCCCAATATTTTGCGAAATAACTGTCATCAGGATACTTTCCTCGAAGGTGATCATAAAGATCTGATGATATTGCAGTGAAGCTAAGCATGTTAACTTCACGGATGCGACTTAGTGCATCAGCGACAGTGTTCATGGAACCTTTACGATATCGTATGGAAAAATCAAAGTCCTGGATGAGATCAGCCCATCGTGCCTTACGACCTTTCAGGTCTTGTTGGTCACAAAAATATTTCAAGGACTCGTGGTCCGTAGTTACCACAAAGTGATTTCCATAAAGATAATGGTGCCATGTTTTGAGCGCATGTATAACTGCAAATAATTCCTTTTCTTGAACGGTATACCGACATTGAGCAGTATCAAGTTTCTTACTCTCGAATGCTATTGGTTTACCATCTTGATACAAGACAGCACCTATAGCATAATCGCTTGCATCGGTTTCAACCTCAAAAGGTTTTGAAGGATCAGGTAAAAGAAGTGAAGGAGCCTTGCAAACCAGGTCCTTGAGTTCCTTAAAGGCAAGGTCTAGTGTAGCATTCCATACAATAGGTTTTGTAGACTTATGCGTTTGACCTTTTAAAAGATCAGTAAACGGCGTCGTCAATTGGGAGTAATTACGAAGAGACTTTCGCAAAAACCCCACAAAACCAAGGAATGATCGAACTTCTCGAATATTCCGAAGAGTGGGCCAAAACTTGATTTTCTCAATGCGAGAAGGATCAATTTCAACTCCTCGTTCGGTTATGAGATGTCCTAGATAAGTAATTGATTTCTTGAAGAACTCACATTTTGAGATCTTCGCATAAAACTGTTTGTCACGCAATGTTTGTAAAACAAAGTGGACATGTCTAGCATGTTCTTGTAATGTACGGCTATAAACTAAAATATCATCCAAGAAAATAACGACAAATTTTCCAAGTTGCTCTCGGAAAATGTCATTCATTTCTTGTTGAAAAGTAGTCGGAGCATTGGTCAAACCAAAAGGCATAACCAAAAACTCGTAATGGCCATAGCGCGTACGAAATGCCGTTTTAGGAACATCGTCCTCACTTATTCGTATTTGATGGTAGCCAGTACGGAGATCAAGTTTCGTAAAATACCGAGCTCCCTGGAGACGGTCAATTAGATCGTCAGCCCGGGGCAATGGATACGAATTCTTGATCGTCACTTTATTCAAGCGTCCCAAGAGAACTGGTGCACCCCATGGAGATTTACTATAACGTATATAACCCATTCGTAAATAGTCCTTGAGTTGCTTAGATACCTCATCTTCTTCGGATCGACTTAAGCGATACGGAGGTATACTTATTGGTGCAACACCAGGTACAATATCTATACGATGGTCTATATTACGTTTAGGAGGTAACCCATCAAGTAGTTCACTTGGAAAAACATCATGAAAATCATTTAAGATTTCATCAAGTTGTTGTTGTTCAAAATATGTTAATTGAATCAGGACATTATCGATATTGTAAACGTGAATGTCCGGATCAAGTACACAATAAAATAACGTAGAACAAGACAACTCGGATATTGATGGACACGAGGAAACAATCGAGAGGGATTGTTTTTTTACACATTGAATAAAATGCATACAATCGTTCAGTACAAAAGAAATGGAATGACGAACCCAATCAATAAATAAAGAAGAGTTTTTATTATATAACCAGGGATAACCCAGTATTATATCGGTGGTACAAAGATTCATTACATGGAAATCTACTTCCTCTATATAAGTATCAATAGAAATTCCTAATGAATGAATCGCCCCGTTGATGTATTGTACTCTTCCATCAGCCAAGTGCACCGTGTAGGTGTGATCACTTACGGTGGGTTGGATTCCCCATATCTGAACCAAACGATCATTCACAAAATTGTGTGAGCTTCCCGAATCAAATAAAAATTGTACGGGAGATCCATTGATATACCCGTTTGCACGTAGTAAATCATTGGGACCCAATACATAGTGAGGGAAAGAACATTGACAATTACTTAAATGATGTGTATAGACCTGAAGGACATTAGGAATCTGACCTTTATGGTCTGCAGCTTTAGCTTTGTTGTCGTGCTCTTTCCGTTGGAGCTTTCGACATTGATCTTTTGTATGACCCTTCTTTTTGCAGAATACACAAAAAGGATGTTGTCGCTTACAATCGCGATCCAGGAATTCGTTGGGTGTCTTGCGTTTCCCAACAAATTGCGACTGCTTAGTCCCGGGCGCTTCGTTGGGTTTGTTATGGTCCTTCTTCGAAGTGCGTTGATAGCGAAGAACTATTTCAACGGCCTCTTCGAAGGATTTTGGATCCTTATCGTGCACTATCCAGTGATAGTCCGAATTGGGGATGCCATTGACAAAACAAGCTATCAACCAATTGTCCCCTTCTAGACCCGATTTTTGGATTTGGGTTCTAGCATGGTGAACATAGTCTTCTAGCGAGGAAAATTTCCTGCTAGAGAGGTTCATTAAAGCTTGTGCTGCCTCGGTTCGAGAGGGAGGTTGCAGAAATTGGCCCTTAAAAACCGTGACAAAATCTGTCCAGGTATCGGGCAATTTCCCCATAGTACGGAGGCCACGCCACCAGGCGGCGGCCTTACCCCCGAGTTCTCGGCCGACATATGCAATCTTCGTACTATCTGGCGTGGGATAGAGCTCAAAATGAGACTCCCATCGTCCCAGCCATGTGCAGATTGCTTCTTTGGTTCTTTCCTTTTTGTCTCCGGTAAATGGCTTAACGACAAATGATGGTTCACCTTGTTGCTCATCAGGTCTATTAGTCTCACGTTGTAGACTAATGACTCGTGCCTCAAGAGCACTCTGA
This sequence comes from Azolla caroliniana, assembly GCF_043228905.1. Lineage (NCBI taxonomy): Eukaryota > Viridiplantae > Streptophyta > Polypodiopsida > Salviniales > Salviniaceae > Azolla > Azolla caroliniana. The sequence goes on along the minus strand of NW_028230438.1, from coordinate 8,314,362 downwards.
GATTGCCGAAGTTCGGTCATCTGTTGAGTGGTGAAACTAAGGTATTGGGTTATTTGTGCCAAATACATCTCAGTGGACATTTGTCCAGGAGGATTCCCTTGAGTTCCTTCCGCTTGAGCGGATGACATCGGGTCGTTAATTTGAGCCATTAAAGATTATTTCTGGAAAAGAAATAGGATAAGGTCAGAGATATAGTCATAACATCATGTCGTGATGTAAACATATCATGGGCGAGCATTAATCGATATCATTATCTCACGTCAATACCCCTCTAGACGTATGAGATGAGGTTCAAGATCAGGTTACTATGGTAACACAAAGGTGTTTTAAAAACCATGGGGGTGACACATAAATGTCTTTCCCTGATCTCTATATCGATTTTTTTATGGTGGCTCCCCGAGGCTCAACCATGTATGTTCGCGTCATGAATTGTTTATACACGAAAAAAATGTTAATAATAAACTATGTTTTGGTGCCCACATATGTGGTTTCGGCTCTTTAAGTCCTATTACGAGGACCCCGAGGTGCACTTAGACCTTAAGTCTAAACATGTGTTATAGTCATATGTATCAAGGATGTTGTATGGTCTTGGTCATATTTGAACTCGAGACCTCGAGAACAAATACATTAAACACTTGAGCCAACCAAGTAAGCTGCTCTTCTCGAATGCTTAATGTTTGATGCGTATAAGAGATATGCGAGGCAATTGATCATATATGTTTTTTTAAAAGAACATATATGTCAAGGGTCCTTATTTCGCCCTCATTTACCAAAACTATGTTGGTACGTTACCTAACCTCAAGTCTCGTAATTACGATGGCATACGCCGAAGTGCAACCTAATGGTCAAGCCAAATGAGCCCTCGTTTTGTAGTAGGCTCACGTGGGCCATCACATGGTCACGTCATTACGAATGCCTCTCGTAAGAATGAGCTCATGGTGGCATCATATCCATGTAACGAGGGAGGGATGTTGGATACGTGCGTCATTGGAGCGACCTCACTTGAAGTGGGTCAAGCCCTACGTACTCAACATCATTTTGGCTATTGGCGTTTTTTTACGTAACGAAATCGAGGTCGTCAACGGGGTTATCAACAATAAAAAAATGTTGAAAAAGGGATGGTGACATAGCCATTCTCACAAAAATGTGAGGACGGCCACCAACATCCTTTTCCCGACAAGGACAACTTTCGATATAATCACGTAATAACGAATATACACATATGTTTACTTATCACATATATACGATCAAATACGTATATATGTGACCACATATGCCTATATTAAACATATCATTATATTAAATAGCCACAAATGATGTGATCGAGATACGTAATCGAGGTATATACCTCTACGCACATGAAACATCCACAAATAAGAGATCATCGTAATACGCAATGGAGGTATTGACCTCTTACGCATACGAGACCAAACGCATATCGTTTACAACAAATCAAGGTATTAAACTCATACGCAAACGTAACATATGTTCGTGAACGTAATACGTAATTGAGGTATTAACCTCGTACGCATACGACACTCATCACATATTATTAATATGTCAAACGAGGTATTGACCTCGTGCACATATGTAAACGTTTTAGATAATCAATTAAAGACCACTACAACATCATTGACTTAATGAAAAAAATTACATATAAACTAAACACATGATTAGATGGGAGAAGAGAGAATAGAAAGAAAAATTATGGAAAGAGTTACCGAAGTTCTTTGTTGATCGTTGTCTGGATCAAGGCCAACCGCACAACGATTGATCAGCATCAATCAAAAGACAAATGAAAAACAAAGAAACATTAGTACAAAGCTCTGATACCAAATATTATAGATCTAGGTACTAAAGTAAGCTTAAGATAAGGATAAAGAAATGAAAGATAGAAAGGAGAAAGAGAAAGATGGGTGCCGATCCACCCGACCACCCCCGAGCGAAGGGATCGAGACGGACTCGAGCCTCGATCGGCGTCCCATACCACCGCCGTAGCGTCGAGTCGTACCTGGTGCTGGCGCGCTCGCTTCAAGAGTTGACCCACCACACGAGCAGAGTCTCGATGTAGTCAAAAGATGATCAAATGAGGGTAGCTAGGCCTCTTATTTATAGCGATACCCAAGGCCCCCAGGCAAGTTCACACTTGACCTAATGGGTTGTCTCAATCCCGAGGATTAAAAGTAATCCTCCCCTTCTTTACACTCTCGTTTAACCCTCACACTTATCCACGTGTATAGAATACTACGGTAAATTCTCACCACGGGATATTATATGGTCATGTCCGTAACACACCGTCAATATCTTGGTCTTACGTCGACCGCGTTGCCGACTGCCGAAGTCTCTAGAACCGGTGTGAAGGATCCTCCTTGGGTGTCCGATTTGTCTTCCTAACCCTGTCTCGGGTCGTCCTTTTCCGCATGCCGAGAAGGCGTTTTGTTCCGCACCCTCTCCCGTGGTACCGACGTACCGTCTCTTCGGCCTCTCCGTAGGCCTGCTCTCTTCCTCCCTCCCGGAATGGTCATCCGTGAGTCCGCTCCGCCCGGTTCTCGTCCGGGTCCGTTCGTCCTTCTTCATATTGCCGGGTCCCGTTCTCCTATCGCCACCGATCTCTCCTATAGGACTCACGCCGGCACTCGGGCCGACAGCCGGATTGGTGTAAGGGTCTCTATAGGGCCGGTCTTCGTTCTCCTCTTCATCCCTTGTACTTCTCCCTAACTCGTCGTTTGCTCTCCTTGTTGCCTTCCTGTCTCCATCTTCCATCTCTTTCGGTCTGACGTTGCCCCGTCGGCTGAACAGCCGAAATCTCCAGATAAGATGTGGCGTAACTGATTTCGCAACATCTTTCCACAACTCGTCCGGGCCACCGCCCCTTTTAGTGGTGTCGGTGGATAGTATCCGCTCTGTGATCAATCAAGCCTCGCCTGAGCTTGATTCTCCAATGTCCAGAGTTTCGGTTCCGATGCTGATCTTGCCAGACTCATTCCGAACCTTTGATCACCTTCCTTTCCAATTCCCGACCTTCGCCTGGTCGGTCTTTCTCCCCATGTAAAAGAGGGCGGCGCGTCCCGCACCCTCTCCCGTATCGGCACCTTCATGCCGATTCTGGCCCCGATTGAACAATCCACGATCGGATTACTCTCCATCCGAATCGGAATGCCGATCTTCTCGTACCGCTTCCATCCTCGGCCTCCTCGCAAGTCGTTCCCCATCCATCTTCGCTGGCATCGTGCCAGGACTCCCCGGTGCTGCCATCCATCTCCTCGGTCTTACATGGGCTTACGGGCCCGAATGCCGAGTTCTCCGGAATCGGGTCCGTGCGCTTTCGTCCACTCCTTCCCCGTATCGTCTCGCTGGTGACTCTTGGTCTTTCGCCACCGCCTTCCTCCGCTTGGGACTCACGTCGGCACTCGGGCCCGACTGTCATCGTCTCGGGAGCAAGTATGGGAAGACACAAAGAATCGCCCGTCCCTTCTACGCCCTTGTCCATAGCCACCGACTCTTCGTGGTCGACGGTCGTCTTCTTACCGATCGCGCAAGCCCCGCCTAGGCTTGCTTCTCCGATATCCGGGGTTTCGGGCTAACACGCCCGAAACCGCCGGTCCTAACTATCCAGTTCCGCGATCCGTATCTTGGCCTCGTCCTTGGCCGTTCTATCTCCGCAATTTGAAAGGGGGTTTTGTTCCGCACCCTCTCCCGTGGTACCGTCATACCGATCTTCCGCCGTCGTGTGGGGCAAGTCCGTCTCCTCAGTCCCGGCTTGCGGCCTCGATCTTTCCTCTTCCTCGAGCATCGCCTCGAGAGCTGCGTACGCCTCCGCAATCCGGGCCTCCACGCCGACCCTTGCCAACTCCCTTTGTCGTTCGGCCTCTTCCCGCTGTGATGGCACGCCGTTGCGTGCCTTCCTCTTAGCCTTCTAGGCTCGCTCATCGTCTAGCCGTTGGCACACCCTTCCGACCTTCGACCAGTCCTCCGTAAGCCCATTCGCTCCGTCATCGTCTTCGAGCTCAATCCCAATGGCCTCCCGTTCCGCTCGGTCGATCAACTTGACGAACAATAGGACCTTGTCCGCCCCCACCAAACCTTGTTCCCGCACTGGGAGCCGAGCAAGCCATCACTCGAACTCTCGGAACGCCTTCGTCGCGCCCCGGTGGGTCTTTGCCGATGCTACCTACTGGTCAAAGTCGTGTCGTCCCCGGCTCTTTTGCCATCCTCCGTATGCCTTCAGGAGCGCCTCTCCGAAGGCCTCCCACGAACTATGAGCCCCACGGAGCTCCTTTATGTTGAGAGACAAGCTCAACATCGGCCGGATCGGCTGAAGAAGCCGAGGACCGGATCGGTTGGGACCGATCGGTTAGGCCGAGTACATAAACTGGGAGGTCGTTAGGAAAGATATTCCGTGAGGAATATATTTGGGAGTTAGTGTAGGGGCTCTTGATGAGCATTGAAGTACTGTCAGTACTTCGGTCAGTCCTTCTAGGACTTGTATAAAAGTGCTCACTGAGCACGTCTTATATACAGACTGAGCACTATTATTGAATATAGTATTTTGTGTTTCTCTCTTTGTCTCTCCTGTGTACACCGTGTAAGCCCAAGCTCTCCATTAAACCTGAGTTTCCTCCCTTCTGTTTGGTCTTCATACTTACTTCCGCACGTTTCTTTTTACATGGTATCAGAGCGCGAGGGTTGAGAACCTCTCTGCAGCCGACACAGCTTGACGAAGAAGAACAAGAAGAACGATGGATAGAGGCATGGCGAGCTCGCTTCCAACAGAGAAGCTCGATAGAACCAACTACGCGTCTTGGTCCTACAAGATGTACCAGTACCTACTCGGGCACGGCTACTGGAGTTATGTCGAAGGAGCTAATGACGCGGCACCCGAATCGACACACAGAGACTTCCCGTTGTGGGAGCAATCGGCGAGTAGGGTACTATACTGTTTCGCTTCGTGTGTGGGCGAACAACTATTTAGCTATGTTCGGGATGCAAAGACGCCGAAGGGTGCGTGGGAAAATCTGAAGAAGATTTTCGCCGCGAGCACCACAGCAAGGAAGCTTCAGCTCTGACAGGAGTTGAGCAACCTACGACAACGCGACTTGTCGATGGCGGACTATACCTCGAAGATCAAGGATATCTGCGACTCCCTCGCCTCCATAGAGGTGATCATCGAGGAGAGCGAGATGGTCCAGATTTGTCTCGGAGGTTTGGCGTCGAAGTTCGGAGTGTTCCGAACGACTGTGTGTACCCGGGAGAATACGTTGTCCTTTTTCGACTTACAGTCGATGCTCCTGGTAGAGGAGAACCACGCAGGTGCGTCTACAAGCGCGCACACCGACAACAGAATGTTGTACACGGAGGGAGATAGGCCCCGTGGACGTGGAGGACGAGGCGAGTTGGCACGCAATGGAGGCGGCAAGGGAAGTCCATCGCGGAGTGCTGGTACTGTGGCAAGAAAGGCCACAGGGAAAGTGAGTGCTGGAAGAAGCGTGCCGATTCAGAGAGAACTGGTTCCGGGAACGGCTCCAGACATACCAACAAGGGAAATCGGCAGTGATCGCACTACGCCAAAGACTCCGGGAGAGCCGGAGAAGGGTCTGTCTTCGTGACGAGACACGAAGCAAACTCAATGAAACAAAGCACCCCGAGATCGGACGAGGTGTGGTACGTAGACTCCGGCGCGTCAAACCACATGACGAGCCATAAGGAGTGGTTCTCGTACCTTGAAAAACCAATACAACCGGGAGTAGTCGCAACAGGAGACGACACTCCGCATCCGATCGCGAATGTCGAAGAAGTTCCCCTTAGCCATGTCGGGCAGAAAGGGAAACTCAAGAACGTGCTGCACGTTCCGACAATCACGAAGAACTTGGTCTCGGTCGGACAGATCGTCGAGCAAGGGATGGAGGTTCAGTTTACACACCTCGGGTGCTTCATTGAGGAAGAAGGCCGTGTGATTGCGCAAGGGCGCAGAGACGGGAGGATGTTCATCCTCGACTCCACTGACGGCGGCACCGCAATGTTCGCGAAGGGACAAAAGACTGAGTCGAACATCAACTTATGGCACAAGCGGATAGGCCACGTCAACTACCAGCGGCTTCAAGATCTGCAAACGAAACAGGTAGTGTTCGGATTGCCCAAATTTAGTGGCCGAAAGGCACAAATTTGTGAAGCCTGCCAGCTCGGGAAGCAACACCGACTTCCCTTCCACAACGAGCGAAACCGGATCCGGAACAAGCTCGACCTTATACACTCCGATGTATGGGGGCCGGCACAAAACGTTAGTCTTGGCGGGAGCCGATACTTCGTCTCCTTCATCGACGACCACACGCGGCACACGTGGATCTACCTCATTGAGAGGAAGAGCGAAGTCTTCGACTGTTTCCGGGACCTCAAAGGGTTCCTGGAAGCCGAAACGGGACGAAAGATCAAGTGCCTGTGGTCGGATGGCAGGAAAGAGTACTTTTACGGTCAATTCAACGTTTACCTACAACAAATGGGAATTTGCCGCGAATTCAGTCGTAGATACACGCCGGAGCAGAACGGCGTGGCCGAGAGAAAGAATCGGTCGATTGTGGAAGTGGCACGGGCAATGCTGGAGGAGAAGAGCTTGCCCAAGTTCTACTGGGCCGAGGCAGTAAGGACCGCAGTATACATCCAGAACCGGATCGGAGACAAAGTATCGGTGCACGAGCTATATTTCGGAACGAAGCCGAACTTGCGACACTTGAGGGTGTTCGGTAGCATTGCGTATGTGCATGTACCGAAGGAGAAAAGGAGGAAGTTGGACGCAAAGGCCGAGAAATGCATCTTGGTCGGTTACTCGGACGAGCAGAAGGGTTATAAGTGCTATAACCCTCGCACCAAACAAGCGCGTGTCAGCCGCGACGTTGTGTTTGACGAGTCCGCGTCCTGGTACCTGCCCCCGACTACGAACCTCAACTCCAATCCGAGCTCTGACGATGAGGTCAGCGAGGCCGAGATGCCTCCGGATGAGCCCGAAATCGAGACCCGCGAAGAGAGTCCGATTTCACTCCGGTTAAGTGGACCGATTGGACGACTGAGTCGGTACGACCAGTCCAATGAAGAGCCGGCGAGTAGTGGAGACTCGTCCGTGCATTTCCCGCGCAGGAAGCCGAGGAGACGGCTTACGCGCAAAGAGAAAGGGAAGAAGAAGGTGTCGGATTCCGGCACGGAAAGGAACGAGTCAGACCGACGCAAGTCCGACTCTGAGGAAACCGGTGACGGGTCTTTAAAGGTGAAGACCGCGTCGACCGAGAAGGCCTCGACATCGGCTAATGTGAGATTACGCCGATCTACCCGCCAAAAGAACCCAGTTGTGCGGTTTGGATACAACGAGTACATGGCGCATCATTATGCGTACATGACCCGTGTAGCGGAAGTGTGTGAGCCGGAGAGCTACGCAGAAGCGGCGAAGGACACGAATTGGCGTGCCGCGATGGAGGAAGAGATGCACGCATTTGCGGAGAACGAGACCTGGGACCTGGTTGAAGCACCGAAGGGTGTGAAGCCGATCGGGTGTAGGTGGGTGTACAAGGTCAAGTACAACACCGATGGCTCAGTCAACCGGTACAAGGCTCGGTTAATGGCAAAGGGCTACGCGCAGAAACACGGCATCGACTACGATGAGACGTTTGCGCCAGTCGCAAAAATGACGACCGTCTGTGTTTTGCTCGCAGTAGCTGCGGCCAAGGGGTGGCACTTACATCAGATGGATATAAAGAATGTGTTCCTGCAAGGTGACCTTGAGGAACAAGTGTACATGGTACAGCCCCCCGGATTTCACTCCAGAACGAACTCCTCGGCAATATGCCGACTGAAGAAGTCCCTTTACGGACTGAAGCAAGCCCCGCGTGCCTGGAACGCAAAGATCATGCAACAACTGTGTCGGATGGGCTTCGTCACGTCAAAATCAGACTCTTCCCTGTTCATCCGGAAAGGTCGACTCAGACCGGTTAGTATTTTACTATATGTTGATGACTTGGTCATCACCGGCGCCGACCTAGGTGAAATCGACCGCGTGAAGCTCCAGCTTACGGCATCGTTCGACATGAAGGATCTGGGGGACCTTCATTACTTCCTCGGGATCGAAGTGATCCGTACCCTCGAAGGCATATTGATCAGCCAACGTCACTACGTGCTGAGTATGCTCTTCAAATTCGGGATTGCCGATTGTAAGACCGTCTCGACTCCTCTGGACAGAACCGTCAAGCTTCGTCCCGATACGGGAAAGGTATGCGACCCGACGAGGTTTCGCCAAATTTTCGGAAGCCTCATATACTTGACCATCACCCGACCCGACCTCAGTTATCCGGTCGGGGTGATCAGTCAGTTCATGGCGCAACCTACCGAGGAGCACCTTCAGTGTGTGCAACGCGTACTTCGGTACGTAAGCGGCACTAAGGACCGAGGACTGCTATATCGGACCGGTGCAACCGTGTAGTTAGCTAGCTACACCGATGCTGATTGGGCTGGCAACGCCGCCGATCACCGATCCACGACTGGATACACGTTCTCCCTCTGGAGTGCCGCGATCGCGTGGAGCAGTAAGAAGCAGCCGACAGTTGCACTGTCGAGCACCAAAGCGGAGTACCAAGGAGCGGCTATCGCGACATGCGAAGCCATATGGTTGAAGCGGCTACTTAAGGACCTGCAAGAGGAGGTGTCAGATCCGACGACGATCTACTACGACAACCTCAGCAGCATCCAACTCGTGAAGAACCCCGTTTTCCACGCATGGACCAAGCACATTGAGGTGCACTACCATTTCGTCCGTGAGTGTGTCCTTTTCGGTGAAGTCGCACTTCAGTACGTGCCGACGGATCGACAGACTGCCGACATCTTCACAAAGCCTCTTGGTCTGGACAAGTTGCGGCAATTCTCAGGTGCGCTCGGATTGCGTCACCTCGATGTGCCGAACTTGAGGGGGAGAACAGTCTCGAACGACCAAGCAAGGCAGTAGGAAACGAGCGGAGATCGCGACACCGAGTCGGTTGACAAGTTCGACATCGGATCGGCTGAAGAAGCCGTTGGCGGACCCGCGGAAAAGTTCGGAAGCAGACAAAAGGGGTGCAACCGAAGGAGAGAGCCAAAGCCAACCACGCATGGGGGAGATAACGCAATCGAGGACGAGAAGACCGAAGACGAGTTAGAGACAGCCAACTCGGACGAGAGCAAAAACCGATCGGAGGTAGTCGAGTCGGTTCGGATGTTTGATTCGGACACGCTGAATCAACCGAGGCCCAAGTGGAAGAAAAGGCAGCAGGAGAAGCGTCAACACCGCAACATCAGAAAAGCTGATAAGGGCCGCATGAGCAAACAAGCCTACCGGAAGGGTCGAAGCGCGCGGAGTCGAACAGGTCGAGGAGCGCGAGCGAGGCGAGAAGCCAGGAGGAACCGGTGTTGTGAAGACCCCGAAGAGCCTCAAGTTGAGCTTGAGGGGGAGTGTTGAGAGACAAGCTCAACATCGGCCGGATCGGCTGAAGAAGCTGAGGACCGGATCGGTTGAGACCGATAGGTTAGGCCGAGTACATAAACCGGGAGGTCGTTAGGAAAGATATTCCGTGAGGAATATATTTGGCAATTAGTGTAGGGGCTCTTGATGAGCATTGAAGTACTGTCAGTACTTCGATCAGTCCTTCTAGGACTTGTATAAAAGTGCTCACTGAGCACGTCTTATGTACAGACTGAGCACTATTATTGAATATAGTATTTTGTGTTTCTCTCTCTGTCTCTCCTGTGTACACCGTGTAAGCCCAAGCTCTCCATTAAACCTGAGTTTCCTCTCTTCTGTTCGGTCTTCATACTTACTTCCGCACGTTTCTTTTTACACTTTACTTCCGCATGCATCCGGACAGCTACGACCCGACAGAAGAACTCCAGCCTCAACGACTCGTCTACGCCACGCTCCTCCATTTCCGCATTGTAGGCTTCCAAGTAAGATGGGACTTTGTCCCTGTTGAAACGACCGACTCTTTCGACCACTCGCTCAACCGCTTGTTGCGCCGCTTCTCGCCTCATCACCACTCGTGCCGACTCCAACACCACTTCGGCCACCATCACCGCGAGGTCTTCGTCTTCCGACTCCATCCTCCCTTGCCGCCTTTCACATCGGGTTCGCCAAATATGTCGCGTTGTTACGTGCGTGCATGGAGAAAGGCGGGACCACGGGGGTCTTGGACTAGGGAGTGACGGAGCGTAAGAAGTCGTACTTCACCATTTTCGGGGCACCCAAAAAGCACACCGGAAGCAACCAAAGGGAGAGAGAGAAAGAGAGGGAGTGTGCGCTTGACACCGACTCATGCACACGCACGCGCACACACACACACACACACACACACACAGGCCGACCCGACTCACGCCCTTATGTACAGGAAACGCAGGAAAGGGGAAGCACCCGACGCCAACAGAGATGCGAATATACACAGACCGACGCAACTGTATATATATATATATATAAAGAAGAATACATTCCCGGCTTCGAGCCGTTCCAAGGTAGGTTACAGTAGTCGTCAGCTGTCAAGCCGCCGGTCGGGGAGCTCACGGGCTTGTCGCGCCGAGCGGGGTCTTACGCAGGAGACGAGCTGAAGCAAACCCTAAGCGAACACGAAGGGGGAGAAGAAGAAGAAGAAATGTAACTAACCCTAAATCTAACGGTATACCCTCTAATGCAAAAATGGGCAACCCCTTTCACAAAGGCCGCTCCCTCCCTTTTATAGAACAAGGAGAGGGATGTGTTACAATGTGGGATAAATCCCGACTTACATGCGATCGTCTGTCCCGACTTGACTACTCTTTGACGCCATAAAGGCGCCCTTGTTATTCATACTGAATGTACAAGGGTGAGCACACAGGCTACACCCCGCCGATGTAGCCAATGTTTCCCGGTTTCCGCCTCTGGCCCAAATTCTTCACGACATCCGCGCTTCGGTTATCGAAGCCAGACTTCATGGAGTGGGTGGAACCCCCGGGAAGGGGAGGAATGCGTCGGCGCTCCTCTGGGAGTTCGAAGAACGCTTTGCATGGCTCTCAACGTTGGACAGGATCGTGCTAGACACGAGTCATGTCCTGTTGTTTGTCAAATCGGTGGACGTGCGGGATAGGGGCTAGGTGGGTCTCTTGCTGGAGGCAGATGATGGGCTGACGACTGACTGGGCCGTGGTCAAAGGGGTTTGTATCCGCTTCGATAAACGGGGAGAGTGGGGCGACGAGAAGTCATCGGCAACCGGACCCATGCTAGCAAGGAAGTTCGACGGGCCTTCGCCGGCACGAAGGGAGGAAACCCGGGATTGGATTGAAACTGATCCAGCGTCGACCAGAACGGTCAAGGGCCCATTCGGGGAGCGGCTCTTGAGGAGCTAACACAAATGGTGCGTGACCTGTAGATCGTGCAGGCCTGGAGAGACAGTGGAGGGCAACCACGCGACCGAAGGCTACCGGCTGGACAACGGTGTATGTGGTCGGGCACAGGCGGCGAGACCCTCAAGGGTAATTTGGTGTACCTATGGAACAGACGGGTGCACATTGGTGATACTCGAAGAGCCGTGGAGACAAATTTGGGGCGTGGCGGGATGAAGCGGCTAATGGAAGAAGCGGAGGCGCGCCATGCAGAGGCGGTCCATTATTCGGCATCGGCCGGAATCCGGGTGGGGGGTGACGAAGACCGGAAAACGAAGGACTCTGGCTTCTGGCCCTCAGTGCTAGAAGGCCTCTCCGGCGCACGACTGAAGGAGGAAGCGAGTCGCGCAGAGTAGCGGGTCCGGGAGGTCACTAGATGGAATGATCCGGTTGAGGAGAAGACCGGTCTCGTGGAAGCCACGTGCCAGAAGTACGAGGTTCTAGTAGAAGACAAGCGTGCGGGAAAGGCCGGAGGTGCCGGGCCCTCACAATGGTATGAGACCTGGTTCGGGCAGAAGCAAAACGATGCCGGTAACCTCGGCACACCGGACAAACGAAGCGTTCCAGTTACTGGCTGAGCACGGAGATCGAGAGGTCAACGAACCTGTGGAAGGTCCTCGAAGAACAGATCCTCGACAGCAAGGTGGAGTTGTTGCTGAGGGAGGTTCTTGGGATCGCCAAGAAGGAGTTCCACGATTCCATCGTGGACTTGGTGAAGTAGAAACGGCTCTCGACGGAGCCGGAACCAGAGAAGCTGGTGGAGGTGCGAACCACGCACCTGGAGGACATTGCCCTAGAAGACGAGTTGGCCGAAAGCCACTATTCAAGGTCGCACTAGGCTAGGGCGATTACGGAGAACCCTGTTCGTATCAGGGACGTCCAAGAGCCTGTGGTGGCATTGATAGACCATGGCTCGGAGATCAACCTGATGTCCATGTACTTCTATAGAAAGGGGAAGTGGCCGATCAACACCAAGCACGGCTGGAAAATACGCACAGCGACCCGCGCTACGGAGGAGCTGCACGGGGCATGCCCGAATGTACGCATCAAGATCGGCGACGTCGAGATCAATCAACACTTTTTCGTGCAGGAGACGTCCTCGCACCCAGTGATACTTGACGATCCATACATTACGACAGTGTGTATGAAGAGAAGGGTGCTGGATAACGGTTCAGCATACGCGCGCGTAAAGAGCCAAGATGGATGACACTCCGTCCAATTCCTGATCGTACGACCGAACCATGAGAGGAACCGCGAAACCCTCGACAGCGGCGAACAAGGGGATTTTTAGAGAGGACTATCAAGGCATGGGGCTACGATAATCCGGACACCCCAGAGGATCCCCACACCTATACCATAGGTAGGAAATTTTGGTTCTCCGATAACGGAGGTTGTATTATAGCCGGCATCAACGGCCGGGAGAAGAAGCGGGTAGAGGAACGACTCAGGACATGCGGAGTCCTCGACCCCAATGAGGAAATTAGTGGCGCTGTGGAGGTGGTCTCTTTCGACGACACCCTCGGGGAAATCGGGAAGGTGATCGAGGAAGGCCTCAGTGAAGAGCGGATGATTCCGGTTAACTCGGTGGGAATGTACTAAGTCATTGCCAACTTCGGGGAAAAGGTCAGGTCGGATCGAACGGCCTGCATGGATACAAGGTACAAGGCTGTGGACCGGAAGGTGAGGCCAGTCGCGACACCCTTGCCGGAGGTCAGCGAGGAACAAATAAAGGGGGTCGCGTGGGACCCAAGTTTCCGGAATCCGGCCGGCATAGGACACCGGTTCACCAACATAACGCTACGAGAGCTCAAGGTCGGTGGGGGTGGCTTCCTACTACCAACGGAGGAGGAGAGGTTTCAGGGAATGTTCGGAAGGCACGGGAAGGCCTTCGCGTTCGCGAAGGGGGAGATTGGGTGCGTGGACCCGACAATCGTGGAACCAATGGTGATCTTCACGGTACCGCATGTGCCGTGGAATCTCAAGCCAATTCCGGTACCTAGAGCTCACATCCCGGAGTTGGTGAAGCTGCTGAAACAGAAGGTGGAAATGGGCATCCTCGATCAGGGATCTATACTCGGGGTACAACTAGTTCCAACTAGCCGTGGAGAGCAGGGATATTACGACGATGCGGACTCCTCTCGGCCTAGTGCGGATGTGTACCTTGCCGCAAGGAGGGACCAACTCGGTGGCGCACATGGTGAGCATTATGAACAAAGTGGAAAGGGACTGCATCCTATACATCACCATGCCGTTTTTGGACAACATACCGATAAAGGGATGTCCGGTGGAAGAGAAGGATGAGTTGGTTGCACCAGACGGTTGCTGGAGGTTTGTTGCGAACCACATCAAAGACTGCGAGAAGCTGCTACAAAGGCTTGAGAACACGAGGCTCACCTTCTCCGGAGAAAAGTCAACTTTTGGGCAGTCGGAGATCCTGGTAGTCGGGCACTTGTGCGGGCCTTACGGCCGGAAACCGTCTCCGACGAAGGTCTGAAGGTTCTTGGGGGCGAGCGCGTTCTATCACATCTGGGTTCCGCACTATGCACACTTCGTAGAACCACTCTACGGGCTGCTAAAAAAGGGGCGTAACTTCGAATGGGGCGAGGAGCATACTGAGTCGATCCGGAGACTGAAGGAGGCGCTTATTGTGGCATCGGCTCTCCGGAAAGCGGTTTACGGCAAGGAGGTCCCAATCTACGTAACCGTAGATATGAGCCCGACTAGGATAGGATAGGTAGTCAATCAGGAGGACGCGAGTGGCACACGATTCCCGATCCGGTTGGGGCGAAGGATCTCAGTGAGCGACAACGAGGATACGCCCAAGTTAAGCGCGAACTGTGGGGTATCGTTTCGGCAGTCAAGGCCGACAAGGACTATCTAATCGGGACGGAAGTAATAATCGAGACAGACTGCCAACCAATTCTCGGTAAGGTTTCCGGATGCGTGACTCCGGACCTGGCAATGCTCAAGTGGATTTCGTACATCAAGTCTCTAAATCCGGAGATACGACACATCTCCTGTAAAGACAACACCATGGCCGATATGCTTTCAAGAGCACGGTTCGACGACGAAGACAACATGGTTTCAGAGAATGAAGAGATTGGCAAGGACTTCTTCGAGTCGGCTCGCATAGCGGCGAGGGCTGGGAGCACTCCGGTGCTTAACGAGTTCGACAAGAGCAAGTACGAAGGGGAGTGGCTCCAGATCAGTGGGTTCCTAAAGACGATGATGACAGGAGCGGCGTGGACAAGGGAAGAGGCTAACCGAATCAGGAAGAAAGCGTACCGATTCTTCCTGCGAGACGGAAGCATATGGAAGCACCCGAAGTAGCGAAACGGAGTCCCACTCCGGGTGGTGGCAAGGAAGGAGGAGCAGGAAGCATTGCTAATGGCGTACCACGAGAGTCCTTGGGCCGGGCACTGAGGGACATGGGCCACGTTCGAGAAGCTGAAGGAGAAGTACTGGTGGCCGAGACTATACCGGGGCGTGCATCGGTGGAGTAGGTTGGAGGTGCTGCCGGAAGCACTCGGGCATTCCTCAGAGCAGCGTGAGCCTCCCGAAACCTGCACAGCAGGAAGCTATGGCGTTTGCAAACCAGAGAGAGAGAGAGAGAGAGAGAGAGAGAGAGAGAAGCCTTCGCATGCAAACCGACAGCACTTCGTCCTCGACTCTCCGCAATCCCCCTACCCTCCTCGTCTCCCTCCTTTTTATAGGCAAGGAAGGAGCCGTTTTCCCTTTACTCCCTACCTACCGAATCCACCTAGGATCTCCTATGTACAACTTAAGGCGCACGTGCATGAAGAGTCGGCTTCTATGCTCCGGTGCACGGATTCCGCTCGTGGACGGTTTTCTTCACGACATCTGCCCCCACCTAACCGCGCATCCACCGGCATGCGCCAAATTGTTTTGGGACGGAGAAAACCGATCCAGCCTTCATTCCCCGCCCGTCGGTTCTTCCTCGGGTTCGGATCGTTCGTCGTCCCGATCCAGGTTAACCGGATCCGGCTCGTTGTTGTGACGCTTCTTGAACGCTTTGATCCGCTTCCCAGCTACCGGTATCGCTATTCTTGTGTCGTCGAGTTCCGCCAGATGGTACGTCCCGTTGTCGTTGGCGCTTTGTACCACGTAAGGCCCGAACCACCTTCTTGCGAACTTCCGTGTCACTCGGTGCTGGTTGTCGAGGCTGCTGTCGTAGACTAGCACCCAATCGCCTTCCTCGATCCTCTTCGGTCGGAGCCGGTGCGTTCGATCGAACCGGGCTTTGTTCCTCGTCCTTGCCACTCGAAGCTTTCCCGCGGCCTGCTCCACGTCCTCCGGTCTTCGCTCGAGCAGTCGTATGCGCGCCGCCAACAGTTCCTCCCAGCTCATCTCGTCTCTCCAGTCCACGCTTGCCCATGAGGAGATCGTACATTCCATCGGCATGATCGGCTTCTGCCCAAACATCAGCTCTGCCGGCATGAATCCGGTTACCGAACTGTGCGTAGTTCGGTCCGCCCACAACGCGTAAGGCAACAGTCGCGGCCAGTTCCCGACTTGACCTCCGCATGCCCTAACCAACGCCTTGACGATCAGTCCGTGTCCATGCTCCACCTTCCCATTCGCCTCCGGATTGTATGCAGTGGTAAGCGAGAGCTTGACTCCTAGCCGGTCGAACAGCTCCTCGGCCTCTTCGGCGTCCAACTCCCCGCGATCAGCCACGATCTTCCCGACGCACCTGTACCGGCATATCACGTCCTCTATCAGGAACCGACACACGGCCGCGGTCGATTTGTTCTGAAGGGCTCAGCCTTCTACCTGGTTCGTCAGATCTTCCCGAGCCAGGGCCAGATACCGCATCTGTCCTACTCCCATCGGCATCGTCACCAGATCTATCATCCATTTGAAGTGGATGGTCGGAGGGTACGTAGGGTGAAGCTCGTCCCGATGTCGGACTATGGAGTGCATCTGACAGCTCTCGCAAGTTGTCACGAACCGATGCACGTCCCGGTACAGTCCCGGCCACCAGTACTTCCACTTTATCTTCTCGAACGTGGCCCACGTTCCGCGGTGTCCAGCCCAAGGGCGCTCGTGGTAGGCCGTCAGCAGCTCTTCCTGTTCTTCCTTCATCGCCACCACCCGGAGCGGGACGCCGTTCCTCTTCTTCGGGTGCTTCCATAAGTATTCATCCTGGAGAAAGAATCGATATGCTTTCTTCCGGATCCGGTTGGCCTCGTCCTTCGTCCATGACGCATTCGGCGTCATTGTCCTCAAAAATCCACCGATCTGGAGCCACTCGACGTCGTACTTGCTCTCGTCGAAGTCGTTAAGTGCTGGAGTGCTCGTCCCATCGGCCGTTACGTATGCTGCCTCGAAGAAGTCCACGCCGACTTCTTCGTCCTCCGAAACCATGCCGCCCTCGTCATCAAACCTTGCCCTCGAAAGCATGTCGGCCATGGCGTTGTCCTTTCCGGAAATGTGCCGTATTTCCGGGTCCAGGGACTTGATGTACGCTATCCACCTGAGCATCGCCAGGTCCGGTGTCGCGCATCCGGAAACCATGCCGAGAATCGGCAAGCAATCCGTCTCGATAACCACTTCTGTCCCGATCAAGTAGTCTTTGTCGGCCTTTACTGCCGAAACGATACCCCAGAGTTTGCGTTTAACCTGGGCGTACCCTCGCTGTCGTTCACTGAGAACCTTCGCGCCAAATCGGATCGGGAACCGAATGTCGTCCTCGTCTTCTTGGTTGACGACCCACCCGATCCCGGTCGGACTCGTATTCACTGTTATGTATACTGGGGTACCTTTCTTGTAGACAGCCTTCCGGAGCGCCGGTGCTGCCGCAAGAGTTTCCTTCAGCTTTCGGACCGACTCCGTGTGCTCGTCTCGCCACTCGAATTTTCGCCCTTTCTTCAGCAACCCGTATAGCGGCTCCGCCACGTGGGCGTAATGCGGGATCCATATGTGGTAGAACGCGCATGCCCCCAGGAACCTCCGAACTTCCGTCACCGAGCTACAATCGGTCTTCATCGCGGAGATGGCTTCTACCTTTGCCGAAGACGGCTTCCGGCCATAGGGTCCACATAGGTGTCCAACCACCAGGATTTCCGATTGCCCGAAGGCCGATTTCTCCCCGGAGAAGGTGAGCCTCGCATCCTCTAGCCTTTGTAGCACCTTCTCGCAGTCGTCGATGTGTGTCGCCACGAATCGCCGGCATCCGTCCGGCCCGACTGTCTCGTCCTTCTCTTCCACCGGGCACCCTTTGATAGGGATGTCGTCTAGAAACGGCATGGTGATGTCCGGGATGCAATCCCTCAGTACCTTGTTCATTGCATTCACCATGTGGGCCACCGAGTTGGTCCCTCCTTGTGGTAGGGTACACATTCGCACTAGGCCGAGGGGAGTTCGCATCGTCGTAATGTCTCTGCTCTCCACGGCTAGCTGGAACTGGTCGTACCCCGAGTACAGATCACCGACCCAGTAAATCGACCTTCCGGCAAAGGCCTCCGCGAACTCGTCTATGGTCGGTCCGATTCCTGCGTTCCGAACAGTCACTCTGTTGACCGGCTGCAGGTCTTGAATGAAGCACATCGTTCCGTTTTTCTTTGGTACGGTAAACCATCGGTTCGAGTATGGGGCACTCGACGGTTCGAGAATGCCCATATCTACTTTCTGCCCGAATCGGGTCTCGTACCGTTGTGAAGGCCCGGCCGCTCCAACTTTCCCCACTCGTTTGTCTTCTACCAGAGCCTCGTAGTTCTGGCAGGCGGCTTCTACGAAGCCCATCTTCTCCTCGACCGGATCGCTCCACCCAGTTATTTCCCGAACCCGTCTCTCAGCGCGGTCCATTTGATCCTTCTTCAACCGTGCGCCGGCAAGACCTTCCAGCATTGCCGACCAGAATCCGTCTTTGCCCTCCTTTCGGGCCTCGCTGCCCCCGACCCGAATGCCGGCCGACGCCGAGTAGTGGATGGCCTCCACGTGTCGGGCCGTTGCCTCTTCCATCAATCTCTTCATACCTCCTCGTCCGTCGTTTCGGTTTAGGGCCCTCCTGGTGTCGCCGGCGTGCACCCGGCCTTCCCACAGGTACACCACCCGGTTCCTCAACGCTTCTGCGAAATCGCCGCAGTCCTTCCGGATGTGGCCGACCTCGTCGCACCACATGCACCTGTTCCCTACTGCCGGCCGTCGGTCACGAGCCGGTTCGCCGCCTTCCCTTCGAGTCTGGGCGATCTGGAGATCCTTTATCGCCCGCGTCAACTCCTCCAGCGCTACTCCTCCGGACGAGCCATTGACCATGCCGGTCGAAGCCGGACCGGCTTCGAGCCATTCCCGGGTCTCTTCCCTTCGCACTTGCGGTGCCGGTTCAAGCCTCCTTGCTGTGACAGAGCCCGCACCGGCCGCGCCGTTGTCAGCCCATTCTCACCGTTTATCGAAACGGCCACAGACTCTCTTAACCGCAGCCCAGTCGGTTGTCAGCCCATCCTCGGTTTCCAGCAAGGAGCCGACTTGGTCCCGGTCCCGCTCGTCCACCGACTTGACGAACAGTAGGACCCGGCTCGTATCCAGAACGGTTCGGTCAAGCGCCGAAAGGCGCGCAAAGCGTTTTTCGAACTCCCGGAGGAGTGCCGTCGCGTTGTCGTGAAGATTTTCGTCCGTAGGCGGAAACCCGAGCGAAGCAAGCAAACCCGCGATGTGCAACGTTGCACATCAACATGTTGTATTTCTATTTATCGATAGTGATAAGTATGGTGCTAGAAATGCACCTTAGGATTTGTAAAGTGTAAAGGTGATGTGCTTTTGCGCGCACATCCACGTGAGAGAGAGAGATAGGTACATAGTAGTTCGTGTAGAGGTGGGAGTTAAGACCCATCCTTCCCACCTCCCCTAAAATCAAGGGAAATATCCCCATTGATTGAAAGGGGATATTTTGTAGCACCCTTTTTGAAAACGGTCTTCTCTCCTTGTGCTATAAAAGGAGAGGAAGAGCACCATTGTGGGGGTTGCCTTATTTTGAGTGTGAGTGAGGTATACCATTTCGTGTTAGGTTTAGGGTTTCTTTTCTTCTTCGTCGGATTAGGGTTTCGGGTTTATCATAGTCGTTTGGTGCGGCCTTCGCGGCCGCCATTTTGTAATCGGTTTTCGGTTCTAATATATCTTGTTGAGCATTTGGCCTCCATCTTCCTCTTGTTCATTCTTTCTCTTCTTGTGCTAAGCTCCATTCCGAAGTCCTATTCCTTCTCCCCTTCTCCTTAGTCCAAGACCCCCGTGGTTCCGCCCTTCTCCACGCACGCGCGTAACAACGCGACATCTTTGGTGAACCCGACGTGAAGGGCGGCAAGGGAGAAAGAGATGGAAGAAGGCTTCGACTTCGAGGAGATGATGACGAAGATCTTGATGGACGCCGGACGGAAGAGGGCGAGGCGAGAGGCGGCTCAACAAGCGGTCGAAAGGGTGGTCCGTCTAGTTGGCCGGTTCGATGGGAAGGAGGTCCCAAAAATTTTGAGAGCCTACGATGCGGAAATGACGGGGATGGGCGTGGACGAAGCGACGAGGCTAGAGTTCTTTCGTCGAGCGGCGGCTGCATCAAAGTACGAGGAGGTCAAGGAGCTCCAAGAAGCTCACGAATCGTGGGAGTCCTTTGAAGGGGCTCTAATGGAGGCATACGGGTGCGCGGAATCGGAGGTAAGAGGTCGGCGAGAGTTCGATCGGTGGGTGGCGTCGGCGAGGCGCCATCGGAGCGCAATGGAGGCATTCCGAGAGTTCGAGCGTCGTTTCTCTCAACTCTCGGAGTGGGAACGAAGATCGGTGGGGCGGACAAAGTCCTCCTATTTTTGAAGACGGTTCATCATGAGGAGAGGATGGGCATCATGTTCGAGCTTCAAGACGATTATGGGGCGCATGGTCTCACCGAGGAGTGGCCCGAAGTGGAATGGGTGTGTCGGCAACATGAGGCCAGGCGGTCGGCCACAACACGGCCCGCGAGCGGGGGAGAAGAGAGAGCGACGACCGACTACGCCATGCCGCCGGACGAGAGCTCATCGCGAACCGGTTTGGAGGGGCCCGACCTACAAGCGCTAATACGGGAGGCGTGCGGGCTCGTAATGGCGAAAATCGAAGCCGAAGAATGGCTTATTGCGGGGTCGGGCCCGAGCGGATCGGAGGACGCGGAGGAAGGAGCTTCCTCACACATGGAGGACGGGGCCTATGCGGAGGCCGAAAGAGAATGGTACATCGGTACCACGGGAGAGGGTGCGGAGCGAACCGCCCTCTCGACATGGGGGAAAAGAACGACCGAGGACGAGGTCGGGGACGGTGAGGCGGCAATCGCCGATTCGAGCGGACATGGCGGATTCGGGACATGGTGGCCCGAATCATCGAGTACGGAGGAGACAAGCGGCGGTACCGCAACCTTCCACGCACCGGTTCAAGAGACCCCGGCGGCCGGCCCGAGCGCCCGCGTGAGACCGAGGGAAAAGAACGGTGGCGGTGGCAAGGCGGGCAACCGAGACAACGGTAAGAAGACCGCGGAAGAGGCGGCGGCAAGCATAACCGATGCTTGCATATACGGAGGCGGGGCAGCCACGGACAACGGCGTCCGAGCGGAGGTGGCTACGGACATTACATCGACGAGCGGCGGTCCCGCGACCTTACACGCGTCATTCCTAGAGATCACGGCGGCCGGCCCGAGTGCCCGCGTAAGACCTATGGTGAAAGGCGGTGGCGGTGGCAAGGCGGGCGACCACGGCGTCGACACGAGAGAAGGTGCGGAGCAAGCGACCGTCTCATCTCGGGGAAAAAGAACGGCCATGGACGAGGCCGATATCTACGGAGCGATGGACGCCACTTCGAGAGTGGGCGGAAGTTTCGGGACGCGGTTGCCCGAAACGTTCTACGAGGATTTCGCGAGCATACTCGAGGCTTGCGAAATGGAGGAGGAAGACGAAACGAGCGATGGTGTCGCGACCTTCCACACACCGGCCCTAGAGGCTTCAGCGGTCGGCCCGAGTGCCGGCACGAGACCTAGAGCTACGGACGGTGGCGGCGGCAAGGCGGACAACCGAGATGAGGACGAGACCGGCGAAGAAGAGGCGGCGGCAAGCATACTCGATGCTTGCGAAACCGAAGACGGGGTAGCCACGGACGACGATGTCCGAATGGAGGTGGCTACGGACGAGAGGAGTGGTGGTGTCGCGACCTTCCACACACCGGTCCTAGAGACTCCGGCACCCGGCCCGAGAGCCGGCGAGAGGCCTAGAGTGACGGACGGTGGCGGCGGCAAGGCGGGCAACCGAAACGATGACGACATGGGAGAGGGTGCGGAGCGAGCAACCCTCTCGTCTTGCGGCGAATGGACGACCAAGGATGAGGCCGGTGACTACAAAGCGGAGAGCGCCACTTCGAAAGTGGGCGGAAGATTCGGGGCACGGCGGCCCAAAACATCGAGCGGAGAGGAGGCGAGCGGTGGTGCCGCGACCTTCCACACACCGGCCCTAGAGGCTTCGGCGGTCGGCCCGAGTGCCGGCACGAGACCTAGAACGACGGGCGGTGGCGGCGGCAAGGCAGGGAAACAAAATGACGCGGAGAACGGCGAAGAAGAGGTGGTGGCAAGCATACTAGAGGCTTACGGAATCGGAGATGGGGGAGCCGCGGACAACGACGTCCGAATGAAAGCGGCTACGGAGACAACAAGCGGTGGTGCCGGGTCCTTACCCATACCAATCCTAGAGGCTCCAATGGCCGGCCCGAGTGCCGGCATGAGGCTTAGTGCGACGGGAGGTGACGGCGGCAAGGCGGGCAACGGAAACGAGAAGGAAGATTGGAGCGGACGGAGGCAAGACCCCTTGACACCGGGGCCGGAGACTTCGGCGGTTGTGCTCGAATGCCAACGTGAGACCAGAGAGATGGGCGGTGACCGTGAGGAGGTGAGGCCCGGAGAGAGCGCATATGAAGACGAGTATGCGGGGCCCGGAATGGGCGTATACGGTGGGTCCGACGGAGAGGACCGGAGCGGAAACGAGGAGAGAGTCGGGAACCGACCCGACCGGAATACGGCACGGAAGAGAGTAAGGGCCGGCGAACCGGGCCCAAACCGAAGGAAGCCAGCAAGACCGATTGGCCGGTTACGGTTACGGTTACGGTTACGATGGGAGCCGGTAAGCGCGAGATGGAGGCTAACCGGGCACGACGACCATGGTTCGGGGGGAAAACGGAAACAAACGAGACCCTCCATACCCACTCTAGAGACTACGGCGGTTGCGGATCAACATAAGACCGGAGAGACGGCGGGTAGCGGCGAGGAGTCGGAGGCCGGAGCGTACGAGGTTACCGGAACGGATATCCGGTACGAGATGGTGGACGGGTGGGTCCAAGACGGCGAGCCCGTGTCGGAACGGGCTACGGCGACAAAGGAGGAGAAGACCGACACGGAGGTCGGGTCTACGGCGGAAGAGCGAGACGAGATGCATGCAATACGGCCGATGGAGGGCCAAGACACAAGCATGCCTACGAAGGAGCCACATCGAGCGACCGAAGATGACGGTCGGATCACGCCTTCGAGAGGCGAATACGAGGAAGAAGGCGGCGACAACGAGACCTGGCACGATGCTAGGGAAGATTGGTGGGAAGAGGTGGCCTACGAAGAGGCTAAGACCGGCGGCCACGAAGATAAGGCCCGAGAGGGATCCTCCACACCGGCTATAGAGACTCCGGCGGTCGGCGCGAGTGCCGACGTGAGACCAAGAGTGGCGGACGGTGGCGGCGAGGGGACGAAGGCCACAACGGATGAAGGCACCGAGAGAGGCATACGGGAGGTCGCGGAGAACGAAGATGTATGCGCCCAAAAGAACGAACACGACATCACGAAGGATGTGTGCGGTCAAGCGGGCCAAGAGGGCCAAGAGGGTGTTCCTCCGAGCGAAACGAAGGTCGGGGAAGAAAGGTACCTTTCCGAAAGGGTACGCGTAGAGGAGCGGAATGCGAAACGTGCAATGCGGTCGCATGAGGGCCAAGCAACGAGCACGGGAACGATGGTATGCTCTACGACAAGAGAGCACGGCAAGCAAAGGGAAGGCGAAAAATGCGTGATGGGGTCATCGAAGGACCGAAGCACGAGCACGCATTCGGAGGACAACACCGACGTACGGGGAAAGCCTACGGAAGGCAAGCGCGGAGCGAGAAGAGTCGGCACGACGAGGTGCGCGGCACGAAAAAGGCGGATCCGGAGGATATGCGAGGCGGACAAAGGGTCGGCAACGGCGTTCGGGAGGACCGAACGGGGAGGAAAGCGCGGGCATCGGAAACGGCGGTCCGGATGTAGACGGTGGTTCGAGGAATCACGGTGGACGTGGCGGATCGGGTGGAGGCAACGACTCGGCGAACGTCGTCAAGTGTGGCGGATCGGATGGAGCCGACGGTTCGAGACCATTCGGCGGAGATGGTGGGCCGGAAGGCGACGGTGGTTCGTGTGGACGGGGTGGACTTGCTCGAAGTGGAAGACGAAACCGGGCAAGCCCACGAGGTTGCCAAGGGCTCGGTTGGCCGCCTCGGCCGAAAATCTCGCGTTTTGTCCCCTTTTGGCACATACCGGTGGATGTGCGGTTAGGTGGGGGCGGATGTCGTGAAGATTTTCGTCCGTAGGCGGAAACCCGAGCGAAGCAAGCAAACCCGCGATGTGCAACGTTACACATCAACATGTTGTATTTCTATTTATCGATAGTGATAAGTATGGTGCTAGAAATGCACCTTAGGATTTGTAAAGTGTAAAGGTGATGTGCTTTTGCGCGCACATCCACGTGAGAGAGAGAGATAGGTACATAGTAGTTCGTGTAGAGGTGGGAGTTAAGACCCATCCTTCCCACCTCCCCTAAAATCAAGGGAAATATCCCCATTGATTGAAAGGGGATATTTTGTAGCACCCTTTTTGAAAACGGTCTTCTCTCCTTGTGCTATAAAAGGAGAGGAAGAGCACCATTGTGGGGGTTGCCTTATTTTGAGTGTGAGTGAGGTATACCATTTCGTGTTAGGTTTAGGGTTTCTTTTCTTCTTCGTCGGATTAGGGTTTCGGGTTTATCATAGTCGTTTGGTGCGGCCTTCGCGGCCGCCATTTTGTAATCGGTTTTCGGTTCTAATATATCTTGTTGAGCATTTGGCCTCCATCTTCCTCTTGTTCATTCTTTCTCTTCTTGTGCTAAGCTCCATTCCGAAGTCCTATTCCTTCTCCCCTTCTCCTTAGTCCAAGACCCCCGTGGTTCCGCCCTTCTCCACGCACGCGCGTAACAACGCGACAGCGTTTCTTCCCTTGCCGGGGAACTCCACCCATTCCATGAAGTCCCTTTTTGAAAGCCGGAGCGCGTCGTCCAGCCCGTATTTTTCTAGGAGTCGGCCTTCGAACTCCTCCCAGGTACGGCTCTCCGCCCGCACCTCGAGCACCTCCGCATGGATGCTCGGCATTGCCACTCGAGGAAACCCGGCAAGACGCCTCTCTTCCGGAATGTCCCGCATCAGCATTTCTGCCCTGTAGGACGCCAAATACTTCGTGGCATCCTTTCCGCTGAACCGGTCGATCGTACCGACGACCGCCTCAATGGCTCTGTCGAGGGCGCCGGAGCCCTCGCGTGCGCTCAGTATCCGATCCACGGCCGAAGCCATGGCCTCTGCAAGATCCGACCCTTTCATCTTCTGCTCTTCTGCCGCCTCTTTCACGTCGGGTTCACCAAGATGTCGAGGTATTCCTCGCGGATGCGTGGAATGAGGTGGAACCTCGGGGGTCCTGTACCAAAGAGCAAGAGAGGAGGGGAAGGATCCCTCTGCATGCGAGCGTAGATCCACAGGGACACGGCCCTTCGACGCAAAGACGCAAGTGGGGCAGCGACACAGAAAGACACGAATGTATGTATGTATTGACAAAGACAAACAACAAGAACACGAAGACAACAAAACACGACGTCGGTTACAACCGAACAGGCCGGCGAACAGATGCCGATACCTGCTCGTAAACGCACAGAGAGGAAGGAGTAGGTTGGAGGTGCTGCCGGAAGCACTCGGGCATTCCTCAAAGCAGCGCGAGCCTCCCGAAACCTGCACAGCAGGAAGCTATGGCGTTTGCAAACCAGAGAGAGAGAGAGAGAGAGAGAGAGAGAGAAGCCTTCGCACGCAAACCGACAGCACTTCGTCCTCGACTCTCCGCGATCCCCCTACCCTCCTCGTCTCCCTCCTTTTTATAGGCAAGGAAGGAACCGTTTCCCCTTTACTCCCTACCTACCGAATCCACCTAGGATCTCCTATGTACAACTTAAGGCGCACGTGCATGAAGAGTCGGCTTCTATGCTCCGGTGCACGGATTCCGCTCGTGGACGGTTTTCTTCACGACAACGGGAAGGTGGAATGCGGACATGATCCGATCGTAAAGGCGTTAGTACGGGCCTGCGAAGGCTAGGTTGGGAATTGGCCGCACCTCTTACCCTACACACTATGGGCGGACCGGATGGGGCATAGTTCAGTGACCGGGTACATGCTGGCGGAGCTGATGTACGGGCAAAAACCGGTCATGCCGGTGGAAGGAACGATTTCCTCGTGGGCGGTGATAGATTGGAGGAACGAGATGAGCCGGGAAGAGCTGTTGGCGGCGCGGATTTGACAGCTCGAGCGAAGACTAGAGGACGTGGAGAGGGCAAAGACAACTACAAACAACGAGGGAGAGGAACAAAGGCCAGTTCAACCGGACACACCGGCTGTGGTCAAAGAGGATCGAGGAAGGCGACTGGGTGTTGGTGTACGACAGCAGCCTCGAGAACCAGCACAAGGCAATGCGCAAATTCACGAGGAGGTGGTTCAGGCCCTACGCCGTAACGAGCGCGAATGACAACGAGACATATCATCTTGCGGAGCTCGATGGGACACGATTAACAGTGCCGATAGCTGGGAAATGGGTCAAGGCGTTCAAGAAGCGGCATGAGGACGAGCCGGATCCGGGAAGCGTGACCGACAACGATGACCAGTTCAAAGCAAACGAGGATTCCAGAAGTGACGGATGATTACGGGCCAATCTTCTCCGGCGATTGTTAGTGTCTGGCGCATACCGGTGGATGCACGATTTGGTGGGGGTGGATGTCGTGAAGAAAACCGGCCCGAAGAGGAATCAAGGAATTAAAGGCGTGAACCCGCCCTTGCACGAGTGTGCGCGAATTGATACATTGTACATAACTAGGAATAGGACGGCTGATGTAAATATACTAAGTGTGACATATTTATTAATTAGGAAATCGATGTGTATCTCTGTCCGAAGGGACAGTGAATAATGTTGACGTGTTTTGATGTAACGGCCTCCTCGGTGACCTATAAAAGGGAAGAGGGATAGGAGAAGGGTATTACGTTTTTGGGGGAGGGAAGGAGGAGGTGTTGTCGGACTGGGAACCGAGCTTTGTCTTCCTCTGTCATCATTCTCTGCGGGGTTGCAACCGTTGTAATTGCCACTGTTATTGTAATAGAATCTCTTGTTTCCGTTGATCCGTGTAATCTGTGTTCAGGGAGTCTCTTCTTTCATCTCTCTCTCGAGTGTGCTCTTTGATTGAGTTTGTATATGCGTTGGTGGTCCAATTAGCCGGTAAGTGTCGTCGGTTGCTGATAGGTCTAGTAGCCCTCGCACTGTTGCACTCCTCACTTCCTCTTGTCTCTCTTGCTCCTTTGTTCAGGCCCCCCGCGGTCCCGCCTTATTTCACACACGCACGCGTAATAACGCGACACCGTGCCGATTCCAATTATTTCGCAATGTAGCAAATTTCCTACGCGAACTAAGTCGGAATGTCGGGCTGTTTATTGCCGAAATTGGGATCGATGAGTCACATGAAAGGACGCACCCGAATCTAAGAGCCACGTGCTCGATTCTTTATTCGTAAGCAGAACTTCTGATTCGACTGGGTTCTCAATTGATAGTATATTTGGGTCGTTTGTCAATACTTCGGCCAAAGAGTCGATGTAGTTGATCTCCTCGTATTGGCCACTCTTCTACTCGGCTTGCTGAGCCTTATCGTTTTTGGCCTTGAGTGCACGACAATCAGCTTCGATGTGTCCGGGTTTCTTGTAGTAGTTGTTGACTCGATTATCCCGGGACTTGCTCCGACTTCGCTGATTCTTCAACTGCCGTGAAGAACTTCTTCCACAACTGTTCGATCGTTTGGTCAAACATTGTACTACGTAAGAATTGTTGGCTGAACGTTAGCAAATGATTTTCTCCGAGCTGCTTCAGTCAGAATTGCACTCATGACTGAGGAGTACTTAACGACAACTGTGTAAAGTTGTATAGCCTCATTTCCTACTTCAATTGGCCTAGTCATTTCAAAGATTAAGTACCCCTATAAAAAAAGAACAATCTTATTCCCTTATTGATCTAACATGACACCATCATGAAGCATATAACCAAGCATCTCACCAAAGTGATATACTTATCTTCTATCTTCCCATGTAAGAAAGAGCACACTTCCCCGCATCGTTTCCTTATGTATTCAATGTTAGGTAGGAAATTCTCATTTAGGAAAGACCACAATTCCCTCACGTTTCCCTACCGCACTCAATGGCATGAGTTTCTCAATATGAAGCTCAACATTCCTAGCTAAGGGATCCCCATGTGAGAAAGATCCCACTTTCCCTCATCGAGCTCTCATGATTCCCTTCTCAAGAAGCACATAACAACATGCCCTAACCCACCCACAACTAGGTCCTAACCCTCATTATTAGAGATTAGGTACTAAAGTAAGCATAAAATAAGGATATATCAATGATAGATCTAGAAAGAATAGAGAGAAAAGAGAGAAAGAAGGGTGCCGATCCACCCGACCACCCCCGAGCGAAGGGATCGAGACGGACTCGAGCCTCGATCGGCGTCCCATACCACCGCCTTGGCGTCGAGTCGTACCTGGACGATAGCGCGCTTGCTACAAGAGTCGTTCCACTCACGGACAGAGTCTCGACGTAGTCAATGCATGATCAAATGAGGGTAGCTAGGCCTCTTATTTATAGTAATTCTCAAGGCCCCCAGCCATGTTCACACTTGGACTCATGGGTTGTCTCAATCCCGAGGATTAAAAGTAATCCTCCCCTTCTTTAGACTCTTTGTTTAACCCTCACACTTATCCACGTGTATAGAATACTACGACAATTCTCACCACGGGATATTATATGGTCATGCCCGTAACATACTCCCCCTCTTTAAAACATTGCACTCTTGCAATGGAAAGTTAGGGAAGTTAGTTGTTAGAGTTGTTTCGCGTTCCCATGTGGCATCTTTGATTGATTTATCCATCCATTTTATTTTAAATTCTCGGATTTCCTTAGTACGTAATTTTTTTGTTTTAACATCGAGAATTCTTTCTGGTACATGTGGTTTAGAAGATAAATCTTCAGAAGTAACCAGAGTTTCAGTTGTAACTGTATTGTCGCCAGAACCTAGAAGTTCTTTTAGACGACTTACATGAAAGACTGGATGGATTCCAACACCATCGGGAAGAGCGAGACGATAGGCTGATGATCCAATGCGTTTGAGGACTGTAAAAGGTCCACAAAACCGTGGGGCTAACTTAGCGCACTTACCCGTAGACAATGTCTTAGAATTGTGAGGTACACGTAAAAATACCTTCTGTCCAGGGCTGAATACACGAGGTTGCCTATGATGATCGGCATAAAAACGCGCTCTATCTTGAGCTGTTTTTATATTATCCCGTGCAATATGCAACATATCTTGCATATCCCGAAGAAAGTTTTGCGTACTTCGCAACTCATCATGATGTATATTAACATCAATCGGGGCTCGTGGCTGAAATCCATACATCAACATAAAAGGACTATATCCCGTCGACGTATGCTTGGAGCTGTTATAAGCAAACTCCAAAATTGGGAGATAACGTTCCCATTTTGTTGGTTTTGCACCAACGTATGCTCGAAGCATGTCCTCAATAATTTGATTTACTCGTTCTGTCTATCCATCGGATTGAGGATGATCCGTGGAGCTCATGCTCAACGTAGTTTCTAACTTCTTAAAGACTTGCGTCCAGAAGTCACTAGTAAACTTTGGATCTCGGTCACTCACGATATCCATCGGTAACCCGTAAAAACGAAATAACTCATCAACGAATTGGTAAGCCAATTCAGGAGCTGTTACCGTGGTTTTAGTAGCAATAAATCTGGCCATTTTAGTTAGTCTGTTAACCACAACCCATATGGCATCATGACCTTTTTGGGTGCGAGGAAGGCTAACAATAAAATCCATGGATATAC
Organism: Azolla caroliniana; assembly: GCF_043228905.1. Taxonomy (NCBI): domain Eukaryota; kingdom Viridiplantae; phylum Streptophyta; class Polypodiopsida; order Salviniales; family Salviniaceae; genus Azolla; species Azolla caroliniana. Next base: position 8,284,698 of record NW_028230438.1, on the reverse strand, counting down.
TTTCCCACTTATTATTGGGAATGTCCAAGGGATGTAAAAGTCCTGCGGCTTTAAGTCGCTCGGCTTTGTTAACCTGACATTGGTGACATTTAGTCACATAGCTATGTATGTCAGGACGCATCTTAGGCCAATAAAATTGAGTGGAGATGAGAACGAGTGTACGATGTATTCCAGGGTGCCCTGCTGAGGGTGCATCATGGCATTCAAAAAGAATTCTCTTTTTGACCTCAGGTAAATCTGGAACACAAACCTTCCCATTACGGTAGAGCAGACCGTTAGCAATGTGGAAGTATTCCTTCGAGGGTGTGGTGGTGTCTGTTCCAGACTCGACTCTTGCCCAGTATTTTGCAAAATAATTGTCATCAGGATACTTTCCTCGAAGGTGATCATAAAGATCTGATGTTATTTCAGTGTAGCTAAGCATGTTAACTTCACGGATGCGACTTAGTGCATCAGCGACAGTATTCATGGAACCTTTACGGTATCGTATGGAAAAATCAAAGTCCTGGATGAGATCAGCCCATCGTGCCTTACGACCTTTCAGGTCTTGTTCGTCACAAAAATATTTCAAGGACTCGTGGTCCGTAGTTACCACAAAGCGATTTCCATAAAGATAATGGCGCCATGTTTTGAGCGCATGTATAACCGCAAATAATTCCTTTTCTTGAACGGTATACCGACATTGAGCAGAATCAAGTTTCTTACTCTCGAATGCTATTGGTTTACCATCTTGATACAAGACAGCACCTATAGCATAATCGCTTGCGTCGGTTTCAACCTCAAAAGGTTTTGAAGGATCGGGTAAAAGAAGTGAAGGAGCCTTGCATACCAAGTCCTTGAGTTCCTTAAAGGCGAGGTCTAGTGTAGCATTCCACACAATAGGTTTTGTAGACTTACGCGTTTGACCTTTTAGAAGATCAGTAAACGGCGTCGTCAATTGTGAGTAATTACGAAGAGATTTTCGCAAAAATCCGACAAAACCAAGGAATGATCGAACTTCTCGAATATTCCGAAGAGTGGGCCAAAGCTTGATTTTCTCGATGCGAGAAGGATCAATTTCAACTCCTCGTTCGGTTATGAGATGTCCAAGATAAGTAATTGATTTCTTGAAGAACTCACATTTTGAGATCTTCGCGTAAAATTGTTTGTCACGCAATATTTGTAAAACAAAGCGGACATGTCTAGCATGTTCTTGTAATGTACGGCTATAAACTAAAATATCATCTAAGAAGATAACGACAAATTTTCCAAGTTGTTCTCGGAAAATGTCATTCATTTCTTGTTGAAATGTAGCCGGAGCATTGGTCAAACCAAAAGGCATAACCAAAAACTCATAATGGCCGTAGCGCGTACGAAATGTTGTTTTAGGAACATCGTCCTCACTTATTCGTATTTGATGGTAGCCAGTACGGAGATCAAGTTTCGTAAAATACCGAGCTCCCTGGAGACGGTCAATTAGATCGTCAGCCCGGGACAATGGGTACGAATTCTTGATCGTCACTTTATTCAAGCGTCGGTAATTAATACACATATGCCATGTGCCCTCTTTCTTTTTAACCAAGAGAACTGGTGCACCCCATGGAGATTTACTATAACGTATATAACCCATTCGTAAATAGTCCTTAAGTTGCTTAGCTACCTCATCCTCTTCAGATCGACTTAGGCGATACGGAGGTATACTAATGGGTGCAATGCCAGGTACAATATCTATACGATGGTCTATATTACGTTTAGGAGGTAAACCATCGGGTAGTTCACTCGGAAAAACATCACGAAAATCGTTTACGATTTCATCAAGTTGTTTTTGTTCAAAATATGTTAATTGACCCGAGACATTATCGATATTGTAAACGTGAATGTCCGGATCAAGTACACAATAAAATAACGTAGAACAAGACAACTCGGATATTGATGGACACGAGGAAATAATCGAGAGGGATTGTTTTGTTACACATTGAATAAAATGCGTACAATCGTTGAGTACAAAAGAAATGGAATGGCGAACCCAATCAATAAATAAAGAAGAGCTTTTATTATAAAACCAGGGATAACCCAGTATTACATCGGTGGTACTAAGATTCATTACATGGAAGTCTACTTCCTCTATATAGGTATCAATAGAAATTCCTAAAGAATGAATCACCCCGTTGATGTGTTGTACTCTTCCATCAGCCAAGTGCACCGTGTAGGTGTGATCACTTACGGTGGGTTGGATTCCCCATATCTGTACCAAACGATCATTCACAAAATTGTGTGAGCTTCCCGAATCAAATAAAAATTGTACGGGAGATCCATTGATATACCCGTTTGCACGTAGTAAATCATTGGGACCCAATACATAATGAGGGAAAGAACATTGACAATTACTCAAATGATGTGTATAGACCTGAAGGACATTAGGAATCTGACCTTTATGGTCTGTAGCTTTAGGTTTGGCGTCGTGCTCTTTTCGTTGGAGCTTACGACATTGCTCTTTTGTATGACCCTTCTTTTTGCAGAATACGCAAAAAGGATGTTGTCGCTTATAATCGCGATCCATGAATTCGTTGGGTGTCTTGCGTTTCCCAACGAATTGCGACTGCTTAGTCCCGGGCGCTTCGTTGGGTTTGTTATGGTCCTTCTTCGAAGTGCGTTGATAGCGAAGAACTATCTCAACGGCCTCTTCGAAGGATTTTGGATCCTTATCGTGCACTATCCAGTGATAGTCCGAATTGGGGATGCCATTGACAAAACAAGCTATTAACCAATTGTCCCCTTCTAGACCCGATTTTTGGATTTGGGTTCTAGCATGGTGGACATAGTCTTCTAGCGAGGAAAACTTCCTGCTAGAGAGGTTCATTAAAGCTTGTGCTGCCTCGGTTCGAGAGGGAGGTTGTAGAAATTGACCCTTGAAAACTGTGACAAAGTCTGTCCAGGTCTCGGGCAATCTCCCCAAAGTTCGGAGCCCACGCCACCAAGCGGCGGCCTTACCCCCTAGTTCTCGGCCGACATATGCAATCTTCGTACTATCTGGCGTGGGATAGAGCTCAAAATGAGACTCCCATCGGCCCAGCCACGTGCAGATTGCTTCTTCGGTTCTTTCCTTTTTATCTCCCGTAAATGGCTTTACGACAAATGATGGTTCACCCTGACGCTCATCAGGTCTATTAATCTCATTTTGGAGACTAATGACTCGTGCCTCTAGAGCACTTTGAGATTGCCGAAATTCGGTCAACTGCTGCGCGGTTGAACTAAGGAAATGTTGTACTTGTAAAATATACGCCTCAATGGACATTGTCCCAGGAGGATTTCCTTGAGGTCTTTCCGCTTGAGCGGAGGGCATCGGGTCGTTATTCTGAGCCATTGAATGATTATTTCTGGCAAAGAAATAAGATAAGGTCAGACAAATAGTCATAACATCTTGTCGTGGTGTAAACATATCATGGGCAAACATTAATCGATATCATGATCTCACGTCAATACCCCTCTAGACGTATGAGATGAGGTTCAAGATCAGGTTACTATGGTAACACAGAGGTGTTTTAAAAACCATGGGGGTGACAAATGAATGCCTTTCCCTGATCTCTATATCGATTTTTTTCATGGCGGCTCCCCGAGGCTCAACCATGTATGTTCGCGTCATGAATAGTTTATACACGAAAAAAATGTTAACAATAACTATGTTTCTATGCCCACATATGTGGTTTCGGCTCTTTAAGTCCTATTACGAGGACCCCGAAGTGCACTTAGACCTAAAGTCTAAACATGTATTATAGTCATATGTATCAACGATGTTGTATGGTGTTGGTCATATTTGAACTCGAGACCTCGAGGACAAATACATTAAACACTTGAGCCAACCAAGTAGATTGCGCGTCTTGAATGTTTAATGTTTGAGGCGTATTCGAGATATGCGAGGCATTTGCCCCTATATGTTTTTTTTAAAAGAAACATATAGGTCAAGTGGCCTTATTTCTCCCTCATTTATTACCCACTATGGTTGTACGCTACCTAACCTCAAGCCTCGTAATTACGATGGCATATGCCAAAGTGTAACCTAATGGTCAAGCCGAATGAGCCCTTGTGTCTTCGTAGGCTCATGTGGCCCATCACATGGTCACGTCATTGCGAATGCCACTCGTAAGAACGAGCTCATGGTGGCATCGTATCCATGTAACGAGGGGAGATGTTGGATACGTGTGTCATTAGAGCGACCCTACTTGATGTGGATCAAGCCCGACGTATTCAACATCATTTTGGCTATACGAGGTTCGTTACGTAACGAAAGATCAAAGTGACCAACGGGAATTTCAACAATAAAAATTGTTGATAAAAGGGATGGTGACAACGCCATTCTCACAAAAATGTGAGGACGGCCACCAAAATCCTCTCCCCAATTAGGAAAACATTTGATATGAATCACGTAATCTAAAATATACACATATGTCAATATATCACATATATACGATCAGAGACGTATATAAGTGACCACATATGCGTATACTAAATGAATCCTTTTTTTTATATAGCCAACAATGATGTATTCGGGATACGTAATCGAGGCATATACCTCTACGCACACGAAACATCCGAAAATAAGGTTAAGCGTAATTCGCAATTGAGGTATTGACCTCTTACGCATAGTAAATCCAACGCATATCATTTCGAACGAATCGAGGTATTGACCTCGTACGCGAACGTAACATATGTTCGTGAACGTAATACGCAATTGAGGTAGTAACCTCGTACGCATACGACACTCATCACATATGATTTATATGTCAAACGAGGTATTGACCTCGTGGACATATGTAAACATTTAAGATAACCAATTAAATACCACGTCAACATCATTGAATATATGAAAAAAAAACTACATATTAAGTATACACATGTATAGAAGGGAGAAGAAAAATTAGATAAAAAATTAAGGAAAATTTACCGAAGTTCTTTCGCTAATCCTTGTCTGCATGAAGGCGACCGCACAACGATCAATCGCCATCCCACGCGAAGACAAAAAGAAAACCAAAAGAAACGTTAGTACATAGGCTCTGATACCAAATATTAGAGATTAGGTACTAAAGTAAGCATAAAATAAGGATATATCAATGATAGATCTAGAAAGAATAGAGAGAAAAGAGAGAAAGAAGGGTGCCGATCCACCCGACCACCCCCGAGCGAAGGGATCGAGACGGACTCGAGCCTCGATCGGCGTCCCATACCACCGCCTTGGCGTCGAGTCGTACCTGGACGATAGCGCGCTTGCTACAAGAGTCGTTCCACTCACGGACAGAGTCTCGACGTAGTCAATGCATGATCAAATGAGGGTGGCTAGGCCTCTTATTTATAGTAATTCTCAAGGCCCCCAGCCATGTTCACACTTGGCCTCATGGGTTGTCTCAATCCCGAGGATTAAAAGTAATCCTCCCCTTCTTTAGACTCTTTGTTTAACCCTCACACTTATCCACGTGTATAGAATACTACGACAATTCTCACCACGGGATATTATATGGTCATGCCCGTAACACTCATAATGTTAAGTCCTAATCCTCGTTCATTATGGACATCAAAGAAAATGTGGGCACCTCTATTGAATACGGGTTTCTAATGGACGTATTCACACTGTCTCCTTTTGAACACACTAGACTTAGTCTATTTATGTAAATAGTGAGAAGGGCAGTTGCCCTAAGTTAGTTAGTATATAAACTAACTTTGTAACCTAGTTATGGGTTGGTTGTTCATTTAATAAAGTTGTAATAAACTTCGTTGACAATGTGCCTACCTGTCTCTGACTCTCTCTCTCTTGCGTACTAGTTGTTTTATTTTCTGTCTTTGCTGCAATCAAAGTTATGATCTTGCATCCATTTACGATCTTACCCTAGAAGAGTGTTGATCTTGTTCCGCATTAGAAGACGGTATTCCTAACATTTGGTATCAGAGCAAAGGTTAGTTTGATTACACTATTGCCTTCTACCTAGTCTCCATCGACAACTCTCGTTTGTGTATCCTGCAGATCTTAGCTGATCTCAACAAGCAACCTACAACAAGACTATTCTTCGCGAAGAGAAACGTGACAAAGTCGGCACTCAATTGTTCTAGATCATTGTTGGTTCTGTGATCGTAGCCGCACATGGTTGTAACAAAAGTTTCCCATGAGGGAGAGAGACTACTCATGAGCAACATTGCTTTTAGTTCATCCTTGATAATTGTCCCCTGGGCCGAAATTTTGGAGCTTAAGCTTTCGTACTCGTTCAAGTGTGCCTAGACCGAGTCGGACTCTTTCATCCGAAGGTTATAAAGGCGCCGAATCAGGTATATCTTGGTAGCGGCAACATTCTTTTCATAAGTGTCTGAAAGTGTCTTCCATAGTTGGAAGGTAGTTGAACACGATTGCACCATGAAGTACACAGACTCTGATAGGTGCATCCGAATGGTGGCTCAAACGATTCTGTCGAGCTTTTCCCGTTCAAGAAACTTGTATCCTTCTGGAGGGTCTTCATTCTCAATGGGGTAAATTTGCCCCTTTGACTATTAGATAGTCCTGCATCTGCTCCTTCCAAAAGTTGAAGTTCGATCTGTCGAACTTCCGTAGACTCATCTCTGACGAGCCGGATGTTGAAGCCATCTGTGTTGGTATAATAGACTTTGTCCGGAGTTAGCTACGAATTGTGGTGGAGTGCAGCAGCCTGGCTCACTCGATGTCGTTCTAGCCGAAGTTGAACACAAGTCGTGTCAATTATGAATATGATTTTCCGAGATTTTCCAACATGGATTATGTGTAGTACTCTAGGCCGATCCTATTTCGGTTGACTGCAACGATGAGAGGGACGAATCCGACTAGTCCTCCTGAATGTCGTTCAGACGAATGAAACACAGCTTGGGGTTGCCCCTTGGAGTCGTGTTTGCTTCAGGTGACTACGGCAAGTAGGAGAATAGCGTCAGATAACGTATTTGATTTCCGCCTAGTCAAGCGAAGCAGCGAATTGGCCTAGTCCATATTATTACGACTTTATTAAATGAACAACCAACCCGTTTAAATGAACAACCAACCTGTAACTAGGTTACAAAGTTAGTTTATTTACTAACTAACAACTGCCCTTCTCACTATTTACATAAATAGACTAAGTCTAGCGTGCTCAAAAGGAGACAATGTGAATACGTCCATTAGAAACCCGTATTCAATAGAGGTGCCCACATTTTCTTTGATGTCCTTAATGAATGAGGATTAGGACCTAACATTATGAGGGTTAGGACCTAACTGTGGGCGGGCTAGGGAATGTTGTTATGTGCTTCTTGAGAAAAGAAGCATGAGAGCTCGATGCGGTAAAATGGGATCTTTCTCACATGGGGATCGCTTAGCTAGGAATGTTGAGCTTCATATTGAGAAACTCATGCCATTGAGTGCAATAGGGAAACGTGATGGAATTGTGGTCTTTCCCGCATGAGAATTTCCTAGCTAACATTGAATACATAAGGAAACGGTGCGGGGAAGTGTGCTCTTTCTTACATGGGAAGATAGAAGATAAGTATATCACTTTGGTGAGATGCTTGGTTATATGCTTCATGATGGTGTCATATTAGATCAATAAGGGAATAAGATTGTTCTTTTTTTATAGGGGTACTTAATCTTTGAAATGACTATGCCAATTGAAGTAGGAAATGAGGCTATCAAACTTTACAGAACTCATTGTATGCCACCAAGAGTGGACTCTCTGAAAGTTGAAAGTTATAGTAGCAATCAAAGTGTGGGTATGGTTTGATATAAGAATGCTCAATTGTTATGCGGCTCCAAAAAAATGAAGCTTGCATGGAGTTCATGTTCGTATCCAAATCAGAATGGAAGGAGTCCTACTAACTTGGTAATTCCTGATTTTGGTAATGGGTCATGGGCAACAAAAAACCGATCCCCAAATAGACCAAATAACAGTCCTACGAAGCCATAGGAACCAAGGTTCAGCGGGTCGCCCATGAAAAAGCTAAAAGTTGAACAGAGCACGGACGTTGCAAAAGATAGTTCTTGATGAAGGGCCCACATTTAGGATTTGGTTTAGGACCTAGCATTTGGGAGAGGTAAGCTCTGTTTACGGTTAGAGTTGCCAAGTAGCAATGGGCCCGGTTCGGTTCAGTTTCTTGGCCTTGAAACCAAATCAAACCGTTTACGAAAAATTTAGAACCAAACCAAACCATTTTTTATAGATATTGATTATCATACATATTATGAATTTATTTGAGAAAATCATCATAAATTTGGTTATCACACTTATTATAAATTTGGTCATCATACTTATCATAAATTTGGTCATCATACATACCATAAATTTGGTCATCATACTTATCATAAATTTGATAATCATACATCAAAAGGAGACTTTACTTATATTGCATATAAAATTTAATAAGTTAGAGCCTAGAGGTTTAAAATTAAAAGTTGAAAGTTAAAGCCTAGAGGTGAAAATTTAAGAATATTTTTTAACCTATAAACCTTTAAACCGAAACCGAAAAACCATGAATTTCAAAACCAAACCAAACCGAAACCAAACCGGATCATAATATTTGAAACCAAACCAAACGGTTTATTTATCTTTCAACCGATAAACCGTTAAGCCATGATTTAACAATTCGGTTCGGTTTGAGTCGAAACCGGGCCCATTGCTATTGCTAAGGGAGAGTGCTATAATCGCCATAGTCATTGGGATAGCCCCCCAAGAGAGATTGGATCATCTCTTCCTCCATATGTTGGGATCGCATAACCCTAAACCCCAAGAAAAAAACTAAAGACGTTGCATACTTTTGAATTGTCTTGCAATTGTATTTGTCAAACAAACTCTTGCACGAGTTGGGGAGAAATGGAAACCCTAATTTTTTACATATACAGAGAAGTTCACCCCACGGAGGGAGGCAAGACAAAGTTTTCAAATTTCCCTCCAAAAAGAAGCATCTTCTCTCTCTTCTTCTTCTTCATACTTTTCTTTTCTTTTTTAAAATTCTCTACTTTTACATTTCGGTTTTTTATTATATGTAGATATAATAAAATGGACAACCCTAATCATCTAGGATTCCCGAAATGAGTTCAAGGTTGTCCAAGCCCTAGATTTAAGAGTTGAAAGCATTTATGAATCTTATAACCAATAGAAATAAGCTGAGAGGAGGGATTAAATGTACTTCACATAAAATCCCAAACTAGTTTGTAATAATGAGAGAATGGGATATAAGATTGTTTTTACAGTTATGAATATGTCTTTTGAACTTTATCAAATGTTCTCCTCCGATGAGGTATGTGGTTGAGCTTGATATCTTCACACGCCTAATTTTGTCATACCGTCATCGAATGATGAGCTTGAATTTAGATAAATTTATATAAAGTTTAGGAAAAAGAGAGAATAATAGACGCGGGCATTTACATCAACGTATGGAATTTGAACAAACCTAGAGAGAGAAATTTTGTTGTGTGCAACTGGTAGCACTATAACAAGGTACTGATCAAATCAATGGCTTCACAATCCACTATCCATATCGCAAGGGTTAGAAACAATCTCTATATCCTTGTTTTCATAGTTTTTTTTAACTAGGCACATTGACCACATGCACATTATGAAGTGTTCATCCACATATTTTGTCAAGTAGCTATGTTACACACATGCATATTATAAGTTATAACACTTCATTGGTGCTTCGATATAACATCAACTAAGTGATAACACTAGTATGATTAATCATGAATGACCACCAAACAATTTAATTTGGACTACTAATCAATTATGAATAATCTACAAAACAATTACCAGGACACGTGAACTATGGTTTTATAGAGAGAACCGTCACAATGTTATGATTTTAGCTTATATAAACAAATGAATCGAATGTAAAGCGAGAGAGAAAGACAATTTTATTAGTCATTTTGAGATTTTCTTCATTGAGTGACATAAGTTACATTACTTTTTTTCATTGGGTATTGTTGAGATTGTTACCTCAATGCAGCGTAGCTTTGATACTACTATTAATACGAGGATTGTTTTGTATCTTTGTCCAACTTTAAACATTATGATGTGGACGATAAATACATTGATCAACACATTAATTTAAAAAATAATTGGTAAAATTTGATACGTGGAAAATGTAGCACCAGCTAACATTGTCCCACACCCTAGGAAAAAACAATAGTTATAAAAAACATCGGTACAAGTTTATTGGGAGAGAGACACTTGGGTTATTAGTTTACATGGAGATGCTATTGGGTACACCTCGAAATGTAATGCCAACTCCACCAGAGGAGGGAGCGAGGAGGGTATATGGCAATTTCACTGGACCGGCACGATTGCTAAGTCTTGTTGAAGTGGCATTGCGTGCATTGATGGAAGCCTCTGCATCAACGATGGCACGTCTAAATGAGTCTAGGGCCATAAGGGCACGTTTTTCTGAGGTCCATTTAGTCTCAGGACGATCTCCCAAATACTCTTCTTCCTCCACGTGGTGTCCAAGAGCCTCGAAAGTGGCCATTGTAATGGTAGCCACACCTTGGGATGGGATCATGTCCATGTAAAACTTATGTGGGTCATTCATCATCTTCTCCCATTCTAAGGTTCCTTCATTGGGAATGAATTGCCTTGTCATTCCTAGACTGTTGGGCACATATCCACTATATGGGTAGTTGCTAAAGTTCACAGATGCATGAAAACCTGAAGTGACCCACATGAGTGTAGCTACTACTTCCTCCACCTCCTTTACACTCTCCATCTTTGGCCACCATTCTTTATCTTTATGATCTCCATGACCCACTTCTTTCACCTCTTTCCACCAAGATTGTACTTCTTCATCTTCTTGCACTTCTTCATCGGTCTTGTAATATATATGTACATACTCGTGAGCCCATTGCTTGATTGCTCCCCATAGATCTAACCCATCAGCTGCGTATGGGTAATCTTCAATAGTTAGCCTTACCCCATGCTTTGCACTTGGATCCTCCACAGCCACACCCCTACAATAACACAAACAACAAGTCAATGGTGTGCCCCAAGACATGTGTGAAATGCTCTTACTAAGAGATTGAGACTTTGCCATGTGAATACGACTTACTTGAAGGTCATTACATAACATAAGACAAACCCAAACCTTTGTTCGAACACTAAGGTGCGAAAGGGCCATACTAAGACATTGAACCCCAACTCCATGCCATTTATGACCCAAAAGTATGTCTACCTAATGCTAAAAGCTAGTAAATCAAGTTTAAATTCCCAAGTTCATGTGAGTGCCCTTTAGATTGAGGAAGATTTGAGATCATTCGAACAATGCCCGACCTACTATGAATGCCCCTTAGAGGGAGTCACATATATAGGACCCCAAACTATGGCTATCTAATGTGAAAGGACAAATATAACTAGAAATTGTATCATTAGTCTATGAATCAAACTCTTCCTTTACAAGGAAACTAAACTTAGTGTCCTATACTCACATAAACGCATAGAATATAGTGATCCCAAAATCTAGGTGGCCTAGTGTGAAAAGCTTATACCAAGGGATTGGACCTCTTGTGTGAATGGAATGCTTAGTTAGACGGATCTTATGTAGTCCTATCAACAATGGACACCATATTGTATCCACTTGTAAGATGGATGCAATTCTTAGGCTTTAAGCTCCCCATACCTACTCAACAGATCTTTGGGTAATGCTTGTTCGTCGAACCTCCAATTCTTGTACTCCTTGCACACCATCTCCATTGCATACCTCCCCGCCGCGAAATTCTTCTCTATTCTTCCATCAGCATTTATTAGTGCAATCCTTCCCTCTGAGTTGAGGTTGATTGTATCTTTGAAGTGAGGATCAAGAAGAGCATGTAAAGGATGTAACGTGCTCAAATGTCTCCGTGCCGCCATTATAATCGGCTCAAGTGAGGCATGTGTTCTCAACCTACACAAATATATACATAAGAAATGATCCATCTGCCCAATTAATGTTCAAACCTAATTCATGGACAATTAAGGAAATGTGAGCAATGGGTAGGCTACAAACTATAAGACTCTCCAAAATCAAACCAATCGACAATTAGTATTGACTATTCAAGTAAATCGTGTTGTACCAATGGCTCACACTTAGTTGATAAGTTGTGTCAACCGCCAAGAAATGCGCTTTGGCAAAATGCCAAGGCCAATCAAACTCTATAGAACGGTTAGGTGTGAAAACACGCTTGTCGATTTCACCATCACGGATCAGAGAGGGAAGTGCGAGCTCAATCGCAATGGGTAGAAGTGTGCCAGAGGTGGACAAGTAGAGAATGACCCTAGGGGCATATGTTGCTCTCTTTCCCGGCTCGTTGATCAATCGCAAATATGGGACGTACATGTCGTAATAATCAACAACGTAAAGAAGATGCTTCTCCAATGCCTGAAATATGTTGTTACAATTTTAGTAGAAAGTCCATACATTCTAAAAAGGCACAACCTTTAAAGATCATAGTAAGATACCTCCTCCACTGTGTGATTCTCTAGATATGGTTCGAGATGCGTAGTGGTTATGGATGATGTTGGCGGTCCATAGATCTTTGGGTCAAGTGAGCTTACAAGTGGAAAAACCTTATTGAAACACAACATGGAAGTGTGACCAAGTTTAGAGGGTCTCAAATGTATAAGAATGTTATCAAGTTAGATGACATTATAACTATTTGGATGACATTCATCCATTTATTCAAGCCTTTCTCTAAAAAGGAACATGACAAAGAAAACCTAGATAGCAAAGATTGAGATGTTATATGAAAATTAACAAATTAGTTTCTAGTAGTCAACTTCTTGTGCAAATAGCTACATAACACATATGATATTGATACCAATTTTGAACTTCCAAATCATTGCACAACCATTCACAATTCAATCCCTTCCTTTAGCAACTCCATAAGATTTTGGATTGTGACAAAGAGACCGGTGAAGAACCATTCTCATATACATATACATATACATATACATACATATTATATACATACATACATACATACATATACATAGTATGTATGTATGTATATATGAGAAATAGTTGACAAGGAACAAATAAATTACCTTGATTCGTTTGATGACATGTGGATTTGGTCCAGCAAGTCTTTGACGCCCAAATTCTTCATCGGTTTTCCAACCTTCGGTATTAGCTACAACAACGAAAACAAAAGTTAGCATGTTGATACACCATTCCATCTGTTAGTGTTTTTGCATCGGAAATAATGTGAATTGGTTCGATACCATTTACCTTGGACGACACCAGGTGCTGGGAAGATTAGGTATGGGATCTCCGCAAGAGTAATTGGAGGACGTTTATTTGTGGGTTTAAGTTTACCATCATACAATGAGTTAATCTCATCTAGATCTTTGAAAGACTTGTCATTTTGCCATAGTCTTCCCATATCTGAAACAATGCTATGAAAAAAGCTTCTTGCTCCCACCGTCATAAAGAGTTTCTTCTTCAAAGGGCTAAACCTTTCATCGCGAGGAACATATGTTTTGTTGTACTCGGTCATGTGTTTCTCGTAATCCGGATCTACACCAACACACGTTATGAGGGCCAGCGCATCCAATTCAAAATAGTTTTAACCTTAATTCCCAAACATTGGTAATTTTAAACATACGTTGCCATTTATATTTAAGAAAAATTAAGGGAAAGCACCGCAATTTTTCCATCCTCCCACGAAAAAAACAACTTTAGTACAACTTTTAATTGATGTTGGGAGATTATGTAAAAAGAAAGGGCGAGGAGACCAACAACAATCGATCCTCCAATTATCTAGTCCAAAGTTGTCTAGTAAATTCTAGGTGATCTATTGCCAAACCATAGTTGTCCATGTTATATAACCCCATTGTAACACTAGCTCTATCTCCACACTAAAGCCCAAGGATTTATTATAGTCTAAATGCTCGTCCACCCTTATTGGTGTAAGATATTACATGTGTGGTCCTAACGAAATGTGTTGTTTTTATAACAATTAATTAGCTCTACTACTATCACTCCAATTTCCATCATGTTATGTTTGCAATAAACCAAAACAATTACCAGCTTTAGCAAGACTTCTTCCCGTTCTCACTCTTCTAGGACATGGATAATCGACCGACCCACCCAAAATGGGCCTCTTTTGGGTTGTGTCATTATCGATATCGCCAAGATCGTTATATACGTCGTACTCATAAATGCGCTCGGCATACTTTCTTTCTCCTTTTCCATCTCCTCTTAAGCACAATAGTTCGTCTCTTCGAATCTTCGTGAGTGCTAATGGGGTATCACGTGGGAGGCAAAGCTGCATGGGATGCGTAGAGATTATTAGTTATTTTCATGTCATGTAGTCGCTACACCCACACCTAGTCAAAACATAATGACATGCTCAAATTAGTTGGTCTGCGCCACATAAAAAAAAAAGTATGCATCCTTGACAATTTTTCGGAACGATCTATAACATTGAAAAGTTCATGGATTCGATCGATGAACCTGTGACTCATAAAACTACCTAAACCAAAAAACACAATGAATCGGTGATGCATACGATTAACTCAACCAAAACACATGATGAATTGGTGACACATAAACACATAAAACAAACACATGAATAGATAGTGATCGATGAATCCGTGACTCATACAACTACCTAAACCAAAAAACACAATGAATCGGTGATGCATACGATTAACTCAACCAAAAAACACGCGATGAATTGGTGACACATAAAACAAACACATGAATCGACAGTGACACATACAACCAATGAAACCCGAAAAAAAGCACGATGAATTGACGGTGACACATACAACCAACTAAACCCAAAAACACGAGGAATCGACGGTCACGACACATATGACCAATGGAACCAAAAGACCACGAGACGAATTTGTGTAGAGACAAGGGTCGAGGTAGTCAACGAGGGGGGACCTGGTTGGTGAAGAAGAACCGGGGCCGTCCAGAGTTGAACTTGACATGATTTATCCATGAGTGGCACGGGAAGAAGAGGGTGGTGCTTTCGGGGTCGGGGAGTGTGAGGGTGATGGACTTGAGGAAGAACTCATTGGGGTCATAGCTCTCGATCGAGATGGCGCCCGGTGTCCCGAATCCCGCGTCCACCGGAACCGAGACCGAAATGTACGTGTCCGAGTCATCATCGCCTTTTGTCCGGTGGCCCAAGTTTAGAAACACCTCCTTGCCTTGCTTGGCATTCTTTGTCTCTGCATTTTGTTTTTTTGAACACCCACACAAGTTTCAAAACTATTGCCCCAGATGAAGATGAAGATGAAGTTGGAAGTTGGAAGATGAAGATGAAGATGAAGATGAAGATGAAGATGGAGATGGAAGGCGAAAGATTGAAGGTGAAAGTTGGAAGATGAAGATGAAGATGGATATGATGAAGATGATGATCCAGATGAAGATGGATATGGAAGATGAAAGGTGAAAGTTGGAAGATGGAGATGATGGAGATGAAGATCCAGATGAAGACGGAGATGGAAGATGAAGATGAAGATGAAAGATGAAGATGAAAGATGAAGATGAAGATGCAGATGAAAGATGAAGATGAAGATGCAGATGCAGATGCAGATGCAGATGCAGATGCAGATGGAGATGGAGATGGAGATGGAAGATGGAGTATCTGAGCATATTAATAAGCTTAGCAGTACTAACTCAACCAGAAGATGGAAGATGGAGAATCTAAGCATATTAATAAGCTTAGCAGTACTAACTCAACCAGAAGATGGAGATGGAAGATGGAAGATGGAGAATCTGAGCATATTAATAAGCTTAGCAGTACAAACTCAACCAGGTTTTTATTATTATTATTACCTGAATCCACTTCTAAGCTAAGAAGCCGTAGCTTGATGCTGTACCCAAGCAGCCTGCTGATGGCATGGTAGCTTCTCTGCATGAAATCCTCACTCAGGATCCTCACAGTAGCCCTAACAACAGATGGGCTGCTCTTCTGATCCTTGGCCATGGTGGAATGAGAAGCAATGGAGCACAGAGAGAGAGAGAGAGAGAGAGAGAGAGAGAGAGAGATTGAAGGAAAAAAATCAGAGTGGAAAGGGAAAGGAAGCAGGAGCAGGCTTAATGAGGAGAAAAGAAGGAGATAACAATGAAGATAAGCCATGCCCCTCCCATTGTCAAGGTAAAAAGAAGCTCCAGGTCAAAAAAGAACAAATAAAATAAACATAAAAAGACAGAACAACCCTGCTGTACAATGGCACTCTTCTCAAAATCTGATTCAAAAAGAAAGAGCAGAGATCCATTTATGCAGCAGGCTGTTTAGGGTTTAGAGTTAAGGAGCTTCCGAATATCTCTTTCCTTATGCAATAACTAATTTTGGTCTTGTTTTTATTTGCAGCAATCAGTAGATTTGCTGTGATTCATGCCAATCTCTCTTTTCCTTGTCCTATTAACTAATTTGATTTTGGTCTTTATCTTACGCGGAAATCAGCAGATGTGGTGTGTGATTCATGTTTGCCACAATGCGGTTGGATTAGGGTCGTTTTGTCATGTGATCCATGGTGTGATTCATACAGCCATATAATTCCAGAAATTATGAGATAATCCTTATCTTATACACCTAATTTGGTCTTGTTTTTTTTGTATGGAAATCAGCAGATTTTTAAGTTATGATTCATCTTCCCATAATGCAGTCAGATTAAGGTTGTTTTGTCATGCCAATTCATGGTTGTGATTCATGTTTGCCACAATTGCGGTCATATTAGGGTTGTTTTTTGCTATGCTGATTCATGGTGTGTGATTCATAACTGCCCACAATTCCGGAAAATTTTCTTTTGGTTCTAATGTGCGGATTAATTCAAAAATTGGGCTGATCTGCGATTAAAATTAAAATTATAACTGCAGAGCTAAAATGAATTGGATCCCTCGGATGGTACACTGTTCATATATAAAACAGAAAAGGATGAATGATTCAATCGGTCCACATACATTACATTACATTATTGCATCCATAAACTTATAATATCCCTGTCAACGACACCTGGACATGAATTATCGATTGCCATTAATTAACTCAATTCAAACAAACACAGAAATAAAGCCAGAAATAAATGAAAAAAAGCCAGAAATAAATGAAAAAAAGCCAACCCTGAATTCCGTGAGGGATTGGAACTCTTTCAAATGATTGACTTCCCAAGAGTTTGCTTTTAATTAGATGATTACATATTTTTCGATGTGATGGGGTTCCTTTGTTTGGGCTTTATCCAATAACCTCTCATGGTTTCATATGTGTTCCCACACTTTGACCCGAGAGAAGATGTCCGAGAGCCACCCTAGAAGAGACACATTTTAGAGTGTTTTTCCCACACTTGACCCGGGAACGTGTTCGAGAGCCGCCCTTGGAAGAGACACATACTCTGGTGCTTCCCACACTTTTGACACGAGAGCCTAGATATTTTGCAATGTTTCCCAGACTGGCTTGAGAATGCTTCTGAGAGCCTAGAAGAGACAGATATTTTGCACATTGACCTAAGAATGCTTCCGAGAGCCTAGAAGACACACACATCTTTGGAGTGTTTCCC